>NC_065451.1:68959495-69301995 GCF_917563875.1 Diabrotica virgifera virgifera
CCTTCTCATGAAACTGATAAGGTGATTCGTTTGGTTTTTGTTTTAAATTAACAAGATCTTGATTAAGGCAATTTTCATCTCTTTGGTCGGCAAAATTTAAAATTAATGTATTTTTTATACCATCCCAATCAGTATAGCCGCTAATAGCAATAATTTCTTCAGCTCTTCCTTCTAGTTTATTTAAAATTCCGTTCAATAGCAAACAATTTTGAAAACTACTAGGGTTATTTATATCGAAATAATGCCTTAAGATAGATTCAGTTGCATTTATGAATCTGTAGAGTTTATTTATATTTCCATCAAAACGAGGAATAATCGCCAAATTGGCAATATCTAATTTAGGTAAAATAATAGTAGTATTTGAAGTACTTGGTGAAGTCATCCTATCTGTATTTATTACTTTTCTTTCCTATATAATAATCTATCAAAAAATACAATAAAACAATAACTAATACTACACTTGACTATTATTTTCGCAAAAGGATTCAATAGACAAGAGGAGTCTGATAAAAATGAACAAAAAATTTTTAGCTTACCACATTTATGCACTTCTGCTTGTTCCTGGAATTCTGGATGTCCGAATGGAGCCCAAAATCACTGACAGTTTAAAAGTTTATGAAAAACGGAAACCCGGTTCTTTTTTCGTTTAAGAGTTAAAACCCACGAATATCCTCAATGGAATTCGACGAAAAATCCACTAAGACTGCGCCACTGATAGTTTCTGCCTTTTCGGAACGATTTTTAAAAACAATTTTTAAAAATACAAGTGCGAGAATTTACTTTATTGCGATCTAATAATTACAATATAAAAAATGCGACTTTACTCTACAAAGAAATATATCAGACTGAATTATATTCAATGAAATGAAATACATTACACATTTGAAAAATAAGCAATAATACACAGGTTGCAGTTTGGAAATAAGGTCGACCATAGTTCAGGTGCTGACACATCGGATTCAGGGTATTGGCCTATATGGGGTCAATGGATATAACTCACGTATTCTGGGACCGAAAATAGTTCAATTAAACCTAACTTACCTTAGTCCAAATGTGCACCTAAAAAGAGTTACAGCCCTTTGAAGTTACAAAATGAAAATCGATTTTTTTCAATATATATATCGGAAACTGTTAAAGATTTTTGATTGAAACTGGACATGTGGCATTCTTATGGCCGGAGTATCTTAGAAACAAATAGCTGTGAAATTTGTACACCCCATAAAAATTGTATGGGGTTTTGTTTCCTTAAACCCCCCAAACAAGGGCCGCCGCCAAAAAAAATTTAGGGAGGGTCAAAATCTTTAAATCGCTTTTCTATTCGAGAAATGAATGAAGGAACAAGAAAAATTTATATTTTAATAATCATATATTATACAAAAAAAAAAAGATTAATCAGTAAATAAAAATTGTAATCTCCTTCGATCTTGACCAAATTTATCAATAATATCTTAAGCTGTAATTATCCAGAGGGGGGTCGGCGGCCCTCCCTAACCCCCCCTTGACGGCGGGCCTGGGCCCAAACTCTTGTGTACGTTCGAATACAATTATTATTGTGATAACATTAGTTAAACGCAATGTTTTTAAAACTTTTTTGCCTCTTAGTATTTTTTCGATAAATCAGTTTTTATCGAGATGCGGCTTCTTTTTTAATACAGAGTGAGTTTTATGTATGGAAACACTCAATTATCACGAAAACGGCTTGAACGATTTTTATAGATTTTGGTAGGTAGGAGTTTTCTAGTGCGGCCGATATTACAGTGCTAATTACATTGTTGTAAGATCCGTTTTTCTGGAAATCTAATGAACTTTTTTATTTCAAATGGTATACCCAGTATATTTTTTGCCTTTTGAAGTCGTTAACAAATACTGATTACCTTTCATGTTATATTCCATATACCTAAATGCCACAATTTCGGAGTTATTGCTACATTTATTAAAAAAAATTAAGCAAATTATAAAAATCAATTTTTTCGGCCCGGGTAAAAATTATTTTAGGTTGTTTGGATCATTGTAAACAAAAAAGATCTTTTGTAATTTTTCTTTAAAATTAATCGTTTCCGAGTTATAAACAATTTAAAACTGAAAAAAGTCGAATAATGATCATTTTCAAGGTTAAAAAACGCAAATAAAATAGTTATTTTCCTAACTAGTGCGGAAAGTGATACTTTCACGCACGAGACTGCCGTTGACCCGAACGACGCGATATCGGAGTTCGGGCAAGCAGTCGAGTGCGGGGAAGACACTTTCCGCATGAGTTAGGAACAATATTTTTTCTGGGGCCGTACGTTTGGAAAAAAGCCACAAAAAATAGAGTTATATCAATTTTTATTTAGAAGTGAAAATACACAAATTAATTCTTTGACAAGGTTGTCAAAACCAAACTTTCAATATAATGGGTTACCACGACGACGATATTGGTTTCCATGACGACGATTCAAAACCATTGTAATTGTCTACTGATCTGACTTTTAAATATTATGTCAAAATAATTTTATTTTATCGAATTATCGCGATAATTTCATTAAAACATGAACACAATAAGATAAACTTGAAATAAATTAGTAAATAATATCTAAATATTAGTTTATTGCATGTATTATAATATATTATAATACCCTATTACAAGGTATATTACTTTCCCGCACGCCGTGCGGGAAAGTGCAACTTTTGGAAACGAAATGCGTGCGGGAAAGTGGCTCTTTTAGCACGGCCGTAAAAAAATATTATTTTTGAATCTGCGAAGTACTCCAATTTAAGTTCAACCCTTATTTTATCAGCTACCGATAAGTAGTTTGAGCTTGTTTCATTTAAAACATTGTTTTTTAGTTGTTAATGCAGCCCGATCGCCCGTCCTCTCATATGCACTTCATTAACAATTAAAAAGCAATGTTTTAGAATAAAAAGAGCTAAAAAGTCTTATGGCAATCTATTAGACGAAGAGTTGAGCTTGAATTTAGTTACTTCGTAATTTCAAAAATTATATTTTTTACTTGTGTTTTTGCACCTTGAAAATCGTCATTTAGTATAGTATAGTTGATACAAAAGGTGGCATAACCCAGACATCCAAAGTGAAAGTTATCCTTCAACGCCAAATTGTTCTATATGGTCCACAAAATGTCAAGAAAAAAGTCACACCATTTTGAGCGTCGGGTTTGGGGGGAGAGGGGGGAGAAATCGGTAAATTCGTAGTTTTTTAAGTTTTTCGCCAATATTTCTAAAACTATGCGGTTTAGCATGAACAACCTTCTATACAAAATTGTTCTACAATAAATTTGAAATAAAAAAGGCCCTATGCATAATCTTTCTAAAATGAATGGTTCCAAAGTTACGGAGGTAGTATAGTATACCTGGTCCAAAAAAAGGCCTAACCCAAACATCCAAAGTAAAAGTTTTCCTCCAACACCAAAATGTTCTATATGGTCCACATATTGTTCAGTAAAAAGTTACACCATTTTGACGTCCATCAAGTTAGCAGAACAAAGTCAGCAGAACACAGTTATTCTTATACCATAATTAAGTGTTAATTAAATGCTAATTTAATGTTTCAAGAAAAAATTTATTGTTCTTCTTCTTTCAAAGTTATCGCATGTTCTGCTAACTTGAGACTCAAGTTAGCAGAGCAAAGTCAGCAGAACACAGTTATTCTTATACCATAATTAAGTGTTAATTAAATGCTAATTTAATGTTCCAAGAAAAAATTTATTGCTCTTCTTCTTTCAAAGTTATCGCATGTTCTTCTAACTTGATAATCAAGCTACCAGAACAGTAGTTCAAAAATTTGATAAATCATTTATAATTGAATGCCAAAGTATTCTCTGAATTAAATGCTAATTTAATGTTCCAAGAAAAAAATTATTGCTCTTCTTCTTTCAAAGTTATCGCATGTTCTTCTAACTTGAGACTCAAGTTAGCAGAACAAAGTCAGCAGAACACAGTTATTCTTATACCATAATTAAGTGTTAATTAAATGCTAATTTAATGTTCCAAGAAAAAATTTATTGCTCTTCTTCTTTCAAAGTTATCGCATGTTCTGCTAACTTGAGACCCAAGCTAGCAGACACTAGGTCAAAAATTTGATAAATCATTTATAATTGAATGCCAAAGTATTCTCTGAATTAAATGCTAATTTAATGTTCCAAGAAAAAATTTATAGCTCTTCTTCTTTCAAAGTTATCACATGTTCTGCTAACTTGATAATCAAGCTAGCAGAACAATTGTGCAAAAATTGATAAATCATTTATAATTAAATGCCAAAGTATTCTCTTAATTAAATGCTAATTTATTGTTCAAAGAAAAAATGTATTGCTCTTCTTCTCTCAAAGTTATCGCATGTTCTGCTAACTTGATAATCAAGCTAGCAGAACAGTAGTTCAAAAATTTAATATATCAATTATAATTGACTGCCAAAGTATTCTCTGAATTAAATGTTAATTTAATGTTCCAAGAAAAAATTTATTGCTCTTCTTCTTTTAAAATTATCGCATGTTCTGCTAACTTGATAATCAAGCTAGCAGAACAGTAGTTCAAGAATTTGATAAATCATTTAGAACTGAGTGCCAAAGTACTCTCTGAACTAAATGCTAATTTAATGTTCCAAGAAAAAAATTTATTTTACTTCTTCTTTTAAAGTTATCGCATGTTCTGCTAACTTGATAATCAAGCTAGCAGAACAGTAGTACAAAAATTTGAAAAATCATTTATAATTGAATGCCAAAGTACTCTTTGAATTAAATTCTAATTTAATGTTTCAAGAAAAAATGTATTGCTCTTCTTCTTTCAAAGTTATGGCATGTTCTGCTAACTTGAGACTCAAGCTAGCAGAACACTAGGTCAACAATTTGATAAATCATTTATAATTGAATGCCAAAGTATTTTCTGAATTAAATGCTAATTTAATGTTCCAAGAAAAAATGTATTGCTCTTCTTCTTTAAAAGTTATCGCATGTTCTGCTAACTTGAGACTCAAGCTAGCAGAACACTAGATCAAAAATTTGATAAATCATTTATAATGGATGCCAAAGTATTCACTGAATTAAATGCTAATTTAATGTTCCAATAAAAAATGTATTGCTCTTCTTCTTTCAAAGTTATCGCATGTTCTGCTAACTTGAGACTCAAGCTAGCAGAACACTAGGTCAAAAATTTGATAAATCATTTATAATTGAATGCCAAAGTATTCTCTGAATTAAATGCTAATTTAATGTTCTAAGAAAAAATTTATTGCTCTTCTTCTTGCAAAGTTATCGCACGTTCTGCTAACTTGATAATCCAGCTAGCAGAACAGTCGTTCAAAAATTTTATAAATCATTTATATCAATTATTTATCAACTTTTGAACTACTGTTCTGCTAGCTTGATTATCACGTTAGCAGAACATGGGATAACTTTGAAAGAAGGAGAGCAATACATTTTTTCTTGAAACATTAAATTAACATTTAATTCAAAGAGTAATTTGGCATTCAATTATAAATGATTTATCACATTTTTGTACTACTGTTCTGCTAGCTTGATTATCAAGTTAGCAGAACATGCGATAACTTTAAAAGAAGAAGAGCAATAAATTTTTTCTTGGAACATTAAATTAGCATTTAATTCAGAGAGTACTTTGGCACTCAATTCTAAATGATTTATCAAATTCTTGAACTACTGTTCTGCTAGCTTGATTATCAAGTTAACAGAACATGCGATAACTTTGAAAGAAGAGCAATACATTTTTTCTTGGAACATTAAATTAACATTTAATTCAGAGAATACTTTGGCAGTCAATTATAATTGATATATTAAATTTTTGAACTACTGTTCTGGTAGCTTGATTATTAAGTTAGCAGAACATGCGATAACTTTGAGAGAAGAAGAGCAATACATTTTTTCTTGGAACAATAAATTAGCATTTAATTCAGTGAATACTTTGGCATTTAATTATAAATGATTTATCAATTTTTGCACAATTGTTCTGCTAGCTTGATTATCAAGTAAGCAGAACATGTGATAACTTTGAAAGAAGAAGAGCAATAAATTTTTTCTTGAAACATTAAATTAGCATTTAATTCAGAGAATACTTTGGCATTCAATTATAAATGATTTATCAAATTTTTGACCTAGTGTCTGCTAGCTTGAGTCTCAAGTTAGCAGAACATGCGATAACTTTGAAAGAAGAAGAGCAATAATTTTTTTCTTGGAACATTAAATTAGCATTTAATTAACACTTAATTATGGTATAAGAATAACTGTGTTCTGCTGACTTTGTTCTGCTAACTTGAGTCTCAAGTTAGCAGAACATGCGATAACTTTGAAAGAAGAAGGGCAATAAATTTTTTCTGGGAACATTAAATTAGCATTTAATTAACACTTAATTATGGTATAAGAATAACTGTGTTCTGCTGACTTTGTTCTGCTAACTTGAGTCTCAAGTTAGCAGAACATGCGATAACTTTGAAAGAAGAAGAGCAATAAATTTTTTCTTGGAACATTAAATTAGCATTTAATTAACACTTAATTATGGTATAAGAATAACTGTGTTCTGCTGACTTTGTTCTGCTAACTTGATGGACGTACCATTTTGAGCGTTCGTCCGGTTTGGGAGGGAGATGGGAGAGAAGCCGGTAAATTAGTAGTTTTTTTACGTTTTTCGTCAATATTGCTAAAATTATGCTTTAGCGTAAACAATGTTATATACAGAAATATTCTACGTGTAATTTAAAACAAAAAATGTTTATACATAATTGTTATAAAATCAACGGTTCCAGAGTTACGGAGGGTGAAATGTCGAGGTTTTCGATACTTTTTATATTTTTTGGGCAATATTTATGATATAACTAACTATACCAAAAACCCAGACATCCAAAGTTAAAGTTATCCTCCAACACCAAATTGTTCTATATGGTGCGCATAATGTTCAGAAAAAAGTCACACCATTTTGAGCGTCGGGTTTGGGGGAGAGAGGGGGGAGAAATCGGTAAATATAAAAAGTATCGAAAACCTCCACTTTTCACCCTCCGTAACTCTGGAACCGTTGCTTTTATAACAATTATGTATAAAAACTTTTTTGTTTTAAATTTTATGTAGAACATTTTTCTATAGAACATTCCTTACGCTAAAGCATAGTTTTAGAAATATTGACGAAAAACTTAAAAAAACTACTAATTTACCGACTTCTCCCCCATCTCTCCCCCAAACCGGAAGCTCAAAATGGTCTAACTTTTTACTGAACAATATGTGGACCATATAGAACAATTTGGTGTTGAAGGAAAACTTTTGCTTTGGATGTCTGGGTTAGGCCTTTTTTGGACCAATTATACTATACTACCTACGTAACTTTGGAACCGTTCATTTTAGAAGGTTTATGCACAGGGCCTTTTTTATTTCAAATTTAATGTAGAACAATTTTGTGTAAAATGTTGTTCATGCTATACCGCTTAGTTTTAGAAATATTGACGAAAAACTTAAAAAACTACGAATTTGCAGATTTCTCCCTCCTCTCCCCCCAAACCCGACGCTCAAAATGGTGTGACTTTTTTCTGAACATTATGTGGACCATATAGAACAATTTGGTGTTGCAGGATAACTTTCAGTTTGGATGTCTGGGTTTGGGTCTAACTATACCATACTAATTATTCGATTTATTTTTTTCAGTTTTGAATTGTTTATTAGTCGAAAACGATTAATTTTAGGGAAAAATTACTCAAGACCTTTTTTTGCTCCCAATGATCCAAAGAATGTAAAATAATGTGTACCCGCGCCGAAAAATATGATTTTTATAATTTGTTTAATTTTTTTTATATAAATGTATCAATAACTCCGAAATTATGGCATTTAGCATTTAGGTATAGAGAATATAACATGAAAAATAATCAGTATTTCTTAAGGACTTTAAAACGCAAAAAAGATACGGGGTATTCCATTTGAAATAAGATAGTTCATTATATTTCCAGAAAAACGGAAGGTCTGACAACAATGTAATTAGCACTGTAATATCGGCCGCATTAGAAAACTCACACGCACCAAAATCTATAAAAATCGTGCAAGCCGTTTTCGAGATAATTGAGTGTTTCCATACATAAAACTCACTCGAGTGAGTTCTGTACAGATCTGTATATTTACATACAAATTGTATGGGGGTTTTGTTCCTATTTAAACACAGTATTTTTTTACCTCTTAGTATTTTTTAGATCAGCGACCTTTAATCGAGATTTGACTTCTTTTTTAAAATGCTTCAAAATATACCTAAAAATGTAAATTATAAAATAAACTTTCAGATAATAACAGGTCTCTCTAATCGTACATATACAAATATGTGGTATATTCAACAAATATTCAGAATATCTCGATAAACACTGGCTTATCGAAAAAGTACTAAGAGGCAAAAAAGTTTTAAAAATATTGTGTTTAACTAATGGTACCACAATAATAATTTAATTGGAACGTACACAAAAGTTTGAGGGGGGGTTTAAAGCAACAATACCCCCATAAAATTTATGGAGTGCACAAATGTCCCTATAATTTTTTAAATATGTTCCTACCATAAGAATGCCACATGTCCATTTTTGATAAAAACTCTCTAATAGTTTTCGATATATTGAAAAAAATCGATTTTCATTTTATAGCTTCAAAGGGCTGTAACTTTTTTTATGTGCACATTTGTACTAAGGTAAGTTAGGTTCAATCAAACTATTTTTGGTCCTACAATATGTGATTTAATTTATGACCTGCATTTTTGTTACACCCCGTATACAGTCTTAATTTAGATTGTCTTTTTAATCGCTTAGATCTTAATAATGATGATAGGAAGCATAATGCTCTATATTATCTGCATCTATTATTGCTGAGACCTCTTTTTCTATGTGGTTGTTATCTGTGATTACCGCCCCCAGATATTTAAGCTGTTTACTACTTTTGTGGTCATTAATTGTTTTGTTTTGTCTTGGTCTTGGATTTTTGTTTAATGTGTTTCTTCTTCTCTTTATTTATTCGAAAACTCACCCAGACTACCTGTTTCCTCTTCGAGTTATGAAAATACGTCTCTTGTAGATTGAGCGACAGCACCTAGACCAGGGGTGGCGAACGTGCGGCCTTAAGGCCGCATGTGGCCTTTTCTTGCCCTAGTTGTGGCCTTTTCATAAATTAAAAATTATAAAAATATACATGACTCAAATTAAAACCCGCCTAAGAAGTCAAATAAGTGATGTTCATTTGGAAGATCAACTTAAATTACGTACCACGTCAATTGAACCAAATATTTCTTTTTTGTCATCCAATAAACAACCACAGAAACCCCATTAAATTTTCTGGATCGTAAAATTAAATGTCAAATTTTTTGGAATTTATTAATTGTATGTCATTTAAAAAAATAAACTATTTAATTGCAAAGAAAATTATGTATTTTATCTACGACTGATACATAATATATGTATTGTACTTGTGGTGTTTGCAATATAATGCCATATAATAATCCCTTAGGGATTAATAATGCGGGATTAATAGCTATTAATCCCTCTGGCACAACAATCACAAAATTCACCACGGAAACAAAATAATCAACCTCAAAAAGTGTCACTGTCAAACGAATAGTATATTTGACAATTTGTGTTGAGATGGACGAAAATGAAGAATCTTTTAATTGTACACCACCAGAAATTGTAGAACTAGCTACAGCAACAGCATCTACCTTAATACCTGAAACATCGAAATCCATTTATAATAAAACGTACGCAACCTTCAACGAATGGCGTGTTCGAAACAACGCGAAATCATTTTCCGAAAATGTTCTGCTGGCCTATTTCGCTGAATTAAGTGCAAAATATAAACCGTCTTCATTATGGTCATTCTATTCAATGATTAAATCTATGTTGAGAATAAACCATGACGTTGATCTGGAAAAATACGGCAAACTAAGAGCGTTTCTAAAGAGAAAATCGGAAGGATTTCAAGCAAAAAAGATAAAAAAAACTACAGCAGATACTATCGCTAAAGAGATAAACAGTAATGTACCATCTTCTTGTTCTACAGCAATCGAGATCCCAAATATTTGTATTAAAAACTCTACTAAAGTTAATGATGATTCTCAACCAATTCAGTTTATTAATTGTACTATTACTAATTTTAATGTTTTTAACAAATAAAGTTGTTCATTAAAAATCTTAAATTAATTAATTTGTCGTAGATAAAGTAGAGTATACTACTCGCAATAATGGCTCTCATTCCCTCGGAATGTTACTCCCTCGCCGCTAACGCGGCTCGGTTCGTAAATATTGCTCGGGAATAATCACTATTGACTCGTGGTATAATCTACTATTAATTTTGCATGTAAATCCCTTTAATTAAATCGTATAGGTATATATATGGATGCGGCCTTCTCAAAAATGGTAAAATGAAAATTGGCCTTCTAATATAAAAAGGTTCGCCACCCCTAACCTAGACCATCAGGAAAGGCCAACAATAATTTCGATCCTCGATTCGTAAATCCCTCTGTCAGCTCAGAGGATATTTTACTTATTGCATATTCTAAGGCCAAATTGAATAGCAACGGGCATAAGGGGTCTCCTTGTCTAAGTCCTGGTATTATATTAAATGGCATCGACATTCTGTTCCCTATCTTTACCTGTGCATGTAAGTCTGTCACGCGCATTTGAGTTCACTCCAATATTTTTCTTGGTATTTCCCCTTCTAGCATTTCTAGCCATGTCTGCTTGTTATTATCGAATTATATAGTAGGGGAGGAAAGTATGCTAAATTTGCAGTTACTCGAGCGCTATGGGGACCTATTAGGTTGTGTAGAGCAGGTCATAAAACCAAAAAAAGTTAAGTCAGGTTTCTCATTTAAGTGGGACTTTCCATTTTTTAATTTAATTTTCCAATTCCAACAATGGTTTTTTCCGATTATAGCGCCATCTATCCATAATTCGAAAAAATGTCTCGAATAAAAGTTAGGTACTTATTTTTAGGTAAGGAATCCAAATCTGCAATAAAAAATGGGGGCTCCTATTTAATATTTTAAAGTAACCCCCCACCCCACTTCTATGGGGATCGTATTTGGTGCCATTCGATAGATTTTTCAAAAATATTGAATAAGTGTATTTTGCAGCATTTCGGTCTGATGTTTATTTCGCAAAATATCGCGGGGTTCCTATTTAAGATTTTAAATTTACCCCCACTCCTCCCCATGTGGGGTCTTGTTTGGTCTCATTCGATACATTTTAAAAAAATATTGAAAACGTATTTTTTATTTTTTTGATCTGACGTTTATTTTTCGAAATATTCGCTATTTTCTGGTGAAACTTTGTGACATCCATTTCCTTACGCCCCGCTCAAACCGTTAGATTTTTTAAATATACACTGTTCTGCATGTACTTAACTTACCGTATATTAATCTGACAAGTTCGAGTTTTTCTAAGGGTACATTTTTTTTTCGGGCCCCCTTTAACGAACTCCCCTGGATTAAGATCCAATATATGGTAGGGGTACATTTACAGGGTACAAGATTTCTCTCCATGTGATAATCTGACGCGTTCGAGTAACTGCAAAAATCCCCGCTTGGGCTCCTTTACCAATACTTTATCTTCTTCTTCTTCTTCTTCTTCTTCTTCTTATATTAGGCCCCTTGGCCTGTTCTTAACCGATTTTGAGCTTGTATTCGTAGCTATGATGTTGACTGCCAGCTATCTCGCCACCTTTTAAAGGGTCTTCCTATTGGTCTCTTGCCTGTTGGCTTCAAATCACTGGATATACGGGCTATTCTCTCGCTGTCGCTGATTTCACTCTCGTCGTCTCTGTCTTCCATACCGTACTATATCTTGTATGTTACAGAGATCTCTTATTCTGTTGTTCGGTATTCTGTCTCTCAGTGCTACCAATCCTGTTCTATCCTACCAATACGCTTACTGGAAATCTACGAAAATTTGGTGTACATCTCGGTTACATATTATACAGTGCGCTGGAATAAGTGTTACCCCCTTACTAACTTATTTATTTTTAGCACATAAGCAAAACGCTCGGACAGGTCAATTTTTAAAATAATCATAGTATATTATAGCATCAATGTTTCGAATTTTACGCGGTCCCTCTTCAGGTGACAGACAAAACTTTGATTTTTTTAAATGGGAAAGTACATCATGTGACACCTCATCTAAAAGCTTTTGAAAGACTGATTACAAAAATGTATCATACGTTAATCCTTTTTAAGACCGTAGGCGCAAAATTTCGGTCGGATTATTTTGAAATGTATTCATTTTTTTCGAATCCTGAGAAAAGTAATAATCTAATAATAGGGCAATCAATGAGGGTATTTGTCTCAGAATTCCATCTTTCTACATCGATTTACTTGATATTTTCACAGTAAGTAGGGAAGAGCTCAAGAAACAAAGTCTACCCTATACCGATATGCGTTTTTATCTTGGGGGTGGTTCCCACCCCTTCTCGTGGGTGGAAAATTTTTTGGTTAAAATAACCACGGAAGTGGCTAGAGAACCTAATTATAAGCAAAAACTGTTCTATAATTTTTTTTTTGAAAACTTAATACATTTTGAGTTATTCATGGTTGAAAATTTGCCTTTTTCATTGAAAAATGACACCTTTTCGGACGGTTTTTTTGCGAATAATTTAAAATCTATGCATCTAACGAAAAAAACTATAAAAAATATTTTTATAGCTTATAAAAAAACAAAGAGATTAGTTCCTGCCTAAATCTTTTAGTTATAATACACAAAGAGATATGGTAGGTGAGAAGAGTTTGTTTTTTGGTGCATGCTCAAATTGGTGTATTCAACTTGAAATAACAGAGAAACGGTCGAGTTTAGGTGTATAATGCTACCAATACCTTTTGTAGTGCTTGAAAAGACCTTTAAAATGAGCAATATTAAATGTCGATTACCTTCAAACTAAGCGAGATATGCTGTAAACAAAATTGATGAATAATGTATTTTAAGAAAAAGTGAGAAGTATATTTAACCCCTAATCCATCAGAATTTAAATGCATCGTTTTCCTTCTTAGACGAAGGAACGAAGCACTAAAAAGCCCAAAACCTAGGAAGTTTGTGCAGTAAGATGAATCGTCATGCAACTTTTTGCATTCGATTAGAGAGAGTGTCAGGCAACTTTGTGAACTAAATTCATCTAGGGCAAAAATTTTTGTGCATAAGAAAATGCATTTTAAAAGTGCATCCCGAAGAGGTGAAAATGAAAAATTTAGAACTCGGGAAATATTGATGTAAATGAGTTGAATTTTTATACTCGGGGGTTTTGGGGATCGCTGAGCACGAATTTCATACCGGCGATGGTCTCCAAGGTACCTGGTGCCCACGGTGGAACTCGTCGCCTAGAGTTTTATGTTATAATCATTAAATATCAGTCAATATCCATTACTTGGGGGGTTTTTGGGGTTGCCGGCCACGAAGTTAATGTTGGCGATGATCTCCAAGATACCTGGTGCACAGGGTGGAACTTGTCGTCTGGAGTTTTATGTTATAATCATTCAAAATCAGTCAATAACCATTACTCTTAGGGTTTTGGGGGTCGCTGAACAAGAATTTCATGTGGTCGATGGTCTCCAAGGTACCTGGTGCCCAGGGTGGAGCTCGTCGTCTGGAGTATTATGTTATACTTATTCCAAATCATTTAAAACCACTACGCGGGGGGTTTTGGTGGTCGCTGAGCACGAATTTCATGACGGCGATGGTCTCCAGGGCATCATGTTCCTCGGAGACCATCGCCGTTAACTCATGCTTAGCAACCCCCAAAACCCCCAGAGTAATGGATATTAACTGATTTTGAATGATTATAACATAACACTCCAGACGAGTTCCATCCTGGGCACCAGGTACCTTGGAGACCATCGCCGACATGAAATTCGTGCTCAGCGATTCCTAAAACCTTCAGAGTAATAGTTATTGACTGATTTTGAATGATTATAACATAAAACACAAGACGACAAGTTCCACTCTGGGCTCCAGGCACCATGAAGACCATCGCCAATATGAAATTGGTGCTCAGCGACCCCCAAAACTCCCCGAGTAATGGTATTAAATGATTTGTAATAATTGTAACATGAAACTCCAGACGACGAGATCCACCCTGGGCTCCAGGTACCTTGAAGACCATCGCCAATATGAAATTGGTGCTCAGCGACCCCTAAACCCTTCATAGTAATGGTTATTGACTGAGTTTGTATGATTATATCGTAAAACTCCAGGCGACAAGGTTTCACCCTGGGCACCAGGTATCTTGGAGACCATCACCGACATGAAATTCATTCTCAGTGACCCCAAAAACTCCCCGAGTAATGGTTTAAATGATTTGTAACAATTATAACATAAAACTCCAGACGACGAGTTCTGCCCTGGGCACCAGGTACCTTGGAGACCATCGACCACATGAAATTCTTGTTCAGCGCCCTCCAAAACCCTCAGAGTAATGGTTATTGACTGATTTTGAATGATTATAACATAAAACTCCAGGCGACGAGTTCCACCCTGGGCACCAGGTGTCTTGGAGACTATCGCCAACATTAAATTCGTGGCCGGCGACCCCAAAAACCTCCCGAGTAATGGGTATTGACTGATTTTTAATGATTATAACATAAAACTCTAGGCGACGAGTTCCACCGTGGGCACCAGGTACCTTGGAGACCATCGCCGATATGAAATTCGTGCTCAGCGATCCCCAAAACCCCCAATTATAAAAATTCAACTCATTTCCATCAATATTTCCCGAGTTCTAAATTTTTCATTTTCACCTCTTCGGGATGCACTTTTAAAATGCATTTTCTTATGCACAAAAATTTTTGCCCTAGATGAATTTAGTTCACAAAGTTGCCTGACACTCTCTCTAATCGAATGCAAAAAATTGTATGACGATTCATCTTACTGCACAAAATTCCTAGGTTTAATGCTTAGTTGCTTCGTCTATCTACAATACTTTATATTAAAGTGTTATTTCTAATAACAATAATAATTTTTAATGTTATTTCTATGTTCAAAAAGTTGGACGGGTTTAAAATTAATGGTTTTTGAAAATAATAAGATCAAATTATAGAGCGCATTTTTAAACTTTCCTAACAATCTTTCTTTTTCTCCATGTAACTCGAAAATTAAGAGGTACGAAAAAGGAAACCAAACAAAAATGTAGGCTTTTTTTGGGAAAAAATTTTGTTTTTGTTTTTCATTACTGTATCTCTTATTATTTTCAAGTTACATGGAGAAAAAGAAGATTTTTAAGATAATTTAAAAATGCGCTCTATGATTTGATCTTTTTTTTTACAAAAACCATTCATGTTAGACCCGTCCAACTTTTTGAACATAGAAATAACACTATAATAAAAGGTATTGTAGAAGAAAAACGATGCATTTTAATTCTGGTGGATAAGGAGTTAAATATACTTCTCATTATTTCTTAAAATACAGTAGTCATCAATTATTTTTTGTAGCATATCTCACTTAGTTTGAATGCAATCTACATTTAATATTGCTCATTTTAAAGGTCTTTTCAAGCACTACAAAAGGTATTGGTGGCATTATACACCTAAAATCGACCGTTTCTCTGTTATTTCAAGTTGAATGCACCGATTTGAGCATGCAGCCAAAAAACAAACTCTTTTCAACTACCATATCTCTTTTTCTATTATAACTTGAAGATTTATGAAGGAACAAATCTCTTTGTTTTTTTATAAGCTACAAAATTGTTTTTTACAGTTTTTTTAGTAAGATGTATATTTTTTAAGGTATTCGCAAAAAACCGTTCGAAAAGGTGTTACGTTTCAATGAAAACGGCCAATTTTCAACCGCGAATAACTCACAAAGTATCGAGTTTTCAAACAAAAAATTATAGAACAGCTTTTGCTTAGAATTAGGTTCTCTAGCCACTTCCGTGGTTATTGTAACCAAAAAATTTTCCACCCCCGAGAAGGGGTGGGAACCACCCCCACGATAAAAGCGCACATTTGCATAGGGTAGGGTAGGAGATAAGTAGAGGCTATTCCCAAAATTTCATTAAAATCCATGCAGTAGGATAGAATTCGGAGGTAATATCCTATTCTTGCTCCCATTGACTGTCGTATAAGTATTTTTGAAAAATTTAAACTCAGTGAAATATTACAGTATTATCGAGGGTCAAAAGTCCCTCAGAACTTCTATAATGATTATTTTAATAAGTCACAGGGGTGAAAAAAAAATTTAGTCGGATTTTTAATTTAAAATATATCATTCAAAAGAAATTTTTGTTTATTCTAAGGGACTTTCAGCCCTTGGTAATAATGTAATATTTTATTCTGCGTTTAAATTTTTCAAAAATACTTATTAGTCTTCTCAGGATTAGAAAAAAATGAATGCGTTTAAAAACAATTCGATCGAAATTTTGCGCCTACGCTCTTAAAAAGGATTAAAGTATTATACATTTTTGTAATCAGTATTTCAAACGATTTTAAATGAGCTATCACATGATCTACTTTCCCATTTAAAAAAATCAAAGTTTTGTCTGTCACCTGAAGAGGATTCGCGTAAAGTTCTAAACATTGATGTTATAATATACTTTAGGTATTTTAAAAATCGACCTGTCTGGGCGTTTTGCTTTATGTGCTAAAAATAAATAAGTTATTAAGGGGGGGGGGGGGGGGGGGGGGTAACACTTATTCCAGCGCACTGTATAGTGTATATGTTACAGTTCAAGTTGGTTCTCAGTTAGAGTTGACTCCAACTAGTTGGAGTCAACTCCAACTGAAACGAGCAGTAAAAGTTGATTTTAAAAATTTAAATCAACTTTTACTAGTTGGAGTTGACTCTTCCTGGATTGATTCAGTAAATGTTGATTATACGAGAATCTCAAATGCATTTTTGATGAGTGTGCGTTTCTTTGTTTTGACCGTTTCAACTACTTATTAGTATAGTCTGTAACGTCGCCCCCGTTAGGTAAATTATTCTGATTCGATTTTTTGCACAAACTTACTCAAAGAAATACATCCGTATAACAATCCTTATAACAAATACATAGGGTGTCACGCGGTACCGCGGTCGAAAAATTGTTTAACCAATTTTTGTTAACCAAATTCACAAAAATAATTTTTATCTACTCTATCTCATGTACATGTACCACTGGTGGTACATATCATTATTTGCGGTGGTACACAAAACACACAAAAACTTAAAATAGTAGTACATAGTAAGCCTTGATATAACAATCTAAAAATATAGAAATATAATAAAAGAAACTTTAGATGGTACATGACTCAAAAATATTGAGAACCGCTGATGTAAAGGTTTTATTGTGTGAAAATTGTAAACATAGATAGCATTACATGAAGAGTTTAAAAAGTGTCTGAAGTAACAATGTATTTTAAATGGGTTTTACTTTTTCGCACTGTTTTTAGCACACTTTCATAAAATTAAACATCCTTAACTTTCGCCTTCGGGAGGAAATCAGACACGCCCTTGAAACGGCAACTGAAATGCTCACAAAACAGCGACCACGGAAGCAAAGATGGATGACAGAGGAAATATTGGATTTAATGGATGAAAGAAGAAAATGCAAACAGCACAAAGCAATGTACAAAGCATTAAATAGAACCATTAAACAAAAAATAAAAATTGCAAAACAAAAATGGATGACAGAACAATGTGAAGAAATCGAAAACTTATATAAAAACATGACGACTTCCATCTGTATAAGAAACTCAAGGAATTCACAGGCACGACATACTCACAAGGACCAAATAATCTAATCAACGCAGAAGGCAAACTGATTTCAAGCCCTGAAGAACATGTGAGAAGACTATATAAAGGAACTCTTCTATGACATCAGAGAACCTCCTACATTAAATACCGAAAACGACGAAGGTCTTCCAATACTGAAGTCCGAAGTGGAATATACTCTACGTCAACTAAAAATCAACAAATCTGTAGGAAAAGATGAAATACCAGCTGAGCTATTGAAGTTAATCAACGAGGAAAACTTAGACCTTCTTCTTGGACTATTTAATAATGTTTACAATACAGTGACTATCCCTAAAATATGGCTTGGATCAGTCTTCATACCACTGCCTAAAAAGAAGAACGCCAAATTATGCCAGGACTACCGCCTTATAAGTATATTAAATAACATTCTGAAGCTTTTCTTGCGTATCATACAGAACAGAATATATTATAAAAATTGTGATGAGGTCACCGGTCAAGAACAATTTGGCTTCAGGAAAGGTATGGGGACACGAGAAGCAATATTCTGTCTTCAAACTCTGGCACAAAGATACAAAGATCATCAAGCAGACCTTTTTATCTGTTTCATAGATTTTAAGAAAGCTTTCGATAGGGTGAAGCACAAGACCTTGATAGAAAGATTGAACGACATCGGAGTCGACAAAAGAGATTCTAAAATTATAGAGGCTATTTATTGGAATCAGACAGCAATCATAAAGACCAATGGTAATACGTCAAGGCCAATTGAAATACAACGAGGTGTTAGACAGGGTTGTGTGCTATCACCCATACTTTTAACGTCTACTCTGAGGTAATATTTGCGAACTCTTTATCGCACCCTTCAGAAGGAATCAGGATAAACGGTCAGAAAGTAAATAATAGCCGCTATGCAGATGACACAGTATTAATGACAGATTCGGACCATAGTCTGCAGATAGTGTTGGATAGGGTTACTGAGAGTTGTGAAAAAATGGGGATGAAGATCAATACTGCGAAAACCAAAGTTATAAGAATATCAAGGAACAAAAATTTACCTCTTCCAATAAATATGTGAAACACCGACAGCTTGAATACGTAAGCCAGCACAAATATCTTGGTTGCTGGTTCAACAATCAACTTCATTATAAACAAAAAGTCAAGAGCGAGAATAGAGGTAGCCCGACAGGGGTTTATCAAAATGAAAAGCTTATTTTGTAACAGTAGCATTAATACCAGCCTTAGATGTCGTTTTCTGCATTGCTATGTGTGGTCAATACTTTTGTATGGAACGGAGGCCTGGACACAACACAACACTGATGAACAAGTTGGACGCCTTTGAACTCTGGCTTTATAGAAGAGACTTGAAAATACCTTGGACAACCCACACCACCAACGAATATGTTCTGAGGAGAATAGCTACATATAGGGAACTGCTAAAAATCATTAAAGTCAGAAAAGTTAGCTACCTGGGACACATAATGAGAAACGAAAAGTACCGCCTCACGCAACTGATCATCCAGGGTAAGATTGAAGGAAAACGGGGTCCCGGTAGGCGCCAGATTTCATGGATTAGAAATATCACAGACTGGACCTGCCTTGATTCAACATCTTTGTTTAGAGCCGCATTGGACAGAGACAGATTTGCCAGTGTAGTCGCTAACCTCCACTAAAGGAGAAAGCACCACTAGAAGAAGAACTTTCGCCTTGTCATAGTAATGACATGTGAGCAATAAATTCCAAAAAAAGTTTTGACACTTTTGTGGTTTGACAGAAGTTTAAATTTTTAAATGTCAAAATGGTGCAATGATGTATCTCACTCGCACTCACATTTATAGCTGCGTCAATACGCTCCTACCGCTCATTGTTAATAATTAAAAATATGTAACAGCTTAGTAATAAAATAATAACAAAAATTTCCTCAGTATCTTGTAGGGGAGTCGTTAAAATTTTATTTGGTGACTTTCGGACTTTTATAATAATAATTCTTAACTGAGTTACTAAGCCTTGAAAATGGTCATTTTCGTATTTTGCAAATTTTAAATCGCGTATAACTCGAGAACAATAAATTTTACAGAAAAATCACAAAAGACCTCTTTTGCTCCGAATGACCCAAATGATGTAAAGAAAGTTGTCGTAAATGAATTTTTTTTGTGAGTTTGTTTAAAAAATTGTTTAAACAATTTTTCGATCACAGTACCATCTGACACCCTGTGGATTCGTTATAAGGACCTCTTTTTGAGTAAGTTTGTGCAAAAAAAATCGAACTGGAATAAATTTACCTAACGGGGGCGACGATACAGCCTAGACTAATTTGAACATATTCAGTAACATTTAATTTCTAGAATCGACTGTTTGTGTGAATCAGAATCAACTTTTACTAAATGGCATTGGGAAGAGTATACTTTTCCTAGTTGGAGTCTACTTTTACTAGTAAATGTTGAATATAAATCTTCATTTTATATTTATAATTAACTTTTACTGAAACCAGCCGTTAGAGTTGACTCCAACTAGTTGGAGTCAACTCCAACTGGATAATCAACTTGAACTGTAACATATGTTCCCAGTTTTTTCTAATATTTTTGTCGGATCGTAAATATTTGATCTATTGTTAACCTTTCAACACGAAAGCCGCATTGATAAAATGCAGAATGACTAGAATATCTTCCGAATATACGAAGTGAGCCTCTTTTAGACCAGGGCGCATCTGTAAAAATATTAGTACAGTGGAACCCCGATAAGTCGGCCCCCGATAACCCGGAAGTCCGGCTAACCCGGACCGATTTTCATCAGATAAACATTTTGATTTTCAATATTTTGTATTTTTCAATTTAATTGTGGCTTATTTTCAATCAAAATAGTTAATTATCAGACAATCCTTTCAACAATAAAAGTGTATGTAATATAATATTTGAGAGATAATGTGTCTAGACTCTCTGTGTCGTGTACTTATGTGTGTAATTTGAACACGAGATTAAAAATTACTCATAGTACACGCCGCAAAAACAACAGCCAGCTGTCTGCAGTATCTATTCCTTTTTATTTCAAACTGTCAGCATTGTTTAGGAAAGACTATTTAAAAAATTCTTTTATAAACAATGGTCTTTAGTATTGTGTGTCTTGTATTGTTTGGGTTTGGTTTTTTTTTAGAATTGTAATGAGTAGGTAATATGTACTGTGCATATTTATAAAAATATTTCATGTTATTTCAATTCTAACGGAGTTTATCTGTAAGTATACCGTATTTTATTAATTTTTACCATATTCTCCGGCTATCTCGGATTTTCGATAACCCGGATCGGTCGTGGTCCCGATTAATCCGAGTTATCGAGGTTCCACTGTACATTTGGACGTTGAGAGGTGACTCAAATTTTTCTGCAGAAATTGCTTGAAAATAACTCAAATAATAATATTTGAGTTATCCTCCCTCTCAAAAAGATCCGGAACATTGTGTAAATAATCAAAATATCAAAAAATGAAGGAAAAATTCGATTTTTTTCTTCGTTTTTTGGTTATAACTTTAAAAGTATTCATTTCCGAGAAAAGTTGTCCTGACATAAAAGTTGCGTAATTAAATTTCCTACAATACAAAATTGGTTAAAAGTTTAAAAAATAGTCACTCTTGTTTCAAAATAGCAATAATTGCGAAAAAACCATACAAAAACAAGTATTGGCATTTTACGTTTTTCAACCAGTTATGCTATACTAAGGACCTTCATATTTCACCCAGAAAAACTTTATGATACAGCAAAACAATACTGTAAATTTCATTAAGATCGGTTGAACAAATTTTGCAAAATAAATTTTGCAATCCAGCTTTCGCAAAAAAAATTCATTTTTTCAAAATGTTACAGGACGGAAAGTAAAGCAGATGGCAAGTTGAATTTTTTTTTTTTGCTTATAGAAGTGTTCTGTATCTTTCATTTGCAATTAGCAAAATTAAAATCTATTAACTACCACGGCGTCAGGAAATTTTTTTAAATATACATTAATTATTGGTGCTACGCGCAGGACAGCGGATAGTTTGTTCTGATTGGGCATTTTAATGACCTTTGATAATGATTGATGCATTTTAATTTTTATTACATTTCGATATAAATAAATAAATTTGTTTATTGCAAAATAAAAACACATACTCTATCCTTTGAAATAACACTTTTTTTAGCAAAAACTTTTTTTGTTCATATATTCTAACTTAGAGAATAAAAGTTTATTATTTTTAAACATATGCAATTGTTTTAAACAATATTTCACAAACAATAATAAAATTAGTTTGATTTTTGTGGAATTAAAATATTAAAATACAACAAAATATAGAGTAAGAAAATAATATATTAGATAAAGATTGGAAGAAATTTTGGTGGAAATCAACTTGTGTGAATCGAACACCGCTGTCCTGCGCGTAGCACCAAAAATCAATCTATATTTAAAAAAATTCCTGACGCCTTGGTAATTAATCGATTTTAATTTTGCAAATTGAAAATGAAAGGTACAGTACACTTCTGTAAGCAAAAAAATTCAACTTGCTATCTGCTTTATTTTCAGTCCTACAGCATTTAAAAAAATGAATTTTTTTTACGAAAGCTGGATTGCAAAATTTATTTTGCAAAATCTATTAAAAATCTATTAAACCGATCTTAATGAAATTTACAGCACTTTTTTACTATATCATCAAGTTTTTTTGGGTAAAACATGAAGATCCTAAGTGTAGCATAAATGGTTGAAAAACGTAAAATGCAAATACTTGTTTTTTATGTGTTTTTTTCGCAATTATTGCTATTTTTCAACAAGGGTGACTATTTTTTTAAATTTTTAACCAACTCTATATTGTAGAAAATTTAATTACGCAATTTTTATGTCGAAACAACTTTTCTCAGAAATGGACAGTTCTAAAGTTATAATCAAAAAAACCAATAAAAAAATCGAATTTTTCCTTCATATTTTGACATTTTGATTATTTAAACAATGTTCCGGACCATTTTTAGTGGGAGGATAACTCAAATATTATTATTTGAGCTATTTTCAAGAAATTTCTGCAAAAAAATTTGAGTCACCTCTCAACGTCCATCTCAAAACAGATGCGCTCTGGACTATTTAGCAAGATAATTGATAAAACTTTACCTATATGCTGTGCTAATAAGCGATATTGACTGAAAGGTTTTGAATTAACCACCAATAATATAATTAATTATATGAATCGGTATTTGCTTCATTTAGTCTATGTCAGCAGCTTAGCTTGTATCTGACGAGGTAGTATTAACTAGTTTCTGTTTTAGATATAAAAAATGAGACGGATTATCGCAAACAAAACGAAGATGATTATTATCTAAACTACGACTACGAAATCGACAACAATTCAATGAATTTAGAAGTTAACTCTAAATCCCTGGTGCTTCCTTACCAGAATCTACAGTCCAAGTACACTGTAGACGTGCTCCCTAACGTGGAACTTCCAGACGATTCCCTGGCAGACCCCGATCTGAGAGACCATGATTTCATTGATAACATTATGTACGTCTATTACGGCTCCCACACCAGAAACACCGGAACCTATGGACCAGAAATTATCATAATCGGATCGGTATTGAGCTGCGCTGCTCAGCTGCTCACAATCTTTTGCGTCTTGCTCAAAAAGAATCAGCGAGGGGAGAGAATGATGACTTACATTTTTTTCCAAATTTTGGGAACTTTCTGCATATCAAATTTGATATTTATGTTGGGAGTCTATGTAAGTATTTTTATTTAACTGTTTTTACATAACTGAATTGATTATTGCTTTAATAATATTGAATATTGCTTCAATAGTACATAGGCTCTTTTTTTAACACATTGACGCATAGGCGTAACTAGGATGATCCTAAGGGGGGGTTACAACTACCTGAAAGGAGGGGGTTACAACTACTGGAAGGTCTCTGAAGGGTATGGTGTTAAGCGTATAGAGCTCAAAGTACATCCCAATGGGGGGGGGGAGGTGTACTTTGTACATCCCAAAGCCCCTCTCTGGTTACGCCTATGCATTGACGGACAGTAGGAACAAGTGAAGTTCGAAAATTTAAACTATATGCATGTGTAATTTTTAGAATATTAGAAATATAGTTTTACTCTTTCTGCTTAACACGTTGACGGACACTGCGTCAAATGTATAAGCTACATTAATGGAAATTAGACGTCTATAGACGGTGTTGTCCGTCAACGTGTTAAGTAAACTTAATTTTGATAATTTCAGCACCTTTGATTAGGTTACGGCCTTAGCCATCATGGTGCTAGCGGACTCCAGACACAAAGTAATGACAGGTTTAATGACTCAAATAAGCAATTTTTTTTTGCACAGCAAAGTATTTTTGGGATAAAACATTAGTTCATAATCAAACAAAAATAAATAAATGACAAACAAATTTATTATAATTTTATAATTCGTCATCATCATCAATGGTGCTACAGCCCTATGAAAAAGCCTTGAACTTCCCAAGTCTATTACGCCAGTCAGTCCTATCCATTGCCAACCGTTACGCATTGCCAAGTCAGCTGCGCCTATTTTTCTGCCTTCCTCATATACACCATACTTCCATCTGAGTTTTGGCCTACCCTTATTTCTACTTCCCACAGGTTGTGATATAAGGATCCTTCTAGGAGGGTTGTTCTGCTGTGATCTTAATAGATGTCCTGCTTATATTGGTCTTCCTATTCTTATAAGAAATACTACGTCTTTACCACCAAATATATGTTAATATCTGTGGTATACCTCGTAGTTATACCTCCACCTCCAAACACCATTTTCACAGATGTCACCGAATATTCCTCTCAGGATCCTTCGTTCAAATATAAGCAGAAGGTTTTCATCTGCCTTGGAGATGGTTCATGTCTCCGATTCATATGTCAACACTGGTCGTATAAGGGTTTTGTATATGGTTATTTCTGTTTTTTGGCTTAAGTTTCTGCTTCTCATATGTCTACTCAGTCCAAAATAGCATTTGTTTGCTAGGATTATCCTTCGCTTGATTTCTTCCGCTATGACGTTCTCCTTGGTGATCAGGGAGCTTAAGTATGTGAATTTGTCCACCACTTCAAAGGTAGAGTTATCAACCTTGAACTGGTGACCGATGTTTCTGGCTCTATTGTTGGGTGTTGATGCCATCATCTTAGTTTTCTCCTCCTTTGCTTGCAGGCCCATATTTTTGAGGCATTTAAGGTGGTATAAATTTCTTCTAGCTTGCGTATTGTGCGGGAAACTAGGTCCACGTCGTCTGCATATGCCAAAATTTGGGATGATTTATTAAAAATATTTCCTCTGTTGTCTATTCGGGCATCTCTGACCGCCTTTTGTAGAGCTATGTTAAAAAGGAGACACGCCAGCGCATCTCCCTGTCGCAGCCCAACATGCGTTTCAAACGCCTGTGATTTTTCGCCCTGTATTTCGACTTTGCAAACAACTTTAGGCATTGTAGTCTTAAACAATTTTAGCTTAACCAATCTAGCCTTAAGCACAATCCCTGGTGCTTCCTTACCCCCAGAATCTACAGTCCAAATACACTGTTGATGTGCTTCCTAACGTGTAACTTCCAGATGACTCCCTGGCAGACCCCGATCTGAGGGACCATGATTTCATTGATAACATTGTGTACGTCTATTACGGCTCCCACACCAGAAACACCGGAACCTATGGACCAGAAATTATCATAATCGGATCGGTATTGAGCTGCGCTGCTCAGCTGCTCACAATCTTGTGCGTCTTGCTCAAAAAGAATCAGCGAGGGGAGAGAATGATGACTTACATTTTTTTCCAAATTTTGGGAACTTTCTGCATATCAAATTTGATATTTATGTTGGGAGTCTATGTAAGTATTTTTATTTTAATGTTTTTATATAACTGAATTGATTATTGCTTTAATAATATTGAACATTGCTTCAGTAGTACATATTCTCTTTTTTTTTAACACATTGACGGACAGTAGGATCTAGTGAAGATCGAAAATGTATATGCATGTGTAATTTTTAGAATATTAGAAATATAGTTTTACTCTTTCTACTTAGCAGGTTGACGGACACTGCGTCAAATGTATAAGCTACATTAATGGAAATTAGACGTCTATAAACGTTGTTGTCCGTCAACGTGTTAAGTAAACTTAATTTTGATAATTTCAGCAACTTTGATTAGGCCATAGCCATCATGGTGCTAGCGGACTCCAGACACTAAGTAATGACAGGCTTAATGAATCAAATAAGCAATTATTTTTTTGCACAGCAAAGTATTTTTGGGAATTTTAGATAAAACATTAGTTCATAATCAAACAAAAATAAATAAATGACAAACAAATTTATTATGATTTTATAATAATTATTACACATTATTTTCGGTATAACATGTTGCAACGCATGATACAGGACATAGTGTAGGTTTTGATGTGCAATTATTGAAGCAGTATGATGTTTCCTTCCTTATTCCTTGTTTATAATATTGTTTACAACGCTGAAAATATGTTTTTCGCTGATAAGTCATTCATTCCATTATGTTTACACTCTATACCAGTTAGAGATCGTATGATACACCAACAACGTTGGTGTATTCTTTGCTTTAGTATAGTGGAACCCCGATAAATCGGCCTCCGATAATCCGGAAGTCCAGCTAAACCGGACCGATTTTCATCAGACAAAACAAACATTTTTTCAGTTTGACTGAGGTTTTTACCAAGAAATGAACAATACTGTATACAACTGTACTTAATTTAGATGTATTGTTCATATGTATTTCATTTTGTCGCAATTATGGAGTTTATCTGTAAGTATACCGTATTTTATTAATTTTTACCATATTCTCCAGCTAACCCGGATCGGCCGCGGTCCCAATTGATGCGACTTATCGAGGTTCCACTGTATTAATACAGTCGAACCCGCTTATTAGAATATCGCTTATAGGAATATCTCGCTTTAAGGAATAGAAATTTGAGGTCCAGAAACGTTTCTACTGGCCACCAATGACCAGCTATTAGAATATCCCGGTTATAGGAATACTTTTGCTTGACACGAAGGCTATTCCAATAAGCGGGTTCTACTATATATCTGGTCCTTCGTCTGGTCCTGACAACATACCTACAGAAATGTTAAAGCTCATAAATGAGGAAAACATTGGAATACTAGTCAAACTTTTCAATGATGTTTATTCGACTGGTGATATCCCTGAAGATTGGTTAAAGTCCGAATTCATAACCCTACCAAAAAAACAACGTCCGAAAAACTGTAGCGACTATAGAATGATAAGCCTTATGAGCCACACCTTGAAAATCTTTATACGTATCATCCACAGTAGAATCAGAGATAAATGTGAAGAAGACCAGGATGAAACACAATTTGGCTTCAGAAATGGACTGGGAACCCGGGACGCACTCTTTGCACTAAATGCGTTATTGCAGAAATGCCGAGATCAAAGGAAAGACGTCTTTGCTGTATTTATTGACTACGAAAAGGCCTTTGATCGAGTACAACATCACAAATTAATTAAAATATTAAAGGATAAAGGAGTTGATAGTATCAAGATGTACGAATCATAGAAAAATTATACTGGCGTCAAACAGCGACAGCTTAAATGGAAAATCAACAGAAATATGCAAAATACAAAGAGGTAGTCAGACAGGGTCGTATATTGTCCCCACTCTTATTCAATTTATATTCAGATAGAATATTTAAGGAAGCGCTGCATAATTTGGAAAAAAAGAAAAAAAGATGACAATACGCAACCTCCAATAACAGTAAAAACTGAGGTATTAAATCAAGGATCAGATTTAATGCCCGATATAACAAAATCAGAAATCAAAGAGGCTCTGATGAAAATGAAAAATAATCGAACCCCAGGCAAAGATGGAATAGTATCAGAAGCACTAAAAATTGGAGGAAATATATTACTTGAAAAAATTAAGCTACTTTTCAATACCTGCCTTCACAACGCCAATATTCCAACAGACTGGAACAACGCTTCTTCTTCTTCAGGTGCCATCTCCGCTACGGAGGTTGGCAATTATCATAGCTATTTTAATTTTTGAGGCAGTAGCTCTAAATAGTTGTTTCGAGCTGCATCCAAACCACTCTCTCAGGTTCTTCAACCATGAAATTCGTCTTCTTCCGAAGCTTCTTCTGCCATCTATCTTTCCCTGCATTATGAGTCGTAGGATACCATACTTCTCGCCCCGCATCACATGTCCGAGATACTGTAGCTTCTTTTGGAACAACGCTACTATGATTCTATTACACAAAGCAGGAGACAAAGCCAATTTAGAGAATTACAGACCGATTAGCCTCCTCGGCCATTTATATAAGTTATTTACGCGAATAATAGTTAAGAGAATGGAAAGAAAGTTAGAGACTTATCAACCAAGAGAACAGGCAGGATTCCGAAAAAGTTACGGAACAAATGACCATCTACAAAGTATAAAAACCCTAATAGAGAAAATAGTGGAATACAATAAACCTCTAGTTCTAGTTTTTATCGATTTTCATAAAGCTTTTGACACAGTTGAGCTTATCAAAATATTACAGGCGCTTAAAGAATGCAGGCTAGATTATAGGTATACAAAATTATTTAACAAAATATACTTACAGGCAAAAACCACGGTCAAATTACATACTAACAGTAATCGCATAAAAATAGAACGGGGGGTTAGACAAGGAGACCCAATGTCACCTAAACTTTTTAATACGGTCTTAGAACATGCTTTTAAGAGTTTGGATTGGATGACAAAGGGAATAAAATTAGATGGAGAATACCTAAACAACTTACGCTTCGCCGATGATATAGTGATAGTAGCTAAGGATCTAGGTATGGCAAGAGAGATGGTACAAGAACTCGTTGTGGTACAGAAAATGTAGGTTTAAATATAAACATCTCGAAAACAAAAATAATGACAAATTTGGTACCCAACCAGAACATCAGTATTGTTGGGAAGGAAATAGAACTCGTAGATAGATATAAATACCTGGGACATGAAATTACGATTGGTAGGGATAACCAGACTCATGAACTGAAGAGAAGAATAGGTCTTGGGTGGGCAGCATTTGGAAAACTGAGAGAAACTTTTAAAAGTGAGTTGCCCACATGCCTAAAGAGAAAGGTATTTGATCAGTGCGTCCTTCCAGTCTTGACGTACGGATCTGAAACACTCACCTTAACAAAAGCCTCGGCTACCAAACTAAGAGTCACGCAGAGAAGAATGGAGCGGTCAATGTTAGGAATAACTCTGCGAGATAAAATCAGAAACGAAGAAATCAGGAGAAGAACAAAGGTGACTGACGTCATCGAGAGGATAGCCAGGTTGAAGTAGAGATGGGCAGAACACATAGCCAGAATGACAGATGGGCGATGGACGAAGAGGTTATTGGAATGGAGGCCAAGAGAAGACAAGAGAAGCGTCGGTCGACCGCCTACAAGATGGACTGACGACTTAAGAAAGGTAAATAAAAACTGAATGAGAGCGGCGCAGGATAGATGGGGTTGGAAACGAGGGGAGGAGGCCTATGTTCAGCAGTGGACTTTTGAGGCTGGATGATGATGATGATGCATAGTTTGGAATGGGGCGTGAAAGCTAATGGAATTCTGATAAATACAATCAGATATGCAGACAATACAGTTATTTTAAGTGATGATATGAATGGATTACAACACCTCTTAAATGCTATTGACACAGTGGAAAGAGAGTTTGGCCTAAACATAAACTGTTCAAAAACAAAATACATGGTATTTAGCCGTTTGGGCCCATCAAGATTCACGGTTATATGTTGATGGTCATATAATTCAAAGAGTACCCAGTTTTAAATATCTTGGTTGCCATATTAGTGAACAACTAGATCCAGATAAAGAGATAAAATGTAGAATCGAGATAGCCCGCACGACATTTTTAAAAATGAGGTCATTCTTCTGTAATGATAACTTGCAACTTCAACTTCGAAAGCGCATGATTAAATGTTACATTTGGTCAGTCCTCTTGTATGGTGTCGAAGCATGGACATTAAAAATATCGACCATTAATCGTTTGGAGGCCTTTGAAATGTGGCTGCACAGACATACACTGAAAATACCATGGACGGCCATGCTGACAAATGTGGCAGTCCTTAAGAGAGCAAATGCTGCCCGCGAGCTGCTTAATAACATCAAATATAGAAAGATGGCCTATTTTGGACACGTAGTAAGGGGAGACCGGTATAATATTCTTCAACTTATTACGATGGGTAAAATCGAAGGACGCAGAGGAATTGGTAGAAAGCAAGCCTCTTGGTTGAAGAATATCCGGGAGTGGACAGGAATAAAGAAAGCAGAACAACTCAGTGGCGGCTCGTACCACTTTAAGAAGGTAGTGCCACAACTCGGGCAGCCGCCAAAATTTTTAGTGACGGATTCACGATATTGTCAAAAAAAGGTATACTGACAACAAAAACTAAAAAAAATATGCGCGGATACTTTTATCTTATGTACATATCTTAAGTTTATTGATCTGAGGTGCCAAGCAATTGTCCAACATTGATCAAAACAGTTCCGTAAATTAATTAATAATAAAAACCTCTTAACCTACCACCAGCATTTACTGCTGATAGTGCTTGAAAATTGTTATTACGATTTAGTCTCTATTTACCAATTTATAAAAATAATACTATTTCATTATTCACACACATGCACACATTTTTGTAATGTCACTTTTAAACTTTACGATATATGAAGTTCATTCTTCTATTTTTTGGTTGCAAAGTTTTCAATGACTTTATAATTAAAATTACCAATACAATTTACAAAATGCTTTTCTGCAGATAGCATACCTAAAGCACTAGGTTTCGATGTAAACATCGAAAAACAGCGTTCTGCTTCAGATGTTGATATAGGAATGGTAACTAAAATACTTAAAAGTTTAATAGTTTCTTCAAATGTGCTTTTTAAACCTTTCCTCTACAATAAAACCGATAGCGAAACAGCCCCAGAGGTAGTACTTAATTCGTCTCGCTAATACAGTACCTACATCTAATTCAGTTTTAAACCGAGTTTTGCTTAAAAATTAAAATTGTCTCCATGGTTCATTAAGAAATGATTCGGAGAACTGATGCTTATAAGCAGAAAACTTCTCCGACATAAATAAATTAGAAGCAACTAAATGTCCGGAGAAGGTAGACCTTTGAAAGATCTGGTACTTTGAATAATATGAACCTAAGTCGTTGTCTAATTCGGCGCTAAAATTGACCAGCTCCTTAAATATGCCTCTATTTTCTGAATTTTCTTTTTCGTCGTGACCCCTTAAAGCTAACTCGAAAGCTCCACAACACCTTACAACATTTGTAGTTTTTTTTTCTAGCGAAAAACCACCAAAAAATTTTTTAAAATACTAATCTTTATTGTCAATTAATAAATTAAACTTAATAAATAATCAAAATATTATTAAAATACCCACGATCATGATGCACTAAAAGTTTAATTATAAATACAAAAACTTTTTAACAGAAACTATATATATAATAAAAGCGACAAACCAGCACGTAAAGAAACTCAAAATAAAGCTTCATACCCTCGTGCCTGGCACAGAGATTCTAATGTTAAGGTATACTAATAGTCCAATATAGCTCTTTCTCCGTCACTTACATATAATGCTCGTAAAATCTTTCTCTCTTTACTCGTGCCAGTACTGACTTCGGCGCGAAGGAGATTCTCCTGTCGAATACTCTCCGCTGTCGGCAGGGATTGTATTGCGCCCATAGTTGCCATATTTTATATAATTTATGAAGATCAAAAGAAATACACACAAAAAAATTAATAGGAATTAAAAAGTTTTGAAGATAAAAAATATGTTTATGGATAGTTAGCAAGGTAGTGCCATGGCTCTATGGCACTACCTTACGGGCCGCCACTGGAACAACTATTTAGAATAGCTCGAGACAGAGACAGTTTCACCACGTTAATCGCCAACGTCAAGAGGACTTGATAGGGCACGTTAAGAAGAAGGTCCTTCGTCTTCACCTGATGTCTGCTGTTCTTTTGGTCTCATGTCATGAAATAGGTCATTTATGTACGTATACCAAATTGCCCGAATTTCTTCTTCATTTATCATCATTTTCTCTTTCGAGTCTACAATAGAATGAAATCGACGTTACAGATCTTCATTTTTCTATCTATTATTCTGAATATCTTAAAAATACCATATTTTATACAAAAAATTATCACAATTATTTCAGCTTTCAGCTAGAGGGTATTCAAATTCTGAATATAATCAACCTTTTAAAAATATTCCTACAAAATCAAAAATGAATAATCATTTTTAGTATAGTATAGTTGATCCAAAAGATTGCATAACCCAGACATCCAAAGTGAAAGTTATCCTTCAACACCAAATTGTTCTATATGGTCCACACAATGTCCAGAAAAAAGTCACACCATTTTGAGCGTCGGGTTTGGGGGGGGGGGGAGAAGGGGGAGAAATCGGTAAATTCGTAGTTAAGTTTTTCCCCAATATTTCTAAAACTATGCGGTTTAGCATGAACAACCTTCTATACAAAATTGTTCTACATAAAATTTGAAATAAAAAAGGCCCCATGCATAATCTTTCTAAAATGAATGGTTCCAAAGTTACGGAGGTAGTATAGTATAACTGGTCCAAAAAAAGGCCTAACCCAAACATCCAAAGTAAAATTTTTCCTCCAACACCAAAATGTTCTATATGGTCCACATATTGCTCAGTAAAAAGTTACACCATTTTAAGCGTCCGGTTTCGGAGGGAGATGGGAGAGAAACCGGTAAATTAGTAGTTTTTTTACGTTTTTCGTCAATATTTATAAAACTATGCTTTACCGTAAACAATGTTATATACAAGAATGTTTTACATGATATTTAAAACAAAAAATGTTGTATACATAATTGTTATAAAATCAACGGTTCCAGAGTTACGGAGGGTGAAAGTCGAGGTTTTTGATACTTTTTATATTTTTTGGGCAATATTTATGATATAACTATACCAAAAACCTAGACATCCAAAGTGAAAGTTATCCTCCAACACCAAATTGTTCTATATGGTCCACATAATCTTCAGAAAAAAGTCACACCATTTTGAGCGTCGGGTTTGGGGGGGGAGAGGGGGGAGAAATCCGGTAAATATAAAAAGTATCGAAAACCTCCACTTTTCACCCTCCGTAACTCTGGAACCGTTGATTTTATAACAATTATGTATAGAACCTTTTTTGTTTTAAATTTTATGTAGAACATTTTTCTATAGAACATTCCTTACGCTAAAGCATAATTTTAGAAATATTGATGAAAAACTTAAAAAAAAACTACTAATTTACCGACTTCTCCTCCATCTCCCCCAAACCGGACGCTCAAAATGGTGTAACTTTTTACTGAACAATATGTGGACCATATAGAACAATTTGGTGTTGAAGGAAAACTTTTACTTTGGATGTCTGGGTTAGGACTTTTTTTGGACCAATTATACTATACTACCTCCGTAACTTTGGAACCGTTCATTTTAGAAGGGTTATGCATGCATAGGGCCTTTTTTATTTCAAATTTAATATAGAACAATTTTGTGTAGAAGGTTGTTCATGCTAAACCGCTTAGTTTTAGAAATATTGACGAAAAACTTAAAAAACTACGAATTTGCAGATTTCTCCCCCTCTCCCCCCCCAAACCCGACGCTCAAAATGGTGTGACTTTTTTCTGAACACTATGTGGACCATATAGAACAATTTAGTGTTGGAGGATAACTTTCACTTTGGATGTCTGGGTTTGGGTCCAACTATACCATACTATTTCAATTTCGTTGCAACACGAAATTACAGCCGCATCATTATTCCAGTTCAATCAGAGAGTGAAGCAAGCACCTCTACCGGTTTCGAAACTTATTAGTCTCTCATCAGGAGGCACACATGCTGCTCTCTCTGACCCAACTAGGACAAACCCCGGCGTGCAGTCACGGATTGCAACGAACGAAATGGCAGGGATGCCCTAGCGGCAACTCCTATCAAAAAACTAAGTTTTCAATCTAATAGCACATAAAACAACATCCAAAAATGTTATTCTACATCCTACCAGACTGAAAACAATGGGAACCTTCTCTGTTAACACATCCGAGGCTTCTACAATTTGCAAGCCATAACGGATGCTGAGACTAAGGAAGATTAATGGAAATATAATGATGCGGTTGTAGTTTCGTGTTGCAACGAAATTGAAAATGGTTATTCATTTTTGATTTACATGCTTACTCTGATTGGAGTACGAAGGGAACCTTTCTCGTTGGAACCAGTTGCGTGCTGGCCATATAAATGAATCGGTGCAATCACCGAGAGGCCGCGGCCTCTTGAGGCCGGTCAAATATTTTCACAAAATTTTTTAGATATAATAAAAAAAATTATTAAAAATGTTTTTTTTTTAATTTCTAATCGGATGTTAATTTTGCTAATAATATTAATAAAACATTTAAAAAAAATTTAATTTTTTTTAATTGTGAAATACAGCTTAAGTAAATGAATAAGACTCTATCTATAGTCTATATGCATAAATAGATTGCTACAGATAATATTATTTATTTTCATACATACAAGTATATTTATGAATTTCCAATTTCCTTCAAACATGTATGTACTCTGCAGAATAAAAAATGGAAAAACGTCTTGCTCACTTTTGACCGAAGTATTGGAAGTATCGAAAAACGATTTGATCAAGACAAATCAAACCGTTTTATGATGATCTAAGCACTCTGCATCCTAGAAATTTTAATACAATAAAAAATGGTACCTATACTGAAAAATTAAGAAATTTTTATCCTACCATATCTGCGACTGCAATTAGAGAAGAACTCGTGGATTCTTCTGATAAATGTATTGTATTAAAAATAGGATTTTGCAAAATACATACTGAGATTATAGAAGATCGAGTTAATGATGAATATGTTCAGTCTACAGAAAATATGAAGGATGACAATATGATATTATTAATCTAAGTTATAATGAACATGAAGTAACATATGTCAATGTTGATATCGTGAAAACTTCACCGCCGTGTGGTACTAAAAAGTGTAAAGATTGTATAGCTTGCTGTTACTCTGTTTTGTAAAAGTACAACTTATATCAGCGTGCTGTGTGCTTATCAAAATTTAAATAGTATAATATAAAGCATTTATTAACTCTTTCAGTGACACCAGTATCTTGCAAAAAAAGCTTTTCAACATTGAAATGCATAAAAAATCGGTTAAGAAGTACTTACTTTAACACAAGATCACTTTTATGCTAATTGCTATAGAAAAAGAAGCTTTGTCTGAGCTTAAAAATGATGGAATAATCGACGTATTTGCTCAACAATCGAACAATCTACTTTAATGCGGAAATTATTGATCAAGAGTTAAGTAATTATTTTATAAAATAATCGCAAAAAAATATTTAGATTATTGCGTTGTATTAACATTTTAATAGTTATTTATGATAAAAGTGTTAAAAGTACACGTTTTAGGCACGCATATGCAGTGGCGGATCTAGGGGAGGGCGATGGGGTAATCGGCCCCCCTCTCAAACCAAGTTATATATAAAGATTATAAAAACATTCAATTATTCATTTATTTTTCATAGAAATTTAGCCAATCGGCCCCCTCTCAGGACGATGCTGGATCCTGCTAGATCCGCCACTGCGCCAGTGGCGGCCCGTGAGGTAGTGCCATAGAGCCATGGCACTACCTTGCTAACTATGCAGAAACATATTTTTTATCTTAAAAACATTTTAATGCCTGTTTATTTTTTTTGTGAATATTTCTCTTTATTTTTATAAATTATATCAAATCTGGCAACTGTGTAGCGCAATGCAAATCTACCGACTCTGGCCACCCACAGCTGACCGGATAAAGGATGAAAATCATAAAAATCCCAGTGCCGAACGGCATAGTGGCTCGTGAGAAAAGAGAAAGATTGTATGAGCATCCTGTGTAAGTGACAGAGAGAGAGCGGTATTGCACTTTTAACATAAGTTTAAATTGGAGTCTCCGTGCCAGGCTCGAAATCTCGAAAAGGAAGTTACCCTAATAGCACACGACGTCCAATGGACGTCCAAAATAGGTCCATTTTTGGTCCTAACGTCCATGGACTATAAATGGACGTCCTTTGGACGTCCCATGTTGGACGTCCTTCGGAAGGAATAAATATGGACGTCCTTTGGACGTCCGACGTTGGACGTCCTTCGGACGGAATAAAAATGGACGTCCTTTGGACGTCCGACGTTGGACGTCCTTCGGAAGGAATAAATATGGACGTCCTTTGGACGTCCGACGTTGGACGTCCTTCGGACGGAATAAAAATGGACGTCCTTTGGACGTCCGACGTTGGACGTCCTTCGGAAGGAATAAATATGGACGTCCGACGTTGGACGTCCTTCGGAAGGAATAAATATGGACGTCCTTTGGACGTCCGACGTTGGACATTCTTCGGACGGAATAAAAATGGACGTCCGACGTTGGACGTCCTTCGGATGGAACAAATATGGACGTATATATACTGGACGAAATACGGACAATTCCCTAATAGCACACGACGTCATTTGGACGTCCAAAATAGGTCCATTTTTGGTCCTAACGTCCATGGACTATAAACGGACGTCCCATGTTGGACGTCCTTCGGAAGGAATAAATATGGACGTCCTTCGGACGGAATAAATATGGACGTCCTTTGGACGTCCGACTTTGGACGTCCATACTGGACGAAATACGGACGTTTTATGAACGCTTATATTGGACACATTATACCAATTACGAGATCAAATAGCAAAATAATTCAATAAAATATTAACTTGCGTTAACTTTACGTTAATGAAATACAGTCAAACCTGTCACTAACGGCCACTAAAATGAAAGAACTATTGGCCGATATAGAAAAGTGGTCGTTATTGCCAGTTTTTGTAGCCTAGATATACAGTACAACCTGTGTTACTGGCCACCTGTACTAACGGCCAGTTTAAAAATTCCCCAAACCAATTATATCTAGACTACAAAAACTGGCAATACCGGTCACCTTTCTATATCGGCCAATAGCTTTTTCATTTTTAGCGGCCGTTACTGACAGGTTTTACTGTAATTAGTGTGGGGAATTTTTAAACTGGCCGTTAGTACAGGTGGCCGGTGTTGGCAGGGGGCCGGTAACACAAGTTTTACTGTAGTTTAAATCGATTAGATCGAAAGATTAAATCTTAATTCAAAATTGTATATTAAATTATTACAATTATAAAACTATATAGTTTAATATCCAAAACATGTTTTGATTTCATGTAATGTAATGAAAATCTTATTTGTAAATTATTGGTTACAATGTTTAACAACAGGAAATATTCAAGAATAAATAAAATAAAAGTTTCCCCTAACAACAAAACATTCCAGGAATTCTACTATCAAAGTTCTATTCCGTGAACATCTGATTAAATTATGGCTGGAAAGTTACCACAAGATATTCTATGAAAAGAGTACAATGTCCTCCTGGAGGGGTAAAATTTTCCATACTCTAAAGAGAGGCCATTTACTATTCAATTTGCGTTCATTTTCAAATTTGCCGCGCGAGTATCTATGTAGCGTCGCGTGGTCATTGGTCATCAAGTCATCAATTATTTCATTTTCATCATAAGATAACCTAAAAATTTAGTAAAAATTTTGATTGGAAAAAAATGCATCGATAAGGGGGTGAAAAATGGAAATTAGTGGCTTTTTTTGCTGTACTCAACTGTACTGTTTAGTATGCTAGTTTTGGCTATGGCTGGATCTCTTAAACAATTATGTAAGTATTATAAAATCCGTTTTCAATTTTCTTTATGAAACGAATCATTTATGCATGTATTACCTGTAAATATTTTGATTTTTAATTGTAAAGAATAGAAAAATTACCGTTCATTTTAATTTTTTTTAGAATCAGCTGAAAGTGGTCTACAAAAAACCAGATATAACCAAAATAAAGATATAAAAAGTGTATTGGCTAATTGGAAGAAACAACATTGTCCATGCATAATAAGTTATTACTTTATAAACAAATATTAATACCTAGGAATGGAACCTGGATATAATCATCAAGAAGATAGCAGGAATCCCGACAAACAACTTAAATAAGTACAAGAATATTGAGGAAATCCTCCTCGATACTACTGGGCAAACTAGAAGATTGAAGAGGACAAAGCCTTTTGAACTAGTTTGAGTGATAGGTGATAGTGAAAAGCAGAGCATAGTGCGTGATGTGGCTGTGTATGTTAGAATAGTGCACGATCTTGTTAGATTAGATAAGAGACGCTATCGGGTAAGCTCTTCATTTTAAGAAACATTAGTAATTTAGGTTAAATTAAAATTGCTCATTGGTCAGTTATGACCAGATTGCTTTTTTTATGTTTGGCAAAAAGGGCGTAAGTCAGAATTGCACATTGCTAATGTTTTGATGATTTCTGGACCAGCAAAAAACTGTTGTAGACGTAAACTGTATGTACCAATAAAAAGAGCCGATTTTTCTGGTCCAGAAATCATCAAAACATTATCGATGTGCATTTCTGACTTAAGCCCTTTTTCCCAAACATCAGAGAATTGTAATGTACAAATTCTCCTATCTGATTTTTCATGAATTTTGTAGGAGACGAAAAACCATTTTTAGGATCATCTCCTGCTTTCACATGTAAATTTTGACATGTCTTGTAGTAAATAGATAGTTGAATTTACTACAAAACATGTCAAAAAATATATGAAAACAGGAGGTAACCATAAAAAAGTTTTTAGTCTCTCTTACAAAACTCATGAAAAAACAAATCGGAGGTATGTCACATCAGTGACTATATCCAGGGAATGTCTAAAAAATATACTTTGATGTCCCAAGAACCAAATATAACCTTTATATATATACAGGGTGTAACAAAAATACAGGTCATAAATTTAATCACATATCCTGGGACCAAAAATAGTTTGATTGGACCTAACTTACCTTAGTACAAATGTGCACAAAAGAAAAGTTACAGCCCTTTGAAGTTATATATTAATAGCACCAAGGGCCTTAGAGGCCCATGGCTTGAAAAGTTTGTTTTTTCTTCATTTTCACGTTTCTTTATGTACTGAGATCTTCTCTGGCTTGATATGTGATTTTTCTCCATTCCTTCCTCTTATTCATTTTTCTTTTCTGACCCTTAACACCATTCTTTCCAAATCTTTTTCGACCTCTTGCTTCCATCTATTTTCCGGTCTTCCTCTTCTCTTTCTTGAAGCTATAGTGTAGTTTAGTACCCTTTTCGGAGTCCTCGTTTTTGGCATCCTTTCAATGTGACCTCGTGATCTAAGTCTCTGTGCCTTTATCACTCATTTGAAGTTACAAAATGAAAAGTGATTTTTTCCAATGTATCGAAAACAATGTGCTTTTGTGCACGTTTCAATTTAATTATTATTGTAGTACCTACCATTTAAACAACGTTTTAAAAACTTTTTTGCCTCTTATTGCTTTTTCGAAAAGTCAATTTTTATCGAAATATTGTGAATATTTGTCAAATCCACCACATATTTGTATATGGTTAAGTACGATTATGGAGACTTGGTAATAATATGCAAACTTATTTATGCTTTACATTTTTACGTATATTTTGAACCATATTAAAAAAGAAGCCAGACTCGATAAAACGTGTCTTATCGAAAAAATACAAAGAGGCAAAAAAGTTTTGAAAACACTCTGTTTAACTAATGGTACCTCAGTAATAGTTTAATTGGAACATACAACATTTGGGGGGTTTAAAGGAACAAAACCCCCATAAAATTTTTACGTGGACATATTAAAAAAGAAGTCGCAACTCGATAAAAACTGCCTTATCTGAAAAATACTAAGAAACAAAAATATTGAATTTAACTAATGGTACCACAATAATAAAATTGAATTGGAACATACACAAAAGTTTGGGAGGATTTAAGGGATCAAAACCCCCATAAAATTTTTATGGGGTGCACAAATTTCACCATAATTTTTCTTTAAGATATTCCTGCCATAATAATGCCACATGTCACATGTCCATTTTCAATAAAAAATCGCTAATAGTTTTCGATATAATCGAAAAAATCCATTTTCATTTTGTAATTTCAAAGGGCTGTAACTTTTTATGTGCATATTTGTACAAGGTAAGTTAGGTTCATTTGAACTATTTTTGGTCCCAGAATAATGTGATTTAATTTATGACCTGTATTTTTGTTACACCCTGTATATACAGCCCATTACGCACCACCTTAAAAATTGGGCATTTTTGATGTCTCGAATTTCCTAAACCTGTTGTTGCATCTAAGTGATTTTTTTTATAATATTCTAGCCTAGGCCCTAGAATATGTTACCTCCTTATGCTTGTCATGCACAGGGAGCTATACTGTAATATATATTATATCACATTACTATAGAGAGCGATATGATATAATATACATATATTACAGCATGACAAGCTTAAGGAGGTAACCTATAGCCTAGGCTATAATATTATAAAAACATCACTTAGATGGGACAACAGGTTTAGGAAATACGAGACATCAAATATACCCCATATTTAAGGTGGTGCGTTAATTTCTTGGAGAAGTGTATTGTAATTTAATGTAAATACTGTAATATCCAATAATTGTAATTTGATATAAGATGAAATATAAGTTCCTTAAAAAATATATTTTTTATTTCCCACAATACATTCTCCACAGGTCTAAATATCGTCGCTAGACGTCCACCGAATGACCTTCCAGGACGTTAGATGGATGTTCAGCAGCAAGACATTGGACCAAACTGGGACATCCTATGAATGCCCAAATGACGTCCACCGAACGTCCCCTCCGACGTTAGGTGGACCTCCATTGGACGTTTAACAACTTGGCCTTTGGACCAAAATTGGACGTCCTGTTAAGGTCCAATTCACGTCCCCTAGGACGTCCGATTAAGGTCCAATTCACGTCCCCTAGGACGTCCGATTAAGGTCCAATTTACGTCCGATTAAGGTACAATTTACGTCCGCTTAAGGTCCCATTTACGTCCGATTAAAGTCCAATTTACGTCCGATTAAGGTCCAATTTACGTCCGATTAAGGTCCAATTTACGTCCGATTAAGGTCCAATTTACGTCCGATTAAGGTCAAATTTACGTCCTATTAAGGTCCAATTTATGTCCGATTAAGGTCCAATTTACGTCCGATTAAGGTCCAATTTACGTCCGATTAAGGTCCAATTTACGTCCCCTAGGACGTCCGATTAAGGTCCAATTTATGTCCGATTAAGGTCCAATTTACGTCCGATTAAGGTCCAATTTACGTCCCCTAGGACGTCCGATTAAGGTCCAATTTGCGTCCGATTAAGTTCCAATATACGTCCCCTCGGACCTTAGATGGACGTCCAATGGACGTTCGGTAGCGCGACATTTGGACCAAAATAGGACGTATAAAGGACGTTCCTCGGACGAAAACGGACGTCCAAAGGACGTCCCTAAAGTCCGTGAAGGACGTCCAATGGACGTCCATTGGACGTCCTTGTGCTATTAGGGTAGTGGATCTTAAGATACAATGTTTTAGATCTACATATTTCTAGTTTCTTTACGCGTTCGCTTGACGCTATTGTGTTTATTGTCTACTACTGTATTGTATATTTGTGTTTATACTCTACTATATTTTTTAATTTGTAATTATTAGTTAGTGCGTTGTGATCGTGGGTGTCGTAGGTATAAAAATAATATTTTGATTATTTTCTACGGTTAATTTATTTATTGACAATGAATCAAATTAGTATATTAAAAAACTCTTTTGGTGGTTTTTCGTTAGAAAAAAAAACTACAAATTAAAGAACTCGGTCGGCCTTTACCCGATTTAAAAATTGAAAAACAAAGTGGAAATGGACAAAAACTTCGCTGTCGTAAGTTTAATAAAATTATTTATGATAAAAATAGCTGGTTGTGTGGTTGCGAACAAACTAATAAACTCTTCTGTTTTGTATGCGTTTTGTTTGGAGGTGACGAGACTTGGTCAAACAAAGGCACCGATGATCTTGTACATATATGGGAGAAATTGAAATCCCATGAAAAATCTAAAGTGCACATGAATAACGTTTTTAGCTTTTCAATGCTTGGTAAGTTAAATATAAAAACCCAATTAAATTCAGCTTATCGTGATACTCTAATTAAACATAATGAACAGGTAGATAAGAATCGATATGTCTTGAATCAAATCATAAATTGTATAAGGTTTTGTGGAGCTTTTGAGTTAGCTCTAAGAGGTCACGACGAAACGAAAAATTCAGACAACAGAGGCATATTTAAGGAGCTGGTCAATTTTAGCGCTGAATTAGACAACGACTTAAAGGTTCACATTCAAAGTTCCAAATCTTTTAAAGGTACATCAAAAACAACACAAAATGAACTACATGTTAGATGTGCATGTTAGATGTTTACCACGAGGAAATTAAGAAAGAAATTGAAAATTCTCCTTATGTTGCAGTGATTGCCGATGAAACCACAGACGTTGCTGGTGAATTTCAATTAGTTATAGTCTTTCGATATTTGTGTAAAGGACGACCAGTTGAGAGATTTTGGAGATTTTACGTGCCGGGCGGACATGGTGCTAAGTCAATCGCTGAATGTATTTTAAATGTTTTAAATCCATTGTTAAAACATACTCCAAACAAATTAATCGCTCAAAGTTATGATGGCGCATCTGTTATGAGTGGTGGCTTAAATGGTGTGCAAAAAATTATTAAGGAGACATATCCTCTTGCAAATTACGTTCACTGCTATGCACACCAAATGAATTTAATTATGACAAGTGCATGTTCCATCAATAAGCAGGCAAGGATATTTTTTTCCAATTTATCTGGTTTGTGCTCATTCTTTTCAACGTCCCCTCAAAGAACAAAAATTTTGGATGAGGTGGTTAATCGCAGGTTGCCAAAATCTTCCCAAACACGTTGGAATTTTCAATCACGAAGTGTTCATACTGTTCATGAAAATAGAAAAGACCTCATTGCAGTTATGGACATTATACAAAGTACTTCACGTGATTTGTCTTCCATTAATCAAGCAAATGGTTACAAATTAAAGCTCCAGGATAAAGATTTTGTATTTTGGCTATTTATTTTTAATAAAATTATGCCTCACGTAGAAATTATTTTTCATCAATTGCAAAAAGTATGCACTGATTCTGTCAAAGCGAAAAAAGATTTGGAGAATTTTGCAGCAGCAATTCAAGGTATAAGGGAGCAAATGGACGTCATTATGGATAGTATTCAAGAAGAAATAAACACGTCACAGAGACAAACCGATAATGATGAACCAATAAAGAAAAAGGCGCGAATTGAAGAGGACAGGCCCAGCAGAAAACGGGAAGCCTTAGAGATATGCGATGCAGTTTTGTTGCAAATAAAAACAAGGTTTACCTTCTCCGGACATTTAGTTGCTTCTCATTTATTTATGTCAGAGAAGTTTTCTGCTTATAAGGATAAGTTCCCCGAATCATTTCTTAATTAAACATGCACACAATTTTTATTTTTAAACAAAACTCGACTTAAAACTGAATTACAAGTATTGTATCAGCGAGACGAATTAAGTACTACCTCTGGGGCTGTTCCGTTATCTGTTTTATTAAATGATGAAGGTTTAAAATGTACATTTGAAGAAACCGTTAAACTTTTAAGTATATTAATAACCATTCCCATGTCAACATCTGAAGCAGAACGTTGTTTTTCAATGCTAAAACGAATTAAGACATTCCTCAGAAATACCATGAAGGAAGAACGACTAAGTGCTTTAGGTATGCTGTCTACAGAAAGACATTTTGTAAATGGCATTGACAATTTTAATAATAAAGTCATTGAAAACTTTGCCTCCAAAAAAGAAAGAAGGGTGGACTTCAAATATCGTAAACTTTAAAAGTGATATTAAATAACTTTGTGCGTGTGTGTAAATAATAGAATAGTGTTATTTTTATAATTTTCTAAATAGGCTCTAGAGACCATATCGTAACAACAAACTTCAAGTACATCAGCAGTGGTAGGAAGAATGAAACATTGACAGCATAGGATTAAAGGACGTGGTGGTCGGATGAGTGTGAGAGACGGAAGCTGATGCGTGATGACGAGCGACTGAGAATCGGGCAAAAGAAGGACATCGGGGAGAAGTCATGCCCTAACGGGCGATTCCACCCTGATGCCCTAGTATGAGAGGGGTGGGGTTTAGCTGGTCCCGGCCACATCGGAGTTACGGAGGGCAGGGAGGTCCGATTTAGGGCCAAACTGGTCGACGTGACACTGATGAGGTTTCAGCTCAGGAACCCAGCACTGTTGGAAATGTTTACCTCCGACGTCTGTTTGCAGATTCCCCACCTAGTGATGAAAAAAACAAAAAAAAGTACATCAGCAGTAAATACTGGTGGTAAGTTGAATTTATTTTATTGCTAATTACTTAATTTACGGAACTGTTTTGATAAATTTTGGTAAATTTTTTGGCATCCCAAAAATAGTAAATATATAGATATAAGATAAAAATATCTGCGCCTATTTTTTTTTTATTTATATTTTATATCCTTTTTGACCATATCGTAAAACCGCCACAAAAAATTTAGGCAGCTGCCCGGATTCTGGCACTACCTTCCTAAAGTTATACGAGCCGCCACTGCACTGCGCATGTGAAAGTTTGCAGAATGAGCGAAGCGAATTCTGCAATTCACATGAGTGCCTTAAAAATGGAAAAATATTTTTTCTACAAACGTCTTATATATCAACAATTATAATTTATTCATTACAGGGCAATATCTACAAAAACTTTTACTTGAACTTGACTGACATTCCATTTTTATATTGTCCTTGACATTACATCAACACCGCCTATACTGTCAATACGTAAATCATAACAACTATAGAATAACATCTTACTTTTATTGTTGTATATTCTAACAAATTTTAATAGTTTTTTTCTACAAACGTGTTAAAAATGCAATAATACAGTTTATATTAAATTTTAAAAAACCTTTTAAACCACCTTTTTCAAATTGCGTAAGTTTTACTATTAATATTAATGTTAATAAATGAAATATAAATATTTTGACGTTTCAAAATCTGACACTTCTCTTTTTTAACTGCAGTGCCTTAAAATTTTTTTAAAGCACTAGTGCCTTAAAGTAGCATTTTTAACGCTCGTATGGAGTGCTAAAAATTGCATTTTTAACACGTTTGTAGAAAAATATTTTTAAATTAAAGTATTTGCACTCTACTTGCGTTTGTACTCTCTTGTATAATTAATTTACTAAAATTGAGCTTAAGACATAATTGAAAAATTCTCAAAATTTTATTTTACTTTTATCTTAATTACATCAAATTCATATTATATTTATTCAGGAAATTATGGTTTCTGCGTTACTGCATACAATATTGTCATACATGTCATTTATTATTTGTAAGATTATTATTCTTAAATGAAAAAATATGGCAAATTAAAAAAATCATTGAATTCGAAGTTTTATGTTTGTATCAAAAATAATTTATATTTTGGTTTTTGTTTTTTGTTTTTTTAAATAACGAATAAAACATCCTGATTATAGAAGGTAAAATGAGGATGGGAGGCCACTTTTCTACAAAATCACCGGGCCGCTTGAAAAGTTCCAGCACGCCACTGGTTGGAATTTTACCGCGCTGAGCATATGGGACATGAATTATAAATTGTAAAATTCCCTCATCTTCCTTAGTCTCAGCATCCGTTATGGCTTGCAAATTGTAGAAGCCTCGGAGGTGTAACCAGAGAAGGTTCCCATTGTTTTCAGTCTGGTGGGATGTATAATAACATTTTTTGATGTTGTTTTATGTGCTATAAGATTGAAAACTTTTTTTCATTCCTACAAAAGTTTAAAATTTGAGTCACTACAATCAACTTAAGAGGCTACATTAGCGCGTCATCAATAATAATTCGAGAGATAGTAGCCTCACCGTTTCTCGAAAGTTCTAAGAACCTTTGGCAACAGTGTGACGGCAGTACGTGAAACTATCAAAGACGAAGGCACAATGTTGTGATAATAGTTAGTATACTAATAGGCGCGCTAAATGTTGTCAAATCAGTCAGTTAAGTTCGATTTCTTGTTATAGATAATCGCTTTTAGTAGTTCCAAAGTGACACAAAATCTAGGCATGGGATAAAAAAGTTTATTTGAAGAAAGTGTGTTTTTGTTCTTCTTAATGGCGGTACAGACTCGTGTTTGTAATAGCTTATTTCTGTATTATACAGGGTGAGTCATGAGGAACTGTACATACTCCTACCTCGTATAGAGGCTCCTATGGGGAATAACAAATGACCATTAAAAAGTGTCTGCTCCCCTTGTTTAATAATATACAGGGCGAGTTTCGCATTTTGACAGAAATTTTTATTCGTCATAATTTTTGAACGGTCAGATAGATGTGTCTCTTATTTTGGCCAATCGTTACACTATTACCACCTAATCAACTAATTTATTCAAACTAGAAAAAAATCAGGTCCGACTTTAAAAAAATTAGTTTGTTTGGGTCTTAGAAAAAATTTCACCCTGTATACGCTTTTTAAAAACTCTAATATGAATTTTACAAATTAGACAAATAGGCAATTAAAATGGCATATTTATTTTTTTCCGCACACGATTACTTAATTTTTTATAAAAAAAATCAAATTTCACTATGAATTAAAAGTTTGGTAAAGTGAACCATAGATTTAAAAAAATAACTTTTATTACAAAAATTAATTTTTTTTGCACAAATAAGTAATTTATGTTACCATCCAATCAACTGATTTATTCAAACTAGAGAAAAATCAGGTCCGGATTTAAAAATTAGTTCGTTTTGGTCTTAGAAAAAATTTCACCCTGTATACGCTTTTTGAAAACTCTAATATGAATTTTACAATTAAGACAAATAGGCAATTAAAATGGCCTATTTATTTTTTCCCCACACGATTACTTAATTTTTTATTAAAAAATCAAATTTGTCAAAATCGGAATTTTAACCTAAAAATGAAAAAAAAAAACACGGTTTAACTCGCTACAACTCTGTTCCATTTTAATATTTTTTTTCTGAAATTTTTACAGCACATACCTCTTACCATTGTGAAGACTATGAAAATTGTTGTAGACTTTCAGTCTTCTTCTTGTAAAAGTTGCAAACTTGTAAATCGCATAAATTAGGTGGAAAAATTTAAAATTTATCAATTTGATCACGTCTATGTTAAACTATAGAATCCAAAAGAAGTGTTATGGGAAGTTTTAGATCTAGACGTGTTATGAAAAAAAAATGGTAAAACTTTTAGTTTTAAGAAAAACGTTGTTTTTGTAAATTAATTTTTGTAAAAAAAGTTAATTTTTTTAAAGCTATGCAAAAATTTTGCCAAACTTTTTATGCATAGTCAAATTTGATTTTTTAATAAAAAAATAAGTAATCGTGTGGGGAAAAAATAAATATGCCATTTTAATTGCCTATTTGTCTTATTTGTAAAATTCATATTAGAGTTTTCAAAAAACGTATACAAGTTGAAATTTTTTCCAAGACCCAAACAAACTAATTTTTTAAATCCGTGCCTGATTTTTTTCTAGTTTGAATAAATCAGTTGATTGCGTGATAACATAAATTAAATATTTGTAAAAAAAAATTCACTTTTGTAATAAAAGTTATTTTTTTTAAATCTATGGTTCACTTTACCAAACTTTTAATTATTCATAGTCAAATTTGATTTTTTTTTATAAAAAATTAAGTAATCGTGTGGGGAAAAAATAAATATGCCATTTTAATTGCCTATTTATCTTATTTGTAAAATTCATATTAGAGTTTTCAAAAAACGTATACAAGTTGAAATTTTTTCTAAGACCCAAACAAACTAATTTTTTAAATCCGTGCCTGATTTTTTTCTAGTTTGAAGAAATCAGTTGATTGTGAGGTAACATAAATTAAATATTTGTAAAAAAATTCATTTTTGTAATAAAAGTTTTTTTTAAATCTATGGTTCACTTTACCAAACTTTTAATTATTCATAGTCAAATTTGATTTTTTTTATAAAAAATTAAGTAATCGTGTGGGGAAAAAATAAATATGCCATTTTAATTACCTATTTGTCTTATTTGTAAAATTCATAATATATTAGAGTTTTCAAAAAACGTATACAAGTTGAAATTTTTTCTAAGACCCAAACAAAATAATTTTTTAAATCCGGGCCTGATTTTTTCTAGTTTGAATAAATCAGCTGATTGGGTGATAACATAAATTAAATATTTGTAAAAAAAATTCATTTTTGGAATAAAAGTTATTTTTTCTAAATCTATGGTTCACTTTACCAAACTTTTAATTATTCATAGTCAAATTTGATTTTTTTTATAAAAAATTAAGTAATCGTGTGGGGAAAAAATAAATACGCCATTTTAATTGCCTATTTGTCTAATTTGTAAAAATCATATTAGAGTTTTCAAAAAGCGTATACAGAGTGAAATTTTTTCTAAGACCAAAACGAACTTATTTTTTAAATCCGGGCCTGATTTTTTTCTTGTTTGAATAAATCAGTTGGTTGATGGTAAAATAAATTAAATATTTGTTAAAAAAAATTAATTTTGGTAATAAAAGTTAATTTTGTTAAATCTATGGTTCACTTTACCAAACTTTTAATTCATAATCAAATTTTTTTATAAAAAATTAAGCAATCGTGTGCGGAAAAAAAATAGATACGTTATTTTAATTGCCTACTTGTCTAATTTGTAAAATTCATATTAGAGTTTTCAAAAAGCTTATACAGGGTGAAATTTTTTCTAAGACCCAAACGAACTAATCTTTTTAAAGCCAGACCTGATTTTTTTCTAGTTTGAATAAATCATTTGATTAGGTGGCAATAGTGTAACGATTGACCAAAATAAGAGACACATCGATCTGACCGTTCAAAAATTATGACGAATACAAATTTCTGTCAAAATGCGAAACTCGCCCTGTATATTATTAAACAATGGGAACAGACACTTTTTAATGGTCATTTGTTATTCCCCATAGGGGCCTCTATACGAGGTAGGAGTATGTACAGTTCCTCATTACTCACCCTATATATAGCATATTTCTATAAAGTTTAGAGATGTGGTAATACCGTCGAATGCCGAAGATAAGTTGGATTGAAAGAGTCACAAACCTTGAAGTAATACAAAGGATACGAAAAGACCCAGAAATTTTGTTAACGATAAAACGAAGAAAACTCGAATATTTGGGTAACGTGATGAGAGCACATAAATACGCATTGCTTCAGAATATAATGCAAGGAAAATAGAAGGAAAACGGAATCCAAGCCGTAGAAGAATTGCATGGTTGTGGAATTTGAGAAAGTGGTTTGGCTGCACCACTAATGAACTCTTAGACCAGCTGTAAACAAGGTCAGGATAGCCTTGATGATTTCAAATCTCTGATAGGAGTGGCACAAGAAGAAGAAGAAGCATATTTCTCAGATTGGGCTCTGCACCGCCATTCTTTACTATATTACGTATATCTGTGCCAAATATGAAGGTTAGCATGATGAAAAAATTAGAAGCCTTTGAGGTATGGTCGTATCGTAGAGTGCTCAGAATATCTTGGGTTTAACGCATTTCAAACAGAGAAGTCTTAAACAGAGTAGACCAAGATGAAGGTGACTTAATGAAGATGATAAAAAAGAGAAAACTTGAATATCTGGGGCATATAATGATAGGTAGCAGATACAGGATGCTGCAGTTAATACTCAATGGAAAGATCGACAGAAAAAGAGGAATTGGTCGAAAGAAATATGCATGGCTCCGAAACCTTCGTCAATGTACTGGCTTATCAGCAGATCAATTGTTACATGCCGCACAAGATCGAGAACGATATCGGCAAATTGTTATGGAAGCTACCCACGCCTAAATTTGGGCACGGTACTTAAAGAAGAAGAAGAGTGCCAAATATCTCAACAAAATATTCAAAATTAAAGCTGAAATCTTGGAACGCGTTTTTCATCTTGATGACGCGCTGATGTAGCTTTTTAAGGTATTTGTGTGAAGATTTCAACTGAAATAATATTAAATAATTCAAAAGGCAAAAAATAAATGAGTATTTTATCTGTTTCAGGCGACCAAAAGTGCAACAAAATGTCTTATTATATCCCTTATATTATATTTTCTGCACCTCATGGTATCAGTCTGGCTGTGTCTTTACTGCTTCTATATCTACAAAAGATTTTCAACAGGAGGTCTAATAAAAGAACGACATTTAAAGGTGAAATACTTCAACATGGCTGCCTACGATATCCCAACCTTCTTAACTTTGGTAAGTTTTCCACCAACGATAGAATTTAGACTTGATCACGGTGACTTATTAACACTTATTACGTTGTTGCAATTTATAAGTAGGTAGTTAATTTATCATATTGACGGTGTCAAATATTTTCTCGTAATCGACAATGTAGCATTGCTAACTTCAATTGGTATTGCTAACTTCAAGCGATTCTGTTGCTGCATTAATTAGGGTAATCAATGAGAGCAATAACAGGTTATTACCTCCGAATTCTATCCTACAGCATGTATTTTAATGAAATTTTAGGAATAGCCTGAAAATATCTCCTTATTCAAAGTCTACCCTATGGCGATGTGTGCTTTTGTCTTGGGGGCGGTTCCCACGTCTTCTCGGGGGTGGAAAATTTTTTGGTTAAACAACTACGGAAGTTACTAGAGAACCCAATTCTAAGCAAAAACCGTTCTATAATTTTTTTTTCGAAAACTCAATACTTTTGGAGTTATTCGTGGTTAAAAATTTGCCATTTTCATTAAAATATAACACCTTTTCAAACGGCTTTTTGAGAATACCGTAAAAACAATGCATCTAACTAAACAAACTATATAAAACATTTTTCTAGCTAATAAAAACAAAGATATTCGTTCCTTCTTCAATCTTCTAGTTATAACAAAAAAAGAGATATGGTAGGTAAAAAGAGTTTGTTTTTGGCGCATGCTCAAAGCAGTGTATTCAGCTTGAAATAACAGAGAAACGGTCGATTTTATGTATATAATGCCACGAATACCTTTTATTGTGTTTAAAAAGTCCTTTCAAATAAGCAATATTAAATGTCGATTACATTCAAACTAAGCGAGATATGCTGCAAAAAATTGATAACTAACGAATTTTAAGAAAAAAATTGAGAAGTAAATTTAACCCCTCACCTACAAGAATTTAAATGCATCGTTTTCCTTCTACAATACATTTTACTACAGTGTCATTTTTATGTTCAAAAAGTTGAGCGGGTTTAAAATGAATGGAAGATCAAATTATAGAGCGCATATTTAAATTTTCTTAAAAATCTTCTTTTTCTCCATGTAACTTGAAAATGATAAGAGATACTGTTATAAAAAATAAAATCAAAATGTTTATCTAGAAGAAACCTTCATTTTTGTATGGCATCTTTTTTTTGGCATCTCTTATCATTTTCGAGTTACATTGAGAAAAAGGAAGATTTTTAAGAAAATTTAAAAATGCGCTCAATAATTTGATCTTATTTTTTTCAAAAACCATTCATTTTAAACCCGCCCAACTTTTTGAACATAAAAGAACACTACAGTAAAATGTATTGTAGAAGGAAAACGATGCATTTAAATTCTTGTGGATGAGGGGTTAAATATACTTCTCATTTTTTTCTTAAAATACGTCAGTCATCAAATTTTTTACAGTTTATCTCGCATAGTTTGAATGTAATCGACATTTAATATTGCTTATCTTAAAGGTCTTTTCAAGCACAAAAAAGTTATTAGTAGCATTATACACCTAAAACTGACCGTTTCTGTTATTTCAAGTTAAATACACTGATTTGAGCATGCACCAAGAAAACAAGTTTTTTCCACTTACCATATCTCTTTTTGTGCTATAACTAGGAGATTCATAAAGGAAAGAATCTCTTTGTTATTTTCTAAGCTACAAAATGTTGTATGTATATAGTTTTTTTAGTTAGATGCATAGTTTTTAAAGTATTCGCAAAAAACCGTTTGAAAAGATGTTATGTTTCAATGAAAATGGCCAATTTTCAACCCGGAACAACTCAAAAAGTATTGAGTTTTCGAAAAAAAAATTATAGAACAGTTTTTGCTTAGTATTAGGTTCTCTAGCAACTTCCGTAGTTATTTAAGCAAAAAAATTTCCACCCCCGAGAAGGGGTGGGAACCGCCCCTGAGACAAAAGCACACATCGGCATAGGGAGACTTTGATTTTTTGGGCTATTCTCTACTTACTATGAAAATATTACGTAAATCGATATAGTAGGATAGAATTCGGAGCCACATACCCTCATTGAGTGCCCTAAATTATGATATTTTTGAGTTTTTCCCAGCTTTCATCTTTGTTGTTGTTTTCTAATATTTCATTATTAACAATCTTCTTTGATATTCTTTTGTGTATAACTATTCCGTCTATTCCGTATTTAGTCCTTCGACTTCAATTTTTGTTTGTGTTGGTACCGCTCTCTTGGATGTGAAGTATTTCATGATGATTATTATTTTATATAATACTAGGTTATGGTAGCTACCTATCTGTTCAGTCAATCTTACGTCAATTATTTTTGATAGATGTATAAATACCTTTGTTGATTATAACATAATCTATAGTAGATTTTTGTCCACGGATGTTATTGAATGTATGTATATTTGCGCACGTATCCGCACTATGTTCGGGCTTCTCTTGCACTCCGCGCTCCTGCAACTGCTCCACATAGTGGATATGTGCCTTAAGAATCTCGTAAGACCAATGACCTAGTAGTCAAATAACAAATTCATGAAAATGCCTATATGGACCAATAATGTGAGAAAAAGTAAAAAAATAAACTAAATGTTAACACTAGTTATGGTACCCCTATGCCAAATATAGAGACCATATTAAATGGATAATAAGATAAATAATAAGGTAGACTTTTATTCTGGGCTAATTAGCAAAATTCATGGAAAAGTTATTTACCAGCAATTTTATTGCTGGAGTGGAATTAGAAGATCCTATATATTAATAATATAGATATGCAAAGTCCGCATATAGTGTGCTACTTTTTTTATAAACAAAATGGCGCCGACAAATCGTATTTTTTTCAATTATTGCTCTATAACTCCGAAGATTTTAACTATACAACAAAAACACCCAAATAAAAATTCACCGCAATTAAATTTTGCATAGAGATCTGTTTTTCACGATTTGCTTTGACGAAAATTTTCCTCGGAAAATGCGGGTATTCCTAACAAAAACTCTAATTTTCAAATAAAGTTTTAGGTAAGTAATTATTAATCAATAATTAAATAACTTAGTGACATCAAAGCTTTCTTGGTATAGATTGTAATTCCAGAAGCCGGTGAAAATTAAACGAATATTTTAGCAACAATTCAATTGTTAATTAACAATTTACGATCGCAATAATATCCAAAATAATAATGATACATTGATCAAACTTATAAAGATTATAAAGATGAGATGCTTATTTAATATTTTATCGACAAAATATAAATTTTTCTTTTTTCGCATAATCTTTAAATTTTGAAAAAAAAATAGTTATAATACGCTGGTTTAATTAGTAAAGTACAAAGAAAGGTTATTTACCAGCAATTTTATTGCTGGAATAGAATTATAAGATCCTATATATTATTAATATAGGTATGCAAAGTCCGCAGATAGTGTGCTACTTTTTATAAACAAAATGGCGCCGACAAATCGTATTTTTTTCAATTATTGCTCTATAACTCCGAAGATTTTAGCTTTACACCAAAAACACTCAAATAAAAAATTCACCCCAATTTAATTCTACAAACTGACAAGTTTTTCCCGATTTGCTCCGACGAAAATTTTCCTCGGAAAATGTGGGTTTTCCCAACAAAATCTCGAATTTTCAAATACATTTTTTGGGCCAGTAATTATTTATTAATAATTATATAGCTTGGTGAAATAAAAGCTTTCTTGGTATAGATTATAAATATAGAAGCCGGTGAAAATGAAAAGAATATTTTAGCAACAATTCAATTGTTAATTAACAATTTACAGTCGCAATAACAACCAAAATAATCATGAGACATTGATCAAACTTAGAAAGATTATAAAGGTTTGATGCCTATTTAATATTTTGTCGACACAATATAAATTTTTTCATTTTTTGCATAATCTTTAAATGTTTAAAAAAAATTGTTATAAACAAATTAACATTTCTCAGAAATTGTTTATTATATTCTAATTTTAAAAAATACTTAAAATACGTATTTCATAGGTCTTGAAAATGAATGCTTTAAAAAAATTTTACAACCATTTGCAAAAAAGTTATGAAACAGCAAAGTAAATAATCGATTTCTCCGTTGTTTATCATTTGTTTTAATTCTTTCAAAGCTTAAATGTGAGTCTATGGTACAAACTAATTACTCACAAAGAATGTCAAAAATTAGTGCAATGGTTATATTTTAATCAAAGAATAAAAGTACTTTTTTTTTGTAATTTTTAGCGCAAAAGTAGGTCTGATACAGAGTCGGAGCTAAAATGTTCACTCGAAGCGACTGACACGCAGCACACATTATTGTAGACATGTAGACTAATACAGTACTGTATTAGTCTACTTTCCCGCGTGTAAATTACAAAAAAATATATTTATAATCTTTAATTAAAATATAACCATTTAACTGATAATCGGTATTTTTTTGTAAATAATTAGCTTGTACTTTAAACTCACTTCTACGCTTTGAAAGAATTAAAAAATGTATATAAACACCGTAGTAATCGTATGTTTATTTTGCTGTTTCATAACTTGTTTGCAAATGGTTGCAAAAAAGTTTTAAAGAATTCATTTTCAAGATATTTGAAATATGCATTTTAGCTATTTTTTAAAATTATAATATAATAAAAACTTTCTGAGAAACGTTAATTTGTTTATAACTATTTTTTTAACCATTTAAAGATTTTGCAAAAAAATAAAAAATATATATTTTGTCGACAAAATGTTAAATACGCATCTCATCTTTATAATATTTCAAATTTTGATCAGTGTATCATAATTATTTTGGTTATTATTGCGACCTCAATTATTAATTAACAATTGAATTGTTGCTAAAATATTAGTTTAATTTTCACCAGCTTCTGGAACTATAATTTAAACCAAGAAGGCTTTTAAGTCACCAAATTATTTAATTATTGGTAGATAATTACTTATCTAAAACTTTCTTTGAAAATTAAAGATTTTGTTGGGAAAATCCGCATTTTCCGAAGAAAATTTTCGTCGGGGCAGATCGGGAAAAACACGTCTCTATGCAGAATTTATTCACGGTGAATTTTTATTTGAGTGTTTTTGTTGTAAAGTTAAAATCTTCGGAGTTATAGAGCAATAATTGAAAAAAACACGATTTTTGGGCGCCATTTTGTTTATAAAAAAGTAGCACACTCTCTGAGGACTTTGCATACCTATATTATTAATGTATAGGATCTTATAATTCGATTCCAGCAATAAAATTGCTGGTAAATAACTTTTCCCAAAAATGGCCTATTCTCCGATAATAATCAGCCCAGACTATTTTAGTCGAGGAAATGAAGCATTTTGGCTCGCAATTTTTTCGTCCAGCATGGATTTACTTGAAATTTTTTACAGAAGGTAGGGAATAGTCCAAGGATCATTTTCTATATCATGCCGCTGTACGCTAAAACCTTAGGGGTGGTTGCCACCCCATCTCGGGGGGCGGGAATTTTTTATTACATTTTAACTATGTAAATCGATGTAAAAAGTGATTATAAGAAAAAAATGTTTTTTACATTTTCTTCGTAAAACTAATATTTTTCGAGTTATTCGCGCTTGAAAGTAACAGTTTTTTGATGAAAAAATCGACTTTTTTAGAGGGTTTTTTGAGAATACCTCAAAAAATATGCATTTAATCAAAAAAACTGTAGATATCAAAATTGTATCTTTTAGTAACACCAACCAAATTATTTTTCTGTAATATCGCTAAGACCAATACAAACCGAGATACGGCATGTTAAAGTTAGCTTTTTTCGTCAAATGCATAATTTGAAATATTCAAAGTAAAATAACGGAAAAACTTTGCATTTTTCGAGGAAAGCTTGAATAATCTTTTTTCAAGTATCCAGTTAGGCCTTTTAAAAAAATAATAAAAAGTTTATAGTCTGAAAAGTAAGTGACTTATGATTAAAAAAAAAGTCGGTACCTGCTTTTCTCTATGGAAAAATCAGTGAAAACAACCCCCTAACTACCCTCCTGATTAAAAATTGGTCTCCACCTTTCTGCAATTCCTTTTATATTTATATTATCAATACATCCAAGAAGTTTGACCTATTTAAAAGGCCTAGTTTTAGAAAAATTGGAGTTAAAAAAAATAATTTTTTTGAATTTCCCATTTTTCACCTTTTACTTCAAAATATCTCCGAAAATACTGGAGATACGAAAAAATTGATACATTACCAGATTGTAGCCTCTTTAATAACTAAAATTCTCTTGTGCATAGATTTTCATTACAGTGAACAATTAGCGAGATATAGCTGTTTAAAACCTCTATTTACGAGCAAACACCCTCTTATTCGAGCCCTTTAAACCCACCCTAATTAAAAACTGAGGGATCTTACGGAATTTAGTTGACACAGTATTATAACTCTTTAAAAATCCTACAAAGTCAGTTTTGAAAAATCTTTTCACCGCCAAAAATGAAGGAGCTATGTTTATAAAACGATTTTTTTTTTCGAAAAATTCGGATAATCCGCTTATGGATAATTTTCAATGTATGTATAATACCACAGAACCGGTTCGTATACTGGAAGATGACTAAAAAACTATTTGTACTTGTATTTGTACATATTTGTAAAATCGTATTTTTGTGTAAATAAATGTTTTGGTAATTCTTTAATTCTACTTTTTTTCTGTATAGATCTATTAAAATATCTACTTATAAAAACTGTAATTTTATTAAGGGTGGTTTTTAAGGGTTGAAGTATTACGATATTATATCCGAAAATATAAAATAATCATTTAACCAATCAAAAGCAAATTTTACCCATATTAATGTATACAATGTTTTTATATAATTTTTGACAATAAGGGGTTGTTTACACCCCTAAAAATAACCAACGCCCTTAAGCATGATATAGAATATAAAGTACAGGGTGAGATGATCCTAATCCCAAATTTTTATGTAAATCGATGCAAGCCGAAAATATTCTTTTAGGATAAGTAAATTTTTTATATATAGCTCCAACAAGGGTGGTTTTAAGGGTTAAAATATTATGATAGTATATCTTAAAACATAAAACATTCATTATGTAACTAATAAGAACCAAATGTTGACAACATTAAAGTTTAAAATGTTATTTTATAATTTTTTACAACTAGGGGTAGTTTTCACCCTTACAAAACCAAAAGGGTACAACGGCTCAATATAGAAAATGAACTAGAGGGTGTAATGAGCCTAATCCTAAATTTTTGTACAAATCGATGCTGGACGAAAAAATTGCGAGGTTTTGCCATTTTTTCAGCTTCATTTCCTCGACTATTTATGTAAATAGAATTTAATCTTCTATACGTTCAATAAATCTCTTTATTTTAGGCGACATACTTCATCGCTCCCCACAGCTACGAATCTAGGAGATTCTGCTTCATCTCAGTGCAAAAAGGAATGATTCTCAACTACATGTTCCCAATATCCCTACTCATATTCCTAACAACGATCCACTCTTTGAGCGGTATCAGAAAAATCAACATGGAATTGTGTAAATTGGAATTGAATAGCTCTGCTGAGTCTCTAAACGCACTGAAGAATGAGCTGGAGATGTTGAAGGATAGAAAAGATGAATGTATGGACGAAGAAATAATGAGCTTGAGGGAGTCGAAGTCTTGCCTGAAATTGCTGTGTATTATACAAACTGGATATGATATTGTATGGTTTGTGGTTGTTTTGGCTTTGGAAAATGTCAATGAAAGTAGCGGAATGGCGATTATTTATGCCATCACGTCTTGTTTACTCGTAAGTATTCGTAGCAGAGTCGGGATACCATTTGACCTTTCATTAGGAGCTGCCCCAAATTTTATTTTTCTAATCTTTAGGGAGGGTCAATAGAAATATAAATTTAATATCTCGACTGAATTTGACCGTTGCGTTAGCCGCCATCTTGATTTTAAACGAGAACCGTTTTTGCTCAATATCTCCGCAATTTTCAACTTTTCGACAAAAAATATATAAACTGAAATTGTTGAGAATGCGATTTTAAACTTTTCGACAAAAAATATATAAACTGAAATTTTTGAGAATGCGATTTTATATAATTTCGTTTATTATAATTTTTTTCGTGCGGTCCATATTTTCCGAGTTTTGGGGAAAAACAGTGACAGTTAAAGCATAATTATTGATTTATTGAATTATCTCGTTTACTATTACTTTTACAACAAATTTTAACCTATACAAAAATTAAGAGAATTAAATTTTGCACAATTTTGATCTCTTTCATTTTTTTTTATTAAATCAATATTTAAGGTAGTACATATGCCGTAAAGGCGCGAGCGTAAGACAAGGTTGATTTTAAAGCAATTGTTTTTGTTCAATATCTTCCCCATTTTCAACTTTTTGACAAAAAGTGTAAGGACTGAAATTGTTGCAATTACGATTTACTACAATTTTTCGAGAGAACCAGTGGCGGGTCTAAGAGGGGGGATGCGAAAATCCCCCCCAACGGGGTCCAAAATTGAAAAAAATTGTTGAAATATTAAAATATGTTAGCTGACATGAAACTTAATTTTCGACAGACAAATTCAACCAATAAAACCCGCTAGTTAATAAAATTAAGTGAACTTAATGCATATAAGTTATTATTTATGTCTTTTATGTACTTAGTTTGGTTGGTGTTTTATTGAAAGTTTCAAAAATTGTATAAAATATAATTCTCTTTATTTTTGTTTATGCACAATTATGTCGTAAAATTAATAATAAATGAGAAAATTCAATAATTATGCTTCCCCTCCGCTTCCACTGTTTTCCTCCTTAACTCGGAGAATATTGATCGCATAAAAAAATTGTGGAAAAGAAATTGTAGGAAATTGCGTTTCCAACAATTTTAGTTCCTACCGTTTTTGTCGAAAAGTTGAAAATGGCGGAGATATTAAGCAACAACGGTTCTCCTTTAAAATCAATATGGCGGCTAATGCAACCGCGGAATTCAGTCGAGATTTTAAATTTGCACTACTATTGATTTCCCCTAAAGTATAGAATTTTAAAATTTGGGGCAGCGCGGAAAAAAGATTCAATTCAGTAATTATGCTCCCCCCACCACTTTTTACTATTTTCCCACTTAACTCGGAAAATATCAACCGCGTGAAAAAATTGTTGAAAGGAAATTGTATTTTTTTTTTTTTTGAAAAATGGCTTTGGCAGAGCCAATTAGCCAGACTTGTTTCTGATTGATTGCAGATTCATAGTCATAAATTTCTTATAACATAAGTACATTCTACAATTTTATTTTTATAGATACATTGGTAAAAGAAATTGTAGGAAATTATATTTGGAACAATTTAAGTTGAAAATGGCGTAGATATTGAACAAAAACAATTCCTATAAAATCAATCAGGTCTTACGCTCGCGCCATTATCGCATACATACATACTACCTTTAATATTAACTTTAGCAAAAATTAAAAAAACTAAAATTGTGTAGAATTCAATTCTCTCTATTTTTGTATAGAAACATTTTTGTCGTAAAACTAACAATAAAACAGATAATTCAATAATTATGCTCTATCTATATATAACTGTCATTATTTTCCGCTATAACTCGGAAAATATCAATGGCACAAAAATATTGTAAAAATAGAAATGATATGAAATTACATTTTCAACAATTTTGGTTGTTATACTTTTTGTCGAAAAGTTGAAAATGGCGGAGATATTGAGCAAAAACGGTTCTCGTTTAAAATCAAGATGGCGGCTAACGCAATGGAGGAATTCAGTCGAGATTTTAAATTTACACTACTATTGACCCCCCTAAATATTAAAAAAATAAAATTTGGGGCAGCTCGGCATGCAAGGTTAGGCCTGTTATTCGTCTAACCCGACTGGACTATCGTTTAAACGACTTATTTAAACTAGATGCAAAAGAATAACAGAAAGTCATGGAAGAACTTATTGAAATGCCATAAACCAAAATATTATTTAAAAAAGATAGAAATATATAATGTTGGCTGTTCTGAAGCTATTTTCATGTCACATTTTAATAGTATCAACACTTCTGTTCAAAATAGCAAACAATATTACAATAGCTTTAGATTAAATTCGATTCGGAGCCACCAACATCGGCTGACCATGATCATTGAATGTCCCAATGTCCCAACGGGAATTTCAATGATCTTTGAAATTCCCCTTAAATTGATGGTCGAGCTGTTTTTCGATTCAGAGGAGTGCACGCTAGCGCTGTTGATAAAGCCTGAAATGGTGGAAACAGCTGTCTGGCGATTGTGCATCCCTCTGAATCTAAAACAAGCAAAACCATCTTTTACTTTTAGGGGAGTGCAATTAGAACGAAAACCTGCATTGTTTCGGAAAAACTCAAACAAGCTTATATTTTTCTAAAACTCTTTTTGTTAGTTTATATACATGTTAAAGTAAAAAGTTCTACTCACGGATTTGGCCGCTAATTGTTTATAAATTGTTTAAACAATAACAATTGTTTTGTATTAATAATTTTAAAAATATCGTTAAATTCATCATTTTACTTTGATCAAATATGTTTCTATTTTATTTTTGATTATACTGAATCCGAATATGGCATTGCAATTTGAAAATTCTTATACAGAAGCTCTTATACAGTATGTCTGCGTAGCTAGGAACCACATGGAAAACTTTTCAACGAAAACATTTCGTTTATAAATTCGCAAAAGTCTGTGTGTTATTGCGTTGCCGCTCCTGAAATACTCAGATCAGATTTATCGATGGATCCTTATGTAGTTTTTTCTTCTGAATCCAAATCTGAAAACGGCATTTCGATATTTCTAACCGTCTTCGACCCCAAAGTGTAAAATGTGACGTCACAATCGGGTTATTTTCTTCCGCCTCACTTCACGTCTAGCTGAAAGCGTTGCTATTAAGCAGGCTAGTTTTTTAATCTCGATTTGTTAAGCAAAGTATAATAGGTTATTTACATTTGAGTTTGACACTTCGTGAATGTCAAACTAAATTTTAAATTAAGTATTAATAAAACATAATGACATTTGATAGTGAATTTAATTATTATATAAAATAAATAACATGTTCAAAAATACAATTTGAGTATATTTTAAAAGCAATAATTTATTAACAGCTTCAAAAAGGTTTATACGAGTATGTGGCCTCCCCTTTATGATAAATGGACTGTTCTATTTGCTATGAAATTAAAATATAGTCGGTTCACTAAACTCGACACAACTGGCTAGTGATTTTAGTAGGTAATTTTTTTGTTTTTGCGAATTTTGCCAAAATTGACAAAATTACTAATTATTTAGTAATTATTAACTAATTAGTAATTATTTTTTTGCCAACTTGGCAAAATTATTGACTAAAATCACTAACCAGTTGTGTCTGAGTTTAGCGAATCGACAGTATATGAAAGAATATTGTTTGGTATAAACAATTATGGTCTGATATGTGCAATTACATCTTTCTAATGGAAAAAAATATTTGAAGATTTTTCTCAAATTATGGATATCAGCAACATTTTCATTTATAACTCTTTTATTTTTAATTTGACGAAGAAAAGTTATTCTTCATAAAAAGCTCTTCATGTTCTAAGATTTATGATGCAGCCATCATATTTTGTAAAATTTTATTAATTTTATACGAGGTATATAAAAAACATGAATTTTGATCAAGAGTGAACTGCCTTTATAGTTCATAACATTTAAATTAGAATGATATAATTGCACATTAAAACATAATTATTAATTCTAAACTACTTTTCATAATAGCAATTTTCCATATTATGAATTAAAATAGGTACGTAAATAAATAATATTTTCGTTATAATAATGCATTTTCAGCTTGTTTATTATCAATTTTACGAAAAAAAAATTGTTATTCATAAAATGCTCTGGATAGTCAAAAATCTAAAACTCAAACATCAGATATCAAATTTTATTAATTTTATACGAGTTATGTCAAAAATATGAATTTCGTTAAAGAGTAAAATACCTTTATATAAAAAACTGATAATAAAAAAGTTATCAATAGGTTCGAAGTTACGCAGGAAGAGCTAAAAAAATTTTTTTTGCTGAACATTTATTATTGTTGAAGTTTATTATTAAATGTATTTTAGGTAAGTTTTACAGAAAAAGTTTTGATCACTTTATATAAACATTTTTTTTAGCTGGAAATTTTCGGTTTTTGTATTACATTTTTGTTATCTTTCTTAATTTTCTCAAAAAGAAATAGTCTATTTCATTTCTAAAGTAAAAATAATTTAGTGTATTTTAAAGATTACATCCTAAGCTTCAAAAAAGCACTTAAAAAACTGTAATAGATCTGTTTAAAGTTGAGTAATACCGTCTTAAAATGGTGGTAATTCTATAAAACTACGACGATTTCAAAAATTACATTTTTTAAGACGTCATATCATTTGAATTAAATTTTTGAGATTTTTTTTGAATGAAAAATCATTTAGTGCGATGCTTTAAAAGTAAGTTGTGCAAAATTGAGGATTCTATAAGAAAAATTGTATTAGTTACACATTTTTAAACAAAATTCATGTACGGCTCAATTTCCTCCCCCACCGTACTTATGCCCATACATTTTATTTCTTTTTATTATAACCATAAGATAGCTTAATTATTCTTCTTTTAGGTTCAATTTGTAAAATTTCATTTAATCCATTAGTTAAAAAATTACATTAAAATAACTCAACCGTGAACTTCGCCGTACGCTAGTTTACAGTGCACCAATGTTTGCGCGAAGTGTGACTTTAGCGTTATAAATAAAAAATTATAGAATATACAGATTTAATTTTAGAAAATTCTTTATATAAGTTTTTTTTTATAAAATTTTCTGAATTTTTCAATGGTCAAGTCAGTTTCGTTCTAAAATTTATATTTTCGGAGTTATTTAAAAAAAAAACATCTAACTTCGCAGTTCATTTGTTTAATAAAAAATGAAGCACCCACTTCTCGAGTAGAACTTTTTGATATGTTGTTTATTATACATTTATTAATGAAATTACAAAAGTTCTATCTTATTTGAATTTTTCCGAAGTGAAAATCTATATGCACTCCCCTATTTTCTATCTTTACTCAGATTTGAGTACTAGGAAGTTTCTTTCTGTCCTTTTCCTAGACGAATGAAAACGGAATGTGATTGCATGTATTGGACTCCTTTTGGTTTTCTATATTCGTCGTCTGCGGTCTTATAAATTGTAAAAGTCGCAGATTAAGGATGTACCAGAAAGAACTTTCAACACGAAAAGTCTCGGATTTAAATAACTATTTACCATTTTAATTTTATTAAAAGTGGTGGATTCTGCATCTGAGACTTTTTAATTTGTAAAAATTACTTACTTTACGACCAAAAACAGTAATTAAAAAATATTTGCCAAATAATACACTTAAAATATACAACTGAAAAGTAAAAAACACTGCATAAAACCGTGAATACAAAGAAAAAACACGTCTGATCGTGTTTGTTTACATTTTTGTTTTGTTATACGCATGCGGGCGCATGCCACTGGCGCACGCACTAAATTCGAACGAGCATACAATAAATAAAAATAAAAACTGCGATTTGGTGGAAGCGACTATAAGAAATAACCTGGGCGCATCCACCGAAATATAAGGTGAAATCTGCTCGTTTTTGACGCTTTTTATTATGCAGACTCGTGGGATCGTGACGTAAGAGCAAGGGTGGATCCAGGGAGGGGGCCATGGGGGCCATGGCCCCCTCCGAGAATTTAAGAAAATATAAATTTAAACAAGTAATTGGACTTCGTAAGTCCTAGGTTTTCACCCAAAGTAATCGAAAGTAGAACTGGAAGTCGATATTTGAACGCTTCATGTAACTTTGCGCCGATTGATAAACGATTTTACTAATTTTGACTCATTTTTACTAAACTTTGGGTCATCATTGTTTAAACAGAAATGACTTCAAAACCGAAACTAAAGATTCAAATTCAACTTTTCAATACGCTTCGATTGATGTGTTACATGTAATATTTCTGCACTTCTGGTTAGAACTTTTTAACCGGAAATGATATAAAAACCAAAATTTTACATTTGTTCTCATCTTGCTAAGGCACATCGAATGATATATCGCTTATACTATTTCGGTGACTTTAAAAAAGTTCATACGGTTGCAACTCTAAAACCGCAAGTCCGATGTCAAATTTCTCATCTTTAATACCATCCTTGGGTTATAAGCTTTTATTCAACACCTCATCTGTCATTCTATCTGTATTAATAACGGAAGAGATAAACATACGGGCAGACAGTCATGAAACCGGAAGTATATATTTGTTCTCTTCTTGCGAAGTCGCGTCGAATAATATTTCACTTGTATTATCCCGGTGACTCTAAAACAGTACTTTTGGTCGCATTTCTAAAACCGGAAGTCCTATGTCAAGTTTCTCAACTTTCTTGCCATTCTGCCTATTATAGCGGAGGCCTTATATTCGCAGTCAGACGGACAGACAGCCTAGGTCAAATTTCTCACCTTTAGTACCATTCTTGGATTATAAGCTTTCATTTGACATCTCATTTGTCATTCTACCTGGTAAAATGACGAAGGAATTATATTCGCGGTCGGACGGACAGACAGCCTAGGTAAAATTTATTACCTTTATTACCATCCTTGGATATAAGCTTTCATTTGATACCTCATTTGTCATTCTACCTGGTAAAATGACGGAGGAGTTATATTCTCAGTCGGACAAACAGACAGACGGACAGACAGCCTAGGTCAAATTTCTCATCTTTTTTACCATCTTTGGATTATAAGCTTTCATTTGACACCTCGTTTGTCATTCTACCTGATACAATGACGTAGGAGTTATATTAGCGGTCGGACAAACAGACAGACGGACAGACAGCCTAGATCAAATTTCTCACCTATAGTAGCATAGTGTTTTATTTTTCTAATGAAAAATATGGTCGCAATAAAGAGATAACAGCCCAAGGCCTTGTCACGAAACCTTTAACATCTTTCGCCAAACTCATGGGCAAATATGGAGCCATAACAACCCATGAAAAAACATCAAACCACAAGGAGTGAGTTCAGGTTGGACTGGATTTTCTACAAACTTATCGCAACCCACAAAATTCAGTCATTAACCAGATAGACTCTCGGAGTTCTAAACAGATACAAGAAAACAGAGCAAGACTACGACCAATAGTAGAGTCCATAGTGTTCTTAGGTCGACAAAATATTTCTCTAAGAGGCCATCGTGATGATAGCCTCCGGCTTCTGGATGAAGATGATGGACCTAGCAATTAGGGGAATTGTTAACGTATAAAATCACATCAGGAGATCAGACTCTTAAACACCTATCCACAGCATCTTCCCAAGCAACATACATTAGTAGCACTAATCAAAATAAATTATTGATAACATGTTGTGGTAAAGAAATAATTGAACAAATAAAGAATCAGCTTCAAAGTGCAAATTATTACTCTGTCATATTTGACGAAATGACCGACGTATCCCACGTGGAACAACTTTCTCTAAATTGTAAATACATACACAATTAAATACAACATTCGTGCAGACTTTGTCAAGTTCATTGACGCTTATGAGAACATAAAAATGGAAGAACAAGGCGTGACAGAAGAAGCATTGGGAAAAATGGTATTAAACTTGTTGAAAGAACTACACTTATATCCGAAGAAATGTGTAGGAATCGGCGCTGACTTTAATAATACTTTAATAACGATAAGTTTTGAGTGTCTTTGTGGTACTCAAAAGTGTGTGAAAAGTACCTTACAATTCACCATTGTAACCCTAATTTTTAAAAATTATCACCAGACCCCCGGTAACCCTCCCCAAAAAAGTTATGGCCCCTCCCGAAAATCGGTCCTGGATCCGCCCTTGCGTAAGAGGGGTCGTTGGAAAGGAAATTGGATGATGAATACTTTTTTTGATATACTGCATTTTTACAATCTACTCTATATACAAAGTAATAAGTAAATGGTATGTAAGTCAATTAACATGAGTTAGGTACCGTCCAGTGACGGTTCTCTAAGCATTATTGTGGTAGATTGTCTGCCCATATTCTCTTCAGTTTTCTTTCAGCAAGTGGTTGGGTGAATAAATTATTTATCAATTCGTTGGTGTGGTCAGTGGTGCGATTTTTATATTTTATTGAATGATTCTTTATTAAGTCCTTGATTAGTGGGATGTCCAGATCATTGTATTGTCTGGTTGGATACGTACCATGGAGCTTTACTTATCATATGGAGTATTTTGGACTGGAATGTTTGGAGTATCTTCGTATTTGAAGATTTACTGCAGCCCCATAGTTCTATTCCGTATGACGAAACTGGTATAAGTATAGATTTATACAGAAGCAGCTGTTGAGATAATAGCTATCCCAACCTGACAATAGGACGTCTTAAAGATCGTCCTAACAAAGAGAAAGAGACTGTACTACTATAAGGTGCTGGTTTCTAAATACAATATAATGAGGTTATCTACCTGTACCTGTAATAAAGGGGGTGGGAGAGGGATGTTTAAACACTAAGGTTTAAAGAGAGCTTTTATAAAGGGTTGCTAACTATTTATTGAAAAATACAAAAAGGAGCATAACAAACTAACAAATAAAGAGAAGAGAACATAAAAAACTATGAGAGAGAGAGAAACAAACATCTATAAAACAATAATTGATGCAACAGTAATGTTGATCGAGAGAAAAGAGAAAACAAAGAAAACTACTAACTACAAAGTACTTACAAGAGTCTGTCACAATAAAAGTTTCTGAGTGCGAACTATTGTCTGTCCAAAAGTCACTTGTTCCACGATCCAGTCTGGAGACGATGTGGCAACGGTGGATAAAGGCAACAGGGTGTTGGATCTTCTTCTTAGTTGAGAAACAAATGAGTCCCTACCGGACCTATTGAAACACTTTTACGTGGATTGAGGGAGCAACCGAGCATGTTGTAACCACCTTGAACTGGAGCACACCTTACACTTTGAGAGTCGAGTCTGGCAACGGTGTGTTGCCCAGATCTCGTACTGAGACACTTGAGTGGGCAACGGGGTTGTTGCTCGAATCTTGGTTGAGACCAAACTGCCCCTTTCTTCAACGGGCGAGTTACCCTCTTGGTACTTGGAGGGTGAGGGATGTACCGGGATAGAAAGTTATTTTTAAGGCACATGTCTTTTAGGCGCACACATTAAAAACTAAACACTAACTTGTCCTTTGTACATTTACACTGTTGACAGTGTTACATCTCAAAGATGGACTTACTTTTTAAAAATATTTGAATTATTTTACATGGTCGAATAATTATTCGAACATATTATTTTCAGGAGATAACTGAGACCTCTTGTTAAATAGCCAGTTCATATTTTTTAGTTTAAGATCCAATTGTTTACGTTTAGTTTTAACGTGCGTTTTCCATATGAGTTTTTCATCCAGATGCAATCCCAAGTATTTGACAACGGGTTTGATGGGAATCGGAGTATTATTTTTGAGGACATGCAGATTTTCTGGTTGTAAAAGTAATTTGTACTGATTTGCTGGCATTAACATTTATTTTCCATCTCTTGAGCCAGTTTTGTAATTGGTCCAAATGATTTTGTACTTTTTGTGATGCTACATTAGGGTCGACATCCACTGCTAAGATTCTCGTATCATCGGCAAAAGTAGCTAAGAAGGTATCATTTCTGGTTGGAACGTCGGCTGTAAATATCAGATACAGAAATGAGCCGAGAACGCTACACTGTGGTACGCCAGATTGGATAATGTGGTAATTTGAGAAGTTATCTTCAATTTTGACTTGGAAGTATCGGTCAGTAAGATACGATTTTAGAATAAAGTGTAGTTAATCTGTTAGGTGTAATTTCAGTTTATAGAGGAGACCTTGATGCCATACCCTATCAAACGCCTGTTGTATATCGAGAAAGACGCCAGCGGAAAACTTTTCCTCTTCAAGAGTTGTTTTAATTATATTTACTAATCTGTGGCATTGTTGGATGGTTGAGTGTTGACGTCTAAATCCGAATTGGTGTTGTGGTATAATTTCGTTTATGGGTCAACTCGATTTTATGTAATAGCAGTGCCGTTCTAATACTTTCGCATTATTTTGAGTAGGCTTATAGGGCGATATGAATTTGCTTGTGTTGTGGGTTTACTAGGTTTCGGAATCATGGTAACTTGAGCTAATTTCCATTGTATTGGAAAGTAGCGAAGACGTAGTATGCTGTTGTATATTACTGTTAATAACGCTACTGCTTTTCTCGGTAGGTTCTGAAGTAATTCTCCTGTTATCAAATCATAGCCAGGGGCTTTCTGAGGATTTAGCATTTTTATTTGTTGTCGAACCTCTGTCGGAATAAATGCTGTCAGAGGAAGAGATAGTTGACATGGAGTTTCGAGGTAACTTTTTATATCGTCATCTTCATCGTCATTGTTTTCTGGTGCTGAGAATACAGTTGCAAGATGCTCTGCGAATACTGCGGGTTTTTCCTCATTTGTGCGGGCCCAGGTCATATCTGTTTTTCTTAAAGGTGAATTTGTTATTGTCGGTCGTTTAAATTTTTTTGTAGCTTTCCATGTAGAGTGATCTTCACGTGAGAGGTTCGAAACATAAAACTGGAAGGAGTCGTTTTTTCCTCATGTAGTGCTCTATTTAGTCTATGACTTATCCTATTAAGATACGTTTTAGTTAATGGATTATTCGTTTGTTGCCATATGCGTCGAGCTCTTCTTTTTTATGCTACAAGTTCTCTTATATGATGAATTCTAGGACATAGAAAAATTAAACATGCCCTTATTGTCAAAAAGGCATTAAATAAAAGGGGAGGGGGATATCCAGGCTAACAGAGAAAAATCCAAACACAATGGTATTGTCAAAAGAGCACTATATCATATCTTCGTTGGTATTGATACGATTTTGACGTACGAGACGTTAAATGAAAGGGGAGGGAATATCGAATATGTAGAAATAGGAAACAAGCAAAATGGCATTGCCAAAAGGACACTATATCGTATATCCGTTGTTATTGGTACTATTTTAATATTTCAGATGTTAGACGAAAGAGAAGGGGGTAGCGAATAGGTTGAGATAAAAAACAAACACATCGACATTACCAAAAAGGCAATATACCGTATCTTCGTTTCTATTGGTCCTATTTTCACATAAGAGACGTCAAATGAAAGGGGATTAGACACCGAGGGTTTCATACGAAAAAACAAACATGACAACAGTGCCAAAACAGCACTATATCGTATCTTCGTTGCTTTAGGAAATACAGCCAAGCGAGAAGGTATCGCTCTATGTAAAAATATAAAAAGGTCAAACTGGCAAAATATAAATATATAAGATTTATCACACAAAGTTCAATTTTTAATTTTTTATAAAGCTACCGTTTTTCAATTTTTTGTTTTTTTGAAGTTTATATTATGATTTCTACTTTATCAATATTTTAAATAAAAAACAAAATAAAACCTGCTTTTTTGACCTTTTTCACAGAAACCCCGCATTAAGTGGTTAAATATCTCTTCAATCCCACCGCTGTGACCAATCTTACACTTATTTAAAATCAATTTGTTGAAGCACCAACAATATTACAATACATACTTGTTTACTCAATGATAATTTTAACTCAATAACAATTATTCAAAAACTCAATTACTACTGTTATTTGAACTGTCAATTTTCTATGTTTACATAAATTTTCTTACATTCCAGACATTACGACAGATTTCGGAATTTTTCGTTAATTATTCGATGATATCCAGTGGCGTAGCTGAAGATTGGGGGGCCCCCGCGACAATCGTTGTGGGCACCCGTATTATAAACATTTACTAAAATATGTGTAAATGACAATATTTTGACTTTCTTTAATAAGTCTTCATCGGTTCGTGTTAATAGATTTTTTCGGAATAGACATAAAAACCTATTATACTTTCATGTCTCTTAATACGTTAAACCTAAACCATTAGTAAGTTGTTGCAATATTATATCTAAATTTACATTGAAAACATTAACTTCAAACCTTTTTTTGCTACAAGTTATGTTTTTGTCGCAGCTGAGCTGATCGTAAATTTTTTTAAATTTTTTCTCCGTTTATTTTTAAATTCCGATTTAATCTCCACTATTCTGCTATTCCTGCTGCTTCTGCTAAAATTTCAGATAACAAATTTCTCATTTCTCGAAGATTATCACGAGTTTTTTCAAAAAGTTAAAAAACCGTAAACTCTGCCGTTTCAGATTGCAGAAGTTTTGATGTTAGTTGAATAAAATTAATTATTTTAGATTGAATAGTAATGTTAACCGCAAATTCAAAATTATTCATATGCTTTAATAATGCATTAGCTTCTAATTTTTCATAGTTTTTTGATAGCAATGAAATTTTCGCTAAAGATTTCATTACCTGTCGGAAAGCTCGACGCAAAGCCATAACAGCATCATGTCTGGATGACCACCGGGTTTCACATATATCATTTTTAAGGCTGGCAAACGCGATGAATCCAAAGTGATAATAGTACATAATATATAGTTCATTTCATCTTTTACTACTTGCACTAAAAAAACATACAATCTATTAATTATGTCGTAAAAAACTAACTCTTGTACACCAGCAATGGCATCATTCAACACTAGATTCAGAAAACTGTTTTTTCAGTCAGTTATGCGCCTTTGTGCGCCTGAATATACACCACTCATAACGCTTGCCTCATCATACCCCTTTCCTCTGCAGTTGTGTACGGAAAGGTGCTTTGATTGTATAAATTTTAAAATTTCATTTACAGGACCTTCTGCACTTTGGTCTAATATGCAAACAAATCCCAAAAAACTTTCAACAACTTCTGATTTGGAAGGTAAATTATGTTCATCGCAAGTTATTTTTACATACTGGGAAATAAAACTAAGCTGATCGTGTTTTGAAATATCTTGAGTGGTATCAAGAATCAAAAATAATTATTGAATAAAAACAAATTTTTTAATTAAATTAATAAATTTGTTTTCAGTTTCTGGGGGCAGCAAATTTATAACTACGTTTTGTATTTGGTGGCTCAAGTAATTTGTTTAAGTTATTGTTTTTATCGATTAATTTAGCTAAAACAGGATCATATTTAGCTAGTAAAAGATCTACCGACAAAAAATTACTTTTTTGGGATTCAATTTCATCTAAACTACCAACATGCCCACGAAACGCTAAATTGCACCTTGCACCCGGAAAGAGTAAGAGTTACGTCAATTACCCGCTTCATTACTTTCTTCCAAATTCCCTATTTCGATGCTTATTAGGAAAATATATTTTTGTCCCCAATTTAAAGAAAGTAGAAGTATTAAAAAAATGAATAACCATTTTCAATTTCGTTGAAAAACGAAAACACAGCCGAACCATATTCTAGTCCAATCAGAGAGTGCTGCAAGCACCCCTACCGGTTTCGAAACTTATTAGTCTCTCATCAGGAGGCACATATGCTGCTCTCCCTGATCCAACCAAAACAAACCCCAGCGTGCAGTCCCGGATTGCAACGAACGAAATGGCATAGATGCCCTAGCGGCAACTGCTAGCAAAAAGCCTAAGTTTTCACTCTAATGGCATATAAAACAACATAATGCTATTCTACATCCCACCAGAATAAAAACAATGGGAACCTTCTCTGGTTACACCTCCGAGGCTTCTACAATTTGCAAGCCATACGGATACTGACACTAAGGAAGATGAGGGAATTCTACAATTTTCAATTCACGTCCCATCTGCTCAGCGCGGTAAAGTTCCAACGAGAATGGTTCCCTTCATACTCCACACAGAGTAAATGTAAATCAAAAATGAATAACCATTTTCAATTTCGTTGCAAAACGAAAACACAGCCGAACCATATTCTAGTCCAATCAGAGAGTGCTGCAAGCACCCCTACCGGTTTCGAAACTTATTAGTCTCTCATCAGGAGGCACATATGCTGCTCTCCCTGATCCAACCAAAACAAACCCCAGCGTTCAGTCCCGGATTGCAACGAACGAAATGGCATAGATGCTCTAGCGGCAACTGCTAGCAAAAAGACTAAGTTTTCACTCTAATGGCATATAAAACAACATAATGCTATTCTACATCCCACCAGAATGAAAACAATGGGAACCTTCTCTGGTTACACCTCCGAGGCTTCTACAATTTGCAAGCCATACGGATACTGACACTAAGGAAGATGAGGGAATTCTACAATTTACAATTCACGTCCCATCTGCTCAGCGCGGTAAAGTTCCAACGAGAATGGTTCCCTTCATACTCCACACAGAGTAAATGTAAATCAAAAATGAATAACCATTTTCAATTTCGTTGCAAAACGAAAACACAGCCGAACCATATTCTAGTCCAATCAGAGAGTGCTGCAAGCACCCCTACCGGTTTAGAAACTTATTAGTCTCTCATCAGGAGGCACATATGCTGCTCTCCCTGATCCAACCAAAACAAACCCCAGCGTGCAGTCCCGGATTGCAACGAACGAAATGGCATAGATGCCCTAGCGGCAACTGTTAGCAAAAAGACTAAGTTTTCACTCTAATGGCACATAAAACAACATAATGCTATTCTACATCCCACCAGAATAAAAACAATGGGAACCTTCTCTGTAATAGATGTAGAATAGCATTATGTTGTTTTATATGCCATTAGAGTGAAAACTTAGTCTTTTTGCTAGCAGTTGCCGCTAGAGCATCTATGCCATTTCGTTCGTTGCAATCCGGGACTGAACGCTGGGGTTTGTTTTGGTTGGATCAGGGAGAGCAGCATATGTGCCTCCTGATGAGAGACTAATAAGTTTCGAAACCGGTAGGGGTGCTTGCAGCACTCTCTGATTGGACTAGAATATGGTTCGGCTGTGTTTTCGTTTTGCAATGAAATTGAAAATGGTTATTCATTTTTGATTTACATTTACTCTGTGTGGAGTATGAAGGGAACCATTCTCGTTGGAACTTTACCGCGCTGAGCAGATGGGACGTGAATTGTAAATTGTAGAATTCCCTCATCTTCCTTAGTGTCAGTATCCGTATGGCTTGCAAATTGTAGAAGCCTCGGAGGTGTAACCAGAGAAGGTTCCCATTGTTTTTATTCTGGTGGGATGTAGAATAGCATTATGTTGTTTTATATGCCATTAGAGTGAAAACTTAGTCTTTTTGCTAGCAGTTGCCGCTGGGGCATCTATGCCATTTCGTTCGTTGCAATCCGGGACTGCACGCTGGGGTTTGTTTTGGTTGGATCAGGGAGAGCCGCATATGTGCCTCCTGATGAGAGACTAATAAGTTTCGAAACCGGTAGGGGTGCTTGCAGCACTCTCTGATTGGACTAGAATATGGTTCGGCTGTGTTTTCGTTTTGCAACGAAATTGAAAATGGTTATTCATTTTTGATTTACATTTACTCTGTGTGGAGTATGAAGGGAACCATTCTCGTTGGAACTTTACCGCGCTGAGCAGATGGGACGTGAATTGTAAATTGTAGAATTCCCTCATCTTCCTCAGTGTCAGTATTCGTATGGCTTGCAAATTGTAGAAGCCTCGGAGGTGTAACCAGAGAAGGTTCCCATTGTTTTCATTCTGGTGGGATGTAGAATAGTGTTATGTTGTTTTATATGCCATTAGAGTGAAAACTTAATCTTTTAGAAGCATTAAGCTTGAAGGCTTTAAGGCAGCAAGGCCTCCCCGCCTTGCGGGCCCTGCGGGCCTGTAAGCTACGCCACTGATGATATCTCGAACATGCCAGATTGTTTAAATACTTGTTCTTTTTCGCCAAGGGACTTTTCCATTCCGGAATAAATCTAACGAAACTGTCGTAACTATAAGTTCTATTAAAATTGATTTGACAAATAACTGAAATATAACATTACTGAAATCATTTTATAATTTTCAATTTCCATGAAATCTTCACATCTCCATATGTATTAGTATTTGCCCACAAGATATTCATAAAAAATATAATAATAAGGTTAAGAAACTCTAGACAATCTATACATAACATAGGTTTACAAAAAAAATAAATTGGGGACTATTTGACGAATCCAAATGACTAGGAGGTTTTTAAGGTCGCTAATCACCAATCCGGTGTCCGTTGATCTCTATCACGTCAGGTAAAGGTTCTAGCTCAAGGTCATTTCAAGGTCAAATCAAGATAAATCGACACAATCGCTCTGAAAATGTATATAAGGGGTTTTTTGGGGTCGCTGATCACAAAACTGATTTGACCTTGAAATGACCTTTACTTGACGTGGTAGAGCTCAACGTACCCCAGTTTTGTAATCAGCGACCCCAAAAACCCCCTAATATACTTTTTCAGGGCCATTGTGTCGATTTATCTTGATTTGACCTTGAAATGACCTTGAGCTAGACGTGAGAGAGGTTAGCGGACCCCGGATTCGTGATCAGCGACCCTAGAAACCTCCTAATATACTTTTTCAGAGCGATTGTCGATTTATCTTGATTTGACCTTGAAATGACCTTTAACTGACGTGATAGAGATCAACGGACCCCGAATTCGTGATCAGCGACCCCAAAAACCCCCTAGTCATATGGTTTCGTCAAATAGTCGACAATTTATTTTTTTTTTGTAAACCTGTGAATCTTTAAATATTATTCTTTCAGAATTGGTATATTTTCATCAAGAGAAAAAGTCTAATGCCGACTCTTAGCGATCTGCCCGACGATATGGAAGAAGTTATTGTCCAAAAGGATCTAACGCATATCGTCACTGCCTCAGCTAATGTATCGAGAAGAGGATCTTCCGACAGCATCCCCCTACTCAATTCGGATACCGGCACCGAGATGAGGGAGCTGCGGCTGGATCATATAAGTACAATAACTACGTAAACTGATATTCTAAAAAAATATTCGAGATTAGGAATTATTACAAGAATAAAAATTTTAATGTACTTACCTTATTTTCTATGGGAAAAAACAATTTTTGAAGCTTAATAAATCCTCAAATATCTTCAGATATCATATTTGACCTTGGCAGCATCAGACACTATTTGTCAATACCTGACAAACCTGTGTTTAGTGTTTAAAATCGGCTAAACCGTTTAGAACCTATCGAGCTCCAAAATTTAGCCAAAGTTTACCTGTCACGGAAAAATATAGCTGCAGAAAATATGAGCGAATAATTTGTAATGATTCCTAATAGAGTATTGAAAACTTTCGAAATTTCAAAGATTGTTATATGTAAAGGTATATTACCTATACTATTGTACTCTAATATACAGGGTGGGCCATTGGTACGAGGAATCAAAATTCTCCGTTCCGTAGCTGTTGGCGAATATCAATTTTATAAGTGAATTAGGTACAATAAAAGATATGAACTATTATAATTTAAAGTTAAGCGATCTGTCTGCAGCAGCGGACGTAGTACTTGTTACTAATGGCTCATCTTGAATGATACTACATAGTAGATATTTCACTAAATCAAACGGTTGTTGAAAATAGATATTATTGATATTAATTTGATCTATATTATTACTTATCTATATTGTTATTATCTATATTATTACTTATGATCTATTATTTAAGAAAATGTTAATTATTTAGGCTGAAAATATAAAATAGTAAATTTTACACTTTATCTACTACACAATTTGTTCAATCATTGTGTACTAAAGGAATGTTGAAAATTAATGGTATTGATATCCTTATGACATGCAGATTAATACGTCTATCCAGGTCAAAATGTAATAAAGTCAACCAGACCTTCAAACTATCTCATGTCACCTCGTACGTCACGATGGGATTGATATCAACCATTAACTGTGACCTCACAGGAGACTTATCTATATTTTCAATCCTGAGTAACTGGTTCTGAACCTTGCTACCTCGGTCGGTAATACAGATGCAATGCTTATCAAGATTGGCGCCCCATGTGTGTCTGGCCCAAATGACCCATACTCTGCTAGTAATTACTTACAACGATCGGTAATGCAGATTCCATATTAATTTGTAAATTAATGTGGATAGAACATGGCGGACGGGTGATCATTTTGTGTGCTTACGACCTCACATGAAACGTGTCTATGGTTTATATCCTGAATAATGTTCTGAATCCTTCCACGTAGGCCGATAATTCAAATGCAATGCTTATCTACATTGGTGCCATATGTGCTTGGCTGTCTGGTCCAAGTGATCCATACTCTGCTGTAATGTGCTGGGCTGCCTTTGCAGCCCAGCTGCAAAAGAAAATTCAAAGAACCATGGAACCATAGATGTTTGGCATTTCACTTCGAGAACATGTCACTAATAATTTATCAATTTAGAAAACAAAATGACGAATTACAACAGGTAGTAGATCAAGTTAGAGGGAAGACGATAATACTGGGGGATTTTAACGCTCGAATAGGTAACCAAGTAATACCCAGAATTAAGCAAAAACACAATGAAAATGTTAAAAATGAAAATGGAGAACTGATGATAAACTTCTGCACAAATAACGAACTTGGAATAAACAACACATTTTTTGACCACAAAGACCAACACAAATATACATTCAATAACACCCGTGGACAAAGATCTATGATAGATTATGTTGTAACCAACAGAGATATACATCCATCAAAAATAATCGACGTAAGATGCCTCAACTCAGCAGATGTAGGTAGCGACCATAGCCTAGTATTATGTAAAATAGGAATCATTATGAAATATTTCACACCTAAGAGGGCAGCAATAACACAAACAAAAATCAAAGTCGAAGGACTACATACGGAATCCACGGAATACTTCTACAGGAAAAGAATATCAGAGAAGATTGCTGAGAATGGAATATTAGAAAACGATAACATCGATGAAAGCTGGCAAAAACTCAAAGATAACATAATCGACGCTGCAACAGAATCACTTGGAGAGAGAAAAGTAACGAATACTCACATATTAAAGAAAAAAACCCAGTGGTTTAGAGAGGAAGTTAAGATAAAATACGAAAAAAAGAAGAAAGCCTTTTTACAATACAGAACAAAACAAACACAACAGGCATACAACCACTACAAACGAATCAGAAACGAAACGAATATTTTAGTGAGGCAAATAAAAAGGGAGCACTGGCAGAGTTTCTCAAAACAGATGTAACACGACTTCTACGGAACACAAAAAGAAGTATGGAGAATGATCACAGGGCAAAGAAAGGAGATGAACGAATTAATAAAAGCAAAACACATGCAAAAGGAAACATGGGCAGACTACTTCCGATCTCTATTTGCTAAAGGCGACGATAATGAACCACCATCACCTGAAGTTACGACAAACGAAGAAATAAACATCGAGGAGGGAGAGGTAAAGGAAGCATTAAGAAAATTAAAAAATAGAAAATCTCCAGGAGAGGACAGAATATCGAACGAACTCCTAAAGTACGGAGGACAAGATCTAACTAAACAACTATTAAAACTAATACAAAAAATAATAAAACAAAACAGAATACCACAAGAATGGAGATCAAGCATCCTAATACCTCTCTTCAAAAAAGGAGACAAATCAGACCCGGAGAATTACAGAGGGGTTAACTTATTAAACACAACATTAAAATTAACAACAAAAGTGATAACAAACAAATTGAATGAAATTATAACATTAGCAGAAGAAGAACAAGGTTTTAGATCGGGAAGCTCATGCACTGACGCATGTTGAATACAACAAACCGGCATATTTATGTTTCGTGGACCTTAAGAAAGCATTTGACAGGGTCACATTAAAGGACGTTATCCACTTGTTATACTCGAGAGGGGTACGTCTGGGAATAATTAAAACGATAGAAAACATCTACCAGAACAACACAATAAAAGTAAAAGTGGAAGATGAACTAATGACCCAATTGAAGCCGGCAATGGGATAAGACAGGGGAATTCCTTGAGTCCTTTATTGTTCAACCTGATCATGGACGAAATAATAAAAAAAGTAAGAACAAAAAAAAATACCAAATGGGAGAAAAACAATTTAAAATAATCTGCTATGAGGACGATGCAATACTAATCTCTCTAAGTGAAGATGATTTACAACGTATGCTGCACCAATTCAACATAATCGCCAGAAAATTTAACATGTTAATTTCCTGAAAAAGACAAAATGCATCGTTATAACAGCAGATCCAATAAGATGTAAATTGGAGCTGGAAGGTCAGATAATAGAACAAGTGATTGAGTTAAAATAACTAGGCATCACACTATCTAGCTACGGAAGGCTCGAAACAGAAGTGGAAGATCAAGTGAATAGAGCAAACAGAGCCGCAGGTTACCGGAATGACACAATATGAAGAAATAAAAATATCGAAAAAGAAATGAAAGGTAGAATTTACAAAATAGTCATCAGACCAATAATGATATACGCGGCAGAAACACAACCCGACACAGAGAGGACAAAAAGATTGCTCGAAACAGCGGAGATGAAAACCCTTCGCAAAATCGATGGTAAGACTCTATGGGACAGAGCTAGAAGTACAGATATACGACGGAGATGCAAGGTGTATAACACTAATAACTGAGTAAGAAACAGAAGAATAGAATGGAACGACCACATAAGCCGAATGACAACAAATATAGTAAGTAAGGACGGAGAAAGACGGTTCTCCACAGTGGGAAGACCACGAAAACGATGGAACGACAACTTATTAGAGGCACATTGAAAACACAGACAGAGTCATGTCTATACAAAAAGAAGAAGAAGAAGAAAACAAAATAAAAGACTTTATTGAAAAAGCAACTTTATTGAAATGCAAGTGAGCTGGACAATGAACGCCTCGACTTTTGTAGATAGAGCAGAAAATTGGTAGTTGAAGACTTTCTGTGGCAAAGAAATCACGAGCAAGACTCCAAATGCGAAGGGCGATAACATTAAGAGTGTTTAAAGAACCAATATGAAAACAAAAATGTAGAACAATGGGATGCCTTACCAACACTATGGTATATATGCTCAACTTTGCAGACAATCAAGTAATAATGGCTCAAGATCATGACGATTTAAAGTATATGGCCCAAAAATTAATTGAAGAGTATTATATATGGGGTAAAGAAGGCAATAAAAAGAAAACCGAGTACTTGTGCATTGGAGAACAAAGCTTTACTACGACTACAAATATTTAGGTATCAATATTTCGCCTGATGGAAATTGGACAAAGCCATAAAGTAAAGAAATACATATATATAGTGAAAAGACTGTAGTGAAAAGTATAACTATATACACCTATGAGGTATGGCTACTGAAAGAAAGAGCATTGGCAACGATGAGAGCAACGGAAATGTATTTTAGGAGAAGAACAGCTGGAAGATCTAAAAGAGAAAGGATTACTAACGGACACAGAGAAATAATGAGAATCAAACGAACAATGACTGGAGACTTATCAACAAAACAATTTATCTGGTTCGGACATATAAATGAATGAATAACGAATACCATAGAAAATACTAAAATGACAACCAGAAGGAAAGAGAAAACGAGGTAGATCGAGAAAAAGTTGGGACGAAGAAACAAGGACAAAGAGCTGAGAGAAAGTAGCATAGAAAGGACCTATAGAAAAACTGGACGAAGTAGCGATTGAAAGTCGGAAAACGGCGGAGAATGTTATAAACCGACATGTTGTAGTAGTGTAATATAATTAGGACAATCTATATAAAATATGTTTTAAGTTTTAAGTAACTTTATCAAAATATAATAATAGGGTATTAGCCCGATACGAAAACACTGACATTTGACCGTGAATTAGAAACGTGATGTATTAATATTATGTCGGAAATAAATGCAGTGTAGGTGAATTTAGTATTAGGGTTATTGTTAGATATTTGAGTTGTACAAATATATTGGTAAAGGTAATGTGATGTTATTGTAAACAACTTATGGTTGAATCACCGTTTGTTCGATGTAAATATAATGTTAGCTGAACAACAGAGTTTTAATTAATATGGACCTAATAAAGACTTAAAAGACATTATGGACACTTACTTATGACATGGCGATCCTGCATAAGTGCTGTTTCACATTATAAGAATTTAAACGTGCGAGGGTTAGAACGCACGACGACATTCCAATGGTGGCACATGTAATCATATGGAGCCTTTCTCACTAGACGGTAGTTGAAACGTTCGGTGAAGTCGCCGTGTTTATGCCGTCCCTCGCTTACAACAACAGACGGCAGCCCTGCCGTCTTTACGCACCCAGTAGCATAGGGGACTTAATGCATCCTTTCATATGATACTGTCGTTCAGTCGGACGAAGGTAGTTTATTTGGTTGTTTGGTACATTATTTTCATTTACACTTTGTGGCTGTTTAAAGTAGGTGCATATATTTTATATTATGATGTCTCGGATTGATAGTGAAATATTAATAACATTAATTGAAGCGAGACCTGTTCATTGGGACAAAACAATAGAAATATATAAAGATAGAAACTTGACGAGAAATGCTTGAAATGGTGTATGCCGTGCACAGTGCAACCGTGCACGACTTAATTTGAATTAATTAATTTGTCTAATTAGGTGATAAAGAAAAAAACCGGTTCCTCTTATTTCTCTTTCTTCGACGATAAAGTAAACACAACGCTATCATTTATTTTGCTCCATATAAAATATACCTTTTATTCTACGAAATTATATTTAGTTTTATAGGGTAAACAACTCGGTGAAAACTGGAGTAGGGCTGCGGTCATGTTTTGTGTGAAATTATCTAAAAACAACATTTAAAACGAGGGGAACAACATTTAAAAATGAATGGATGACAGAGGGTCTTTTAAATTCTGCACATGAAAAATATAGATTGTAATGTTGTTCTGAAGATGTTTCCTTGTGGAATTTTTATAATAAACTAGTCTAAATGGGAAATAAGCCACAATTTAACTAAAAAAATAATTTTATTAACGTTTCGACACCCAAATCGAATGTCGAAACGTTAACAAAATCATTTTTTAGTCCAATTGTGGCTTATTTCCCATTTAGAATAGTTTATTACATAGATTATATGAGCTAATTAGATGAGCTAATCCAAGATCCCACAAATAACTTAGTAGAAGAACGAGTATAAAAACAAATTAAGGCTTTTAATTAAAAACATAAGAAATAATAACTGACAAAATAGAAATTGCAAATAAATTAAATACGCATTACAGTACGTTAGGACAAAAGTATGTCCAAAAAATACCCATGTGTAATGATACATAACAGACATCGTATTATGTACCTACCTTAGCCACAAAGTGTAAATAAAAATAATATACCAAACAACACAGCAAAATACCTTCGTGCGACTCAATTCTTATTGTGTGAAAAGGATAGGTGCGTCAAAACTATCGCACGAGGCCACGAGGAAACCCTCGCACGTTCAAAATTTTTATAATGTGAAACAGCACTAACTCTCCTACTAAATTCACCTATACTGCATTCATTTATACCCGACATAATATTAATACATCACGTTTCTAATTCACGGTCAAATGCCAGTGTCTTCGTATCGGGCTAATAAAAGTTATTTAAAACTTAAAACATGTTTTATATAGGGTGTACTAATTATACTACATTATACACTAGGTAATAGTAGTAGGGTGAGGAAACGGAAGTGATTTTTGTAAGGAAGTCGAAGCCATCTGAACATCTAAGAGCTGTGGTCTTTGACAATATGTCATTCGAAAATCTGATTTACAGGGATGGCGGTAATTTCGTTTAAAATAATACAACAGCAATTGTTTTTGGACTAAGATATGTTTTCCATTTAGCAAGTTAATTAATTTTTGCTATTAACAAATAGTGCTGTGAAAAATTATAAAAAGTACTTAACAAGAATAAGAACGTCAAAGCTTACTAAAGATGAGGAGCACCAACTAGAAAAATGAATAGGTACGTATAATGCTGGAGATCACTCGGAAGTATGATTATTTTAACAGTAATATGGTCACAAGATGATAAGACGATATTGCTTGTGCTTGGATGAGTACAGTAGTGATGTTGAAAAAGTAACTATTCGTTACAAAGTACTCGTTACTTACGCATACCGAAAGTAACGATTATTATACAGAGAGGCAAATCGTTACTTTGATTACTCTGATTACTTCGTTACTTTGTACCAATCGTATCAGAGCGAGTAACGGCTATTGTATCTACTTTGATTACTTTGATTACTTCGTACTTCGTGAAGGTCGTTATTATATCGGAATCTCTATACAAAATACCTACCTACTGAGAAATACGATTCTCGATATGATTCTTCTTCTTCATGTACCATGTCCTTTTAGAACGTTGGTTACCATCATAGCTATCTTAATTTTATTCACTGTCACCCTAAATAGCATGCTTGTATCAACCCCATACCAATCTCGCAAGTTCTTCAATCATGATGTTCTTCTTCGTCCTGGACTGCGTTTGCCTGCTATTTTTCCTTGCATGATATTTTGTAGCAATCTATATTTGGGACCTCTCATTACATGTCCGAAATACTCCAGCGTTCTCTGCTTGATGCTTTTTATGATCTCAGTAGTCTTGCTGAGACGTTCTAGTATTGTGGAGTTTCGAATCTTCTCCACCCAGGAAACTTTTCTCCACATTTCGAAAGCCTCAAGGCGATTTAGATCAATTTTATTCATAGTCCAGGACTCGACACCATAAAGTAAGACCGAGAACACGTAGCAGCGAAGTAGGCGGATCCTCAATGCCAATTTTGGGTCTCTGTTACATAACACCTTGGACATCCTTCTAAAAGCGGCTCTAGCCTGCTCTATCCTTGATCTAATTTCGCCGTGACTTTCTGCGTTACAATTTAATTGCTGTCCAAGGTAAACGATTTTATTACTGGGACTCAAATACCAAAGTAATCATAGTAATCAAATCATTTTTATCTCAAACAGATTGGTGAAGGTCGTTGTTATATCGGAATACCAGACCTACCTACTGAGAAATACGATTCTCGATATGATTACTGGTACTCAAATACAAAAGTAATCATTGTAATCAAATTATTTTTATCTCTTAAACAGATTGGTGAAGGTCGTTGTTATATCGGAATACCTATACAGACCTACCTACTGAGAAATACGATTTTCAATATGATTACCGGTACTCAAATACAAAAGTAATAAAAGTAATCATAGTAATCAAATCATTTTTATCCCTTAAACCGATCGGTGAAGGTCGTTGTTATATCGGAATACCTATACAAAATATCTACCTAATGAGAAATACGATTCTCGATATATGATCACCGGTACTCAAATAAAAAAGTAATCATAGTAATCAAAGTAACGAATACTGTAAATGATTACTTTATACAAAATACCTACCTACTGAGAAATACGATTTTCGATATGATTACCGGTACTCAAATACAAAAGTAACAAAAGTAATCGTAGTAATCAAAGTAACGAATACTGTAAATGATTAGGTGCTTTATACAAAAGTAACGATCTGTAACGAACACCCGAAAGTAACTATAATCAACATCACTAGAGTACAGTGGAAGTAAATGGGATGGTTTGAAAAGGAAGAACAGATATGCTACTACGTAGCAATATATGAACGAACTATGTCATGTGTATTCAGTTTTGTTATCGAACGTAGATTAAGAGAGCAAACAATATTTAAAAAATGATTCAAAGTGTTGCAAAACGTTATACATATTGTATATAAATACATGTATCCTAATGTATAATCGAATATTCTAAATTTTAAACATTTTTAATGAACTGTACTAAATATAGTATTATTTTTTATATTTCACCTTAGACAAGAAATTAATACTCTAAAATCTTGTTTCTTCCATTTCAAAATATCATAAATAATGTAAAAATGTAATTAAATTAAGAAATCCTTAGCTAATATAACTATTTGTAAGTTTATTGATATATACTGAAGCCTAGTAAAATATAGGATGTTTCTGGTAGACCTAAAAATATACTCGTCTCTTAGAAAATAACTGCAGTATTAAACGACAATAATATTATCGATAATATTTCGATAATATTATCGATTATTTCATTCATAGGAGATTCTGACCAATAGAAAGCTACAGAAATGCAAATTAAGGTGATAATTTTTGATAATATCCCGTCGTCAAGTATATTACGTCAGATGCCCTTCGTTGCTATGAAAAAATACATTCAGTGACATTAATGAAAATTAATGTTTTAAAAGTTATAAAAGTGATGACTTTCAACCGTAAAATATTTTATATCAACTGTGTGTTTAACAGTACTAATTTGTACTTACATAAATAAATTACAATAAAATTTTGGTTTTGAACAGTTTTATTCATGAAATAATCGCAACAAATTGCACTCGATCTCTAAAATTAATATAGAATTTTAGAGCTCTTGTGCAATTACTACTGATAATTTCCTCATCTTCAAAAAGGATGCTTTGATTGCTCTACTCTTGATCGAATTTCTGATTTCGGATTTAGATCTTCTGTAATCCAGACTTTTATGTACAGTGAAACCCCGATAAGTCGGCCTCCGATAACCCGAAAATCCGGCTAACCCGGACCGATTTTCATCAAACAGAACAAACATTTTTTCAGTTTGACTGAGTTTTTTACCAAGAAATGAATAATATAATACTGTATACAACTGTGCGTAATTAAGATGTATTGTCCATATGTATTTCATGTTTTTGCAATTATAATGGAGTTTACCTGTAAGTAGGTATACAGTATTTTATTAATTTTTACCGTATTGTCCGGATAACCCGGATTTTCGATAACCCGGATCGGCCGCGGTCCCGATTAACCCATTCAGGACGGACCGATTTATCGCGCGCCTATGTCTAGGACGGTGTCAGGAATCCAACGGGTGAGGACGGTTGCCGTACTATAACGGTAGCCGTGAATGATGCGTTTTTAGAAAAACTATCTAAACACTTTGTTTTTATACTATGTTTCTTGCTGCTTACTTATTTACTTATTCAAGATTAAAACATATTAATTAAAAATGCTTTTTATTTACAACCCCAAAAATAATAAATGTACCTGTACGTCGGTCGTACTGAAACTAATGCGTTTTCCAACTGCCGTACCGGTGCGGCAGCAGTCTTTCAAAGAGAATATTACTGACGTACATCTACGACATACAGCAGTATAATATGTACGGCATCAGTCCAGAAAAAATTGCAAAAGATATAAAACTTATACGGCAGCCGTCCCAAGCTATTGCATACAAAGTAGTACATGTACGGCACCCGTCTATCAAAGTGGTCTTTGAATAACGTACCAGTACATCAATCGGCCTGAATGGGTTAGGTTAAGCCGCCGTATCGAGGTCCCACTGTATTTAATTTTGTCCACTTGTTCGATATCTTTATTTTTTATCTAGATCCTTGTTATGACTTTTCCCCTCTTGTGATCACCATGATTTTTGGTTTATTTTTGTTGATTGTTAAACCAAACTATTCTCCAGTATCACAAATTCACAAATTGTGTTAGAAGCATCTGTAGGTCGTTTTCACGTTCAGCCGTTCAGCGATAATTACTGTATCGTCGGCATAACGAATGTTATTTATATTTTCACCATTACATTTATGTTGATCCCTTCTGAGCTGTTTTCAAGTGCTTGTGTAAATAACTCTTCGGAGTATACATTAAAAATGATGAAAGTACACAGCCCTGTCTCACTCCTCTACTTATGTATCTGTTGCGCATCAGTGCTATTTCCATCTAATGTTACAACCATAATATTATTAAAAACGGAAAACGATATAGCGCCGATATAACACCTGGGGTTATAACTTATAACGTAGAGTTAAAATTAATGCTGTTGATAGCGATTTCCGGTAGAACCGAAAGTCATGCTAAGCTGAAAATAATTATGGGATGTTATGTAGAAAATTATTTTTAGAGATATGTCTAATTGAGAGAGTCTCGGTGAAACATTCTATATAAAGAATTTAAATCAAAACCAGATTTGTGCAACCGAAAGTATTTGTGAACATTTCGAGGTATTTATTTTATAGAAATCTTTAGCTTCAACATCAACAAACTAAATTTATAAGCTCTTGAAGTGCATGAAATTAAACGTCTCTCTCCTCTCGTTTCCCCATCTGAGGATCGTGATTCCTTCCAATATTCCTAACAATGTTTCTCCATTGATCTCTATCTTCAGCTGCTCTAAGAGCTTCGCAGAATGAGTTTCCAGCTAAATTCTTTATTTGGTCGGACCATCTAGTTGGTGATCGTCCTCTTGATCTTCTCCCCGGAACGTTTCCAGAAACAATTGAACTCTCCAAACTGTCGTCATCTCTGCGAACCACGTGACCAAAGACTTGCAGTATTCGTTGCAGACATATTGTGGACAGCCATTTTTTAATCTTAAGTTGGTTTAGAATGGAAATGTTTGTCCTATGAGCTGTCCAAGCTATGCGCAGTATTCTTCTCCAGCACCACATCTCAAAGGCATCAATTTTTTGGCGCTCGCATGTGCGAAGAGTCCAAGTCTTTGCTCCGTATGGAAATATTGAGAATACAAGGGCATTCACCAGTCTCATCTTGATATTCTGAGAGATAGATATGTCTTTCCAAACTTTAGTTAGACGGCTCATCGCATTTTTTGCCATACCAATACGTCTCCGAACTTCTGCTTCACAGTTACCATCTTTAGTTTTACTAGACCCGAAATAGACAAAGGTGTTTACTATCTGGTATTCTTGTAACATGTTAGTCAGTTGAATAGTGTCGAGTCTGTCGACCACCATTATTTTTGTCTTAGCTTTATTGATTTTTAGACCAACTTTATTGTTTTCGTACTCAACTCTTCGCAGGAGATCAAACATTTCTTGCTCATTTGCATAATATAGTGTAGCATAAGTGTAGTGTCATCAGCAAATCTTAAATTGGAGATTTTCCTACCAGCTACTGTTACTCCACCGGCCCATCCTTCTAAAACCATCCTCATGACATGTTCACCATAAATGTTAAATAAGTCAGGTGACAACACGCATCCTTGTCTAACACCTCTCTCGGTCTTGAATTGGTCTGAGAACTTATGATCTAGTCATACTGTCGCTATGTTTAACTGGTACAGATTTTTAATAAGTGTCACCAGATGCATCGGTGCGTCCATTTCTATTAAAATTGACCACAGAAAATAACACTCACGATTAAATGGATTGGAAATACACTGAGGGAAGACCAAAATAATATAATAAGCCAGCCACTCGAATACCAACGAGATGGAAGAATAAGCATACAATAGCTAGAGAAGAACTTTAACAAGAGATCATGAAAGAATTGGCCTGAGACGGAGGGAGGTGAAAGAGGGAGCGAGCAATAGAAAGAAATGGAAAAGACTTGTAGAGAACATTTTCGAAAGAATAAAACAAAAGAGGATGCGCTGATCCAGTCAATCAGTGATCTTTCACTTTTGATGTTTTTAATGAAGTAGTAATAATTTTGTGTGTATTTTTGTATAACATTTTAAAGAAATTTTGATCGGGATGTTTTTACAGGATTGTTTTCAGTCGGTTGCAAAATCTGTGATAATTTATAAATCAACTAAACAATGAATATATACAAATGATAATAAAATATAATAAGTACATAATATAATATACATAGTAGTAAATAAAAAAATTGTCAAAACTTATATGTTATACAGAGTGTAACAAAAAACTGGTAATTCCTAAATTAAACTACATATGGAGGACATGATTAAGAAGGCAAGAAACTACTAAAACGCAAAAAATTTCAAAATCATTGTATTAAATTCATGGTACCACAATAATAATTTAATTGTAATGTACACACAAATTTGCGGTTTTAGGGGATCTTAAATCCCATAAAATATAAATTAAGGGCACATATTTCTTCTTCTTCAGCCTGTTTGCATTGACTCCTGGACAAAGGCCTCCCCACGAGTTCCCCACTCTTTTCTATTTTGTGCTGTTTGGTGCTGTAGCGGTTACGCTACTAATTAATTTAATCCAATTAAAATTGCATTAATAATATCCCTCAAGAAATTCCTTGTGACACGCCCGCGATCGATTTACAAACGATATTTCTTTACACACGCGCGATCAACCTCTTTGAAGTGGAACGAAATCGATTTTTTGATTGGGGGAGGACAGTTCGGTCAGTAAGCTCACCGCGAGCACGTCTATATTGAGAATTTATTCTCATTTATAAGTGACGGAATTGAAGCAAGATTTTGGATGGAAATCAAATACCTATAAATAACTATAAGGAAATCAAACGTCAGCTAATACCGTTTAAAAAACTATATAATCAAAATTAAATATCTCTTTGGACTTCTCCACATAACAGAAGTAGATTTATCGGCGTGCCTGCTTTCTTTCAATTCCGTCACTTTACGTCACTTGAATACTTATTTAGTAACCTAGAGACCACTTAAATTGTGGTAGCAACTTTTTTCGGTTACCCGTAGAGGTTGCCAAGACCATTAATTTGACCTGATTTGACTGCAACCAAGATTGGATTTATCACCACAGCAGCCAACTAGTTTTTGCCGTGCCAAGAGGACTTTCCTATGGACTTTCACTTTCACTTTACAGTGTAAACTTCTTCGTATGCATATGATCAAGTAAACTACATATTTTTTTTCTTGATAGATAGGGTTTTTAGGTCGTTGTTTTTTGTTCAATATAAATAATAGTTTTTTCAAATAAATAAAATCAGGTCTTGGTAAATAATCATTATAAATAATTGCATACAAAAATTTGATAGGAAATAGGGTTGTTAAAATTTATATAGAGGTTTTTTAAAAAAGGGAAAATGTCTAATATGGTTTGTTTTTTAAATAGGATATAAAGAGTCACTGACCAACTCATTTATATAATTATTATTTTGCTAGGTGAGATACTTATTTTGTTTGGTAACCGTAGATGTTCTTGTCGTGTATCTCATTTTAGTCTAGTTCAATTTGGATTTTGATATTAATACTTTTGCTTGGCACAGTTTGGATCCTCGGACTTGAGCCTAAACTATTCTTGGTCATTCGTAGGAGCATCTGTATTTATGACTTTCTTTCCATCTTTTGTCATATACTGCTTATACAGCTGAATGTTCGTAGAAAAAGAGAATCTTGAGTCTTTTACATTTCAAAAAGCGCTCCGTATCATCTGGAAACGGATATAATAGTACTTTAGTTTCCATTATAGACACTATTAGTAAAGAAGACAATTTTTCTGCTAATCCTTCTTTATCAGTTCAGATTTCTTCTCGTTTTGGATTACCGATAATGCTGAACAATTCATTATAAAACAACTTGCACTGAAAATCTTGTATTGTAGGAATAATCTGAAATTCTATTTGTGGTAGTGGATATTAGCTTGTTTAGCGACTATTAGGTCCTGTTTGATATTTACATCACCCACTACCACTATTATTCAGTTTTTGCGTTATACATGTTAATAAGTGTTTATAGATATATATAACATATTTATTATAAATATATTTGTTGCTAGTAAGGTTGATTTTTTATTTCAGTCTTTATTATCAGTATAAATATAGCAAGACAAGGTAAGTTGAGTATTTTTGTATTTCAGGTGATTGTATCCATTGTCATTTATTTACTGTCGTTCGTTACTTCAAAAATCTCGAGCTTTTCAAATTTTAGGTCCTTAAAGCCCGAGTTGGCGCACATCTTCTTCTCTCCTTGTCGTATTTTTCAAATCACCTTATTTCCATAGTTCTTATCAAGTTGCCTTTCATTTTTGTATTAACAGGTCTCATTTTCTTCCTTGTTTCCATCATTCCATTATCCCATCTCTCTATTTTTATAGCTCAAAGCCAATATTCAGTGTATTGAAGCTAGTCCGAATATTCACTTGAGATATAGTGTCTCTCTGCCCATTTGATTTGTTCTTCCGAGCTAAGCCACTCTTCATTAGTATCTTAAATAAGTAGTTCTTAAGTAGTTCTGCCTCTTCAAAAATCTCAATACCCAGAGTATAGAGGTTTCAGTGCCAGTTTCTACTACTTTTGCTTTGATCATTATTTTATTACTTATATAATGTATTATTATTATATAATGTATTATTATTTAAAAAATACTCTTACCATAGAAAAGCCACTTGAGCATTTGCATTAAAAAATGTTTATATAAATTCAGGAAATATTAAAAAAATTAAATATCGTTTTGTAACTTTAAAGGGTTGCTTGGAACTACGTACTGTAAATGTACATAAACTATAAATTCACTAAGTATTAATTAACTATGTGGTTTAATTTATGACCTATATTTTTGTTACACACTGTATTTTTTATAATTAAAATACTTTACCATTGTTTATGAAAATGTATTTAAGAACTTTGTAAAAAATCGTATTTCATCTTGTGTTTCTCAAACAAAGGTAAATATGCTTAAAATACTGTTGAAATGAGATGTGTTCGATATTAACTCACTATTCATAATCTTTTGGCCACTTTTTTTATTAGCCTATAGATTAAGAGCCGCTATAGGTGAAATTTGCTAATCATTTTAGGCACGATGAGAACCTATAACTTAAATAGTAAAACCTAAAAGAAAACGTATGAAGACTATGCCGTCACTTTTTAGTGGCACATGCGTCGACAGTGGAGCATCAAACTTTCCACTTATGAACGGGCTCCTAGTCTACTACACCTACACACATTTTTTTTAATCTTTTGTATTTATCATTTGTGCGTAATACAAGGAAGAACACATGGTAGAAGGTGTCGTCGAAGAAGACGCATCTCCTGGTTAAACAATTTGAGAGCTTGGTTTAACTACACTTATGCTGATCTCTTTAGAGCAGAGGTATCAAAATTGCGAATTGCCATGATGGTTGCCGACCTTCTTAGAGGAGATGGCACATGAAGAAGAAGATTTGTTATTTGGTGGTTTTACTATTTCTACCTAAAAATATTTATTCTTAAAGAGAAGCAAGAAGCATTGTCTATTGGGATTTTTTGGTAATTTTCTTGACTTGGGTTTGTTTAATATATTTTTACATTGCTCACTTCCTGTGTATTTTTAATATTTCATGATATATCAAAGTATCGTATAATGATTTATACTGTTTGTAGATTTCAAAAGATGTGGACACCTTCATATGCAGTTGAGTCCGCGAGTCTTTACCCGTGCGTCATCACTTAAAGCATACGAAATAAGTCGGAAATCTATTTCAAGCAACAACAACTGACAGAAAGTGGCTACTGTTCCGATTACGGGTTTTATTATAAAATTTGACGTTATCAAATATATAGAATGTCAAATGTAAGTTTTGCTTCAAAATTTTTGCGCATAATTACAGCTACATTTGAAGTAGCTTAATAAATTCTTTTATTATTATTGATTAATAAATAAATAAACAATTTATAAAAAAATCCAATAACATATTTTATTTTTGTTATTTTATTCACTTTGACGGAAATCTAAACACAGTCATTTCTTTACTGTGTGAATGACGTTAGCTTTGTATGTTTTAAATATTAATTGCCTAAATATAATTATTTACCTTAAAATTTCAAAGCCCAATATAAAATTAGTTGTGAAAACAACTGTTTGTGTAATATAAAGAAACTTCAAAACGCAAAAATTCGACAAAAACCGCAAAAAGTTCAACTGACTGACAGCCACAAAATTAAACAAATCAGAAACGTCAAACAAATTGTGCTTAAAATATGAAAACATACCGAATCGTCTTTTTTTGTACCTATCTCTTTTCAATGCACTGAGTCTAGATGGTTCATAAAAATAACATGTGTTGTTACTTAATAACAAACGGCAGCTGGTTTGTCATGAGTTTCATGCATGGAAGAGAATGATGCTAGATAAAAAGTATGTGTTTTATCTCGCCAGATATTAATGACGCACGGGTAAAGACTCGCGGACTCAACTGTACCTAGGTTCACTGCACACAAACACACATGCTCGTATCAACCCCAGCCCCGGATGACATGTGTGTTCCAATGGAAAAGTGGGACCCATATGTCCGAAGATCAAACCGGTCACACCCCGTAATGGAGTGGTACCTATCCGACCCCCAAGCTATACCACCACCCCTCCCCATCGAAGGACATACCGAATGGGGAGGCGTTGAACTTAACGTTACTTTGGATGCCTTGGGTAATGGGCCATCCTCTGTATTACTTCATGTGGTTAAGCCACCTGACTTTAGGGGTAACTAGAAGAGCTTCTCTCCCTATTAATGACTTAGTTAATTTGTTACTTTACTTTGGACTTGTGTCCTAAAAAAAATGTGTCCCGGACATCAAGGCACCGATCTAAATCGGTGTCTCGCTGTCCAGACCGTGTGTGCTCGGTCACTTAGCCGCCGAATTGGCAAAATAAATTTTGTTCTCCTCGACGGCTGAGCGCCCGAAAGGTGTGGCCATCAAGCCCACGTCTATCGTTACGTGACCTCGATGCTCAACTTCCGCGACTATGGTCCATTTGACCTACCTGAAGGGTACTTAGTGCCAGAAGGGCAACGTTTGTGCTTAGACTATCCTGTTGCTATCACAATTCTTCATTCGTAAGGGTTTCCTTTATATCCAGCTAACTTCTGTCTAGGCCGTCTATGTACTGTCCTTTGGTTTTCGTCATAGTAAGTCAATTCTCTTAATAATCTGCTGGGATGATTCCTGATATTGTCGAATATTTTGTGTGCTTTTTCATCTATCATTCTCAGAACTTTCTTTTGTTGCGTGTATGGTATATTCAAAGCTTCCCTGATGATGTGGTTTTGGATAGTTTGTATTTTTTTCTTGTTGGTTTTACACGTGTGCCCCCATGCGGCTGAGGCGTATGTCAGTGTTGGCAAAATTATACAATTTGCCATCCTAATCTTTGTCTTAAATCTCACTTTACTCTTTCGACCTATTAGCGATGAGAGTTGACTCCTAAGGGCTTTAGCTTTGTTGATTCTTTGTTTCACGTGTTCTGTAAAGGTTAGCCAACATTTTTGTCCAACATTACGCCTAAGTATTTGGCTTGATTTGACTATTCAATTTGGGTATCAAATAGGGATAGTACCTCATTTGGTCTGCCTCTTCCTTTTTGGTACATGGCGGCCTGTGTTTTGTCAGGATTGACGGCAATTTTCCACTGCACACACCATTCTTGTAGTTCGCCAAGAGCTCTTTGTAGGTGTCTTGTTGCAAAATCTGGGTGGGTACTGCTAAAAGCTATCGCTGTATCATATGCGTATAGACTTAGCAACGATCTAGGTTCAGTTGGGGTGTCTGCCGTATATATGATATATAGATTTGGCAATAACACAGCCCTGTGGCACGCAAGCCTCCATAGTCCCAAATTTGGACAGGGTTGGCCCTATCCGAACTCTGAACCTCCTGTTGGCTAGGTATGACAAGAGAAGACAGGTCATCGCCTCACTATAACCATATTGGTTCATTTTATACAGTAGGTCGTCGTACCAGACTCTGTCGAATGCTTTACTGGCGTCTAGAAAGGCCCTAGGCTCATTGTCAACTAAAGATAACAATTTCTTCTTCTTCAGGTGCATACCGTTTCTGTATTCACACGTTGGGCGTTACCATGTTTACAATCTCCTGAAACCTTTCTCTACCGGCTGCTGCGCGAAAGAATTCTTCTACCGTGGAACCACACCATTGTCTAATATTGCGCAATACGCAGCCATCAAAGTTTGCCTCGAACAATCCACCTCTTTCCCTTCACTTTTCCTTGTATTATAAGGCAAAGTTGATGATATTTAGGTCACCTAATTATATGGCAGAAGTATTCTGTTGTTCTCCCCTTTATGATGTTTATGAGCAGACTTTCTGAATCCATCGATAGTACCACAATTGAACGCTTCTAATTTGTCATTGTGGTTTTTAACGTCCATGTCTCACAACCATACAATAGGATAGACCAACACCTAACATTTCAGGATCTTCTTGCGAATATTCATCGACATGTTTCTGTTACATAAAACTGGTTTCCAGGCCATAAAAGTCTTACGTGATATTTCGATCCAGGTTATTATCTCTTAATCAAAGTCACAATTTACATTTAACCAGCTGCCAAGTTATTTGAAATGGTTTCGCGTTCTATCTCCTCTCCATTTTAAGAGAAAACAGACCTCGATCTATATTAATCTTTCCAACTGCCATCCACTTTGTCTTTTAAATGTTGATTTTAAGGGCTCTTCGATAGCTTGCTTGACTGTCTAGATTTAGTAATGTCTGGAGAACTTGTAACTTTTCTGCAAGAATGTCTATATCGTCAGCGTATCCAATATTGTTGATTACTTCTCCTCCTAGTGCAGATAACAAAACAACCCCAGTGAAGAAATTAAAATAATAGCGCTTGCCAATAAGTGTTATTAGTGTGTCTATAATACACTAATCAGACCAGTGTCAACATATGGAGCGGAAACGTGGTCACATACACAGAAGAACCAAGTACTGCTTAAACGTTTCGAGCAAAAATTCCTAAGAAGAATATGTATATGGAGAAACAAAAGAGCAAGGTTTGTGACGCAGGCGTTACAACTTTGAATTGTATAAAACTATTGGGTAACCTCATGTAAAATTCATTAAGGTAGCACACCTTAGATGGATATGGCATGTAATCAAGCGAGAATAAGGTGCAACAGAGGGTTTATACAAATATTAGGTATGTTATACTATGTATGACTCGAATAAATCCTTTCAGAGCATAGCTTATGAGACCTCAAAGTCTTGTTAGAATGATACCTCAAAGTCTTTTGTGTTCACATGCTTGTTTATAATGCCGTTTAGTGTTAGCTCGAAATCTTGTTTTGCAGCCAGAATGTAGATACCTATATGTGGAATTTAATGGATTCTTCAAATCTAATCCCTGAGTTAGTCTAAAGACATTAAGTAGGTACATTTTGTTTCTTGCTCATTACGTTATTAAACTTTTTATATTTTTCTTTCATTTTATCAAAGTGTGATTTATCAATGTGAATTTTGTCAAACAATAATTTCATCACGCATGTTGACAGAACTCAGAATTTGTACTATTACTATCGTGTAACCGAATAGCAAAAATACGTTTTCCACCTACCTCTACTCAAAGTATACATTTCCTGACCTCATTGTAGGGAACAAAGTCGTACTTTTCCTCCCTAGGAAGACAAAGTACTTTTACTCCCTAGGAAGTAAAAGTAAAAGTCACGTCACGGTATGTCATCGATGAAATAACTTATTGACGTCTTATATTAGGTACCTACCTACAGTTTATTTTCTATTACGTAAGTGTCTATACATTTTAACGTTTATTTAAAGAACACCCTGTATTATTCAGAATGATAAAAAACAGTAAATTGTTATTTTTATTTAACAATGTTTACATTTAATAATTTGACTTTTATTTGACAGTTGACACTTATACTGTACCTATTTGTTAGGTGAAAAAATCTTGTTAGGTGAAATGAAAAATTAGCATGTTATTTGAGGGAGGTGGAAAAATCATTATGTATAATATGGGAGTAAAGTGCCTTTTCCTCCCTTGAATAATTACTGTAAACTTCATTCTCGGGAGGAAAAGTAGCACTTTGCTTCCTTGTTATAGAAATAGCTATTCCTCCTATCTTTAACGTATTTTCAGAATATTTACCTACAACGATTTTTTATTTTTTCTTTGGACATCGGCCTACACAGTATTATTCTCTAGATTATAAGATTAATTCCAAAGATAATGACGATATTTAGCAAAACTTGTAGGAATATATTAATACCAGTATATACTTGAACTTGAAAAATAATAAATGTTGTTGAAATCTGTAGTCTAGTTTATTTCTTAATTTTATTTATGAAGGGTCTAGGTCTAGAATACATACTTCCAACGGTTTATTAATGAGATTATTTACTATTTTAGACTGGAATATGCTGGTGTCTTATATGCCTATGGGGGGAGCAGTACGGCAAGGGATAAGGGCTTGCAGCTCAGTGATACTCCCCCATAGATCCCTACCCGAAGGGCGTTGACGCCCAATGCACCGGTGTGTAAATACATATAATGACAGGTAGAGACGGAAAGAGACATGAAACAATATTAAGAAATAATAAGAATGACATAATTATAGGTACAGGACAGTGGCGGCTCGTGACCTCAGTATGCGGATAGGCTACACATATACTTCGGGTAGGCGACAAAAAATATCCTACAGTTTGTAATACATTTTGAACCGTCTTGCAATACTAAATGTAATCTATGAGCGCAACAATGTGTAAAAATTGCTTTTGGAGCATCTACTTTAATTTTTGATTGTAATCCGTTTAAAGAGCCAGCCATTACACTTGCACCATCGTGAAATTGAGCAATTAATTTATTTTTGTAATCATATGGCTCAAGCACGTTTGAAATTAAACTATATAGAGCGTCTGAAGATCTATTATCGCTAACATAAAAAAACCCTAAAAATCTTTCTGTTACCTGACCAACTTTGATAACAGAACGGATTGTTAAAGTACACTGTGATTTTTCGGTTATATCAGTAGTATCGTCAGCTAGTATAGAAAAAAATTGACTTTCATTAATTTCTGTTGAAATTTCATTTTTTACGTAATCGGCAAGACAATCTATTAAATCATTTTGTATTGTTTTTGACAAACCCGTGAACACCCCTTCTATTTTTTAACATGATCCTGGATTTCCTGATCGCGTTTAACTACTAAATTAAAAATTTCTTTAAAATTACCCATGTTTGAAGAATTATGGCTCTCATCACGACCGCGAAATGTAAGTTCTTGTTTTGCTAAAAGAATTGTAACATCAATTTCTTCAACTTCTTCAATCTTTTTCAACTTCTTCATTATATATCTTATTAGATAGAGAAATATGTCCAGCGAAAGCACTGTCAGTAGTTTGTTTATTTTTTTCTAACCGTTTTAAATCTAAGCAATTGTTTAAATGTTCTTTCGAAGATTCATGTTTTTTTACACTAGCTGATAAATTTTTCAAATCTGAATATCCCTGACTCACCCAAACATTTTGCTTCAAATTTGAGAGCAACAGACAAGGCCAACCGAAAAGTGAATTTTTAAAATAACTTCCGCTTAGCCATTTATGATTTTCATACCATATTGTTTTAAATGATCTCGAAAATGGTTGATTGTCTTTTGTCTTATCTGTGGATAAAATTGTTAAATTTTGTAAAGGCCGGCCCATTGAAATAATTACTAATCTTTCTTGAATTTGGCGCCTTGAAAAATGCGTCTTGATCAAACTGCATATTACATCGTTTAAAATATTCATATTCGATGACTAAAGTTTTTCCACCAATAAAACTAACACACCTACGTTTCAACAACGTCAAATATTACTTATTTTATTTATGTATCAAATAATAATTTACTATTCGAATAAATTGATAAGTTAACAATTAACCTCGCTTTAAATTTTTAATTATCTATATAATCTAATAACACATTATTCAGTTTTCATAAACAAATTTAAATTGTCCTACCTAGTTTTATTCAATACTTAACCTACTAATAACAGCCAAAATCAAAAAACAATTATTTTAAAACAGTTTCACAAGACACAAGAGAAGCAACTGATAAAATTTTGTAGGTCCGGCTATAAGACTCTGTGCATATCCGCCCGTTCAAAATCGTAGAATACGGTCGCTACCGCGTAAACAGAGAGAGATCGCACGTCAATTCGGTGTTGGCGTCGTTCTATTTCAGGCTACGTTCCCGAGTGCCTGACCAAGGAGAATATAGAATCTATACAGTACTACTGATACTACAAGGAGCGTACAATAATTATAACTACGGAGAAAATTTTTTGGATATTTTTAAAAATAATTTGGATAATTTTTGCTATTTTGTAGATATTGTGTCAAAATTTATAAATTACAATTTTGAAATAAGTAATTTATATTAATCATTTATATTATTGTACTACATTTGAAGAGGGTAGGCGGCGCCTACCTTGCCTACCCCGACGGGCCGCTCCTGGTACAGGAGACAAATTGGAGAGATCGAATGGATACATTCAGACACTTTTTGACGACGGTGACGATGGACCTTTACTCTGGGCTAAATAGCAAAATTGATGGAAAAGTTATTTACCAGCAATTTTATTGCTGGAATCGAATTATAAGATCCTATATATTAATAATATAGGTATGCAAAGTCCGCAGATAGTGTGCTACTTTTTTTATAAACAAAATGGCGCCGACAAATCGTATTTTTTTCAATTATTGCTCTATAACTCCGAAGATTTTAACTTTACAACCAAAACACCTTAATAAAAATTCACTGCAATTAAATTCTGCATAGAGATATGTTTTCACGATTTGCTCCGACGAAAATTTTCCTCGGAAAATGCGGGTTTTCCTAACAAAAACTCTTATTTTCAAATAAAGTTTTAGGTAAGTAATTATTAATCAATAATTAAATAACTTAGTAGCATCAAAGCTCTCTTGGTATAGATTGTAATTCTAGAAGCCGGTGAAAATTAAACGAATATTTTAGCAACAGTTCAATTGTTAATTAACAAATTACGATCGCAATAATAACCAAAATAATCATGATACATTGATCAAACTTATAAAGATTATAAAGATGAGATGCTTATTTAATATTTTATCGACAAAATGTAAATTTTTCTTTTTTTTTGCATAATCTTTAAATTTTGAAAAAAAAAAAAGTTATAATACGCTGGTCTAATTAGTAAAGTACAAAGAAAGGTTATTTACCAGCAATTTTATTGCTTTAATCGAATTATAAGATCCTATATATTATTAATATAGGTATGCAAAGTCCGCATATAGTGTGCTACTTTTTTTATAAACAAAATGGCGCCGACAAATCGTATTTTTTTCAATTATTGCTCTATAACTCCGAAGATTTTAACTTTACACCAAAAACACTTGAATAAAAATTCACCCCAATTTAATTCTGCATAGAGGCATGTTTTTTCCGATTGGCTCCGACGAAAATTTTCCTCGGAAAATGTGGGTTTTCCTAACAAAATCTCGAATTTTCAAATAAATTTTTTGTGCCAGTAATTATTTATCAATAATTATATAGCTTGGTGAAATAAAAGCTTTCTTGTTATAGAATATAAATTCAGAAACAGGTGAAAATGAAACGAATATTTTAGCAACAATTCAATTGTTAATCAACAATTTACAGTCGCAATAACAACCAAAATAATCATGAGACATTGATCAAACTTAGAAAGATTATAAAGGTGTGATGCCTATTTAATATTTTGTCGACAAAATATAAATTTTTCATTTTTTTGTATAATCTTTAAATGTTTAAAAAAAATTGTTATAAACAAATTAACATTTCTCAGAAATTGTTTATTATATTCTAATTTAAAAAAATACTTAAAATGAGTATTTCATAGGTCTTGAAAATGAATGCTTTAAAAAAAATTTCCAACCATTTGCAAAAAAGTTATGAAACAGCAAATTAAATATACGAAATCTCCGTTATTTATAATTTGTTTTAATTGTTTCAAAGCTTAAAAGTGAGTCTATGGTACAACCTAATTACTAACAAAGAATGTCAAAAATTAGTGCAATGGTTATATTTTAATCAAAGATTAAAAATACTTTTTTTGTAATTTTTAGCGCAAACGTAGGCCTGATACAGAGTCGGAGCTAAAATGTTCACTCGAAGCGACTGACACGCAGCATGCATTATTTATTAAAAGTGTACATCACGCGGCCGGTCGTCGCTCCATTACTGTATTATTCTACTTTCGCGCGTGTAAATTACAAAAAAATATATTTATAATCTTTAATCAAAATATAATCATTAAACTGATAATAGATATTTTTTTGTAAATAATTAGCTTGTACTTTAAACTCACTTCTACGCTTTGAAAGAATTAAAAAAATATATAAACACAGTAGTAATCGTATGTTTATTTTGCTGTTTCATAACTTTTTTACAAATGGTTGCAAAACAGTTTTAAAGCATTCATTTTAAAGATATTTAAAATGCGCATTTTAGCTATTTTTTTAAATTATAATATAATAAAAACTTTCTGAGAAACGTTAATTTGTTTATAACTATTTTTTTTAAAACATTTAAAGATTATGCAAAAAAATAAAAAATTCATATTTTGTCGACAAAATATTAAATAGACATCTCATCTTTATAAGATTTCAAAGCTTGATCAGTGTATCATAATTATTTTGGTTATTATTGCGACCGTAAATTATTAATTAACAATTGAATTGTTGCTAAAATATTCGTTTAATTTTTATCAGCTTCTGGAACTATAATCTAAACCAAAAAGGCTTTTAAGTCACCAAATTATTTAATTATTGGTAGATAATTACTTATCTAAAACTTTATTTGAAAATTAAAGATTTTGTTGGGAAAACCCGCATTTTCCGAGGAAAATTTTCGTCGGAACAGATTGGGAAAAACGCGTCTCTATGCAGAATTTAATCACTGTGAATTTTTGTTTTGGTGTTTTTGTTGTAAAGTTAAAAACTTCGGAGTTATAGAGCAATAATTGAAAAAAACACGATTTTAGTGCGCCATTTTGTTAATAAAAAAGTAGCACACTATCTGAGGACTTTCCATACCTATATTATTAATATATAGGATCTTATAATTCAATTCCAGCAATAAAATTGCTGGTAAATAACTTTTCCCAAAAATGGCCTATTCTCCGATAATTAATCAGCCCCGACTACTTGTTTCGCACCATTTACAGTTGATCGAATAATTGAATAAAAAATATGAAAAAAATATTTTTAAGAAACGCTTTCCTTTAGTTACGAGTGACTAAAATTAAACATATTATAAAAAAATCAACTGAAAAGCAAAAAATAAAAAAAATAAAAAAAATCTAATAGGTACATTCGTCAAAGAAAAGCGTGGCGCGTCTTCATAGAATAAACGGTTTTCGCACCACGCTTTTCTTTAACGAATGTGTTACATTTTTTCAATTTTTTTTTTTATTTTTTTCTTTTTGGTTGATTTTTTTATAATATGTTTAATTTTAGTCACCCGTAACTAAAGAAAAGCGTTTCTTAAAAATATTTTTTTTTATATTTTTTTATTTTTTACTTTTTAGTCTTACACTTTTCAAACATTAAAATATATAAACAAACTTTATTGTTTACTTATGAAGAATAACGTAAACAATTAACGTAAAAAGTGAAATTATGTATAGTTCATATAATTAGCGCTACAATATGTAAAAGTTTCAAGTTTCTTCATTGTAAAAAACAAGAGAATTTAAGCATTTTCCGTTAAAATCGTTTTTTTTTTATTTAAACAATTAATAAACAAAAAAAAATTTATTGACTATTCGTGTATTGTTCCCGCGAATGCATATGCCTGCTTTTTAGTCAATTGCATTGAAGAAAAGGCAATCAAATTAACGTCCAAAGATTTGACCCAAACGATTGAACTAAAGAAAAGCGTTTAATTAATTATTACGACAAAACAAATTCTAATGTTAATTGTAGCACAAAACGTCTCTACCGGTGGTTTTCGTCTCTACCGGTAGTAATTCGAGTTTTGGTTGAAGTTTTGTTTCGTATCGTATTGAAATTTGACACGAATAAACGCCGATTTATATATAAATAAACGAATATATGAGCGTTCAAGATTTGAAACTTTATTGTTTATTTATGAAGCTATGAAGAATAACGTAAATAATTAACGTAAAAAGTGAAATTATGTATAGTTCATATCATTAGCTACAATCCGTAAAAGTTTCAAGTTTCTACATTGTAAAAAACAAGAGAATTTAAGCATTTTCCATTAAAATAGTTTTTTTTTATTTAAACAATTAATAAACATAATTTTTTTTATTGACTATTCGTGTATTGTTCCTGCGAATGCATATGTCTGCAAATTTTCATTCATTTGCATTGAAGAAAAGTTAGTCAAATTAACGTCTAAAAATTTGATGCAAACTATTGAAGTAAAGAAAAGCGTTTAAAAAGGTCCAGAAATAATCAAAGAAGAAGTTATTCATGCAGTAAAAGCTCAGAAAATGGAAAATACAATGGTCCAGACCAATGGTTGTCAATCTTTTTCACCTACAGTTCTTTTTATTATTTTTGGTACCGCCTATATTTTTAGATTGTATTATCAAGACTTACTAAGTATTACTATAACGCTACCTATTTTATTTTTTTTTGTGTGTGTTTTGTGTACCACCGCAAATAATGACATGTAATTACCACCAGTGATACATGTACCACAGGTTGAGAACCGCTGGTCAGACAATATCCAATTAGACCAGGATGTATCGCCGCCCCCGTTAGGTAAATTATTCCGATTCGTTTTTTTGCACAAACTTACTCTTAAAGTGTCCTTATAACAAATCCACAGGGTGCCGCGAGGTGTCGCGGTCGGAAAATTGTTTAAACAAATTCAAAAATCAATGCTTTCACTTAGAAACATTTTTTTCTTAGATTCTTTTGGTCATTCTGAGCAAAAAATATCTCCTGTGATTTTTCTATAAAATGGATAGTTGTCGATATATGCAATTTTAAAATTTGAAAAACGCGAAAATGGCCATTTTAAGACTTAATAACTCAGTTAAAAGTTATTATTATGAACGTCAAAAAGTGACTAAATAAAAGTTCAAATCCCCTTCTACGTGATCCTGAAGAAATTTGTGTCATGAATTTATTACTAAGCTGTTATTTTTAATTACTAACAATGAGCGGTAAGATCGTATTGAGGCGGCCCTCAATGTGAGTGCAAGTACGATGCACCATTCCGGCAGTCCAATGGTACATCTTACTCGCACTCACATTGACATCCACCTCAATATGATCTTACCACTCATTGTTAATAATTAAAAATAACAGCTTAGTAATAAATTAATGACACAAATTTCTTCAGGATCATGCAGGCGGGCTTTAAAATTTGATTTAGTCAGTTTTGACTTGCATAATAATAATTATTAACGGAGTTATTTATTTATAGTATTAAAAATGGGCATTTTTGTGTTTTTCAAATTTTAAATTGCATATAACTCGACAACTATCAATTTTAGAGAAAGATCACAGGAAACCTTTTTTGCTCAGAATGGCCCAAATAATCTAAAAAATATTTATCCGAAATAAAAATATTGATTTTTTGAATTTGTTTAAAAAAATTGTTTAAACAATTTTCCGACCGCGGCACCTCCCGGCACTTTATAGATTTGTTATAAGGACCTCCTTGTGAGTAAGTTTGTGCAAAAAAAACGGATCGGAATAATTTACCTAATGGGGGCGACAATACAGCCTGGTCTAAATGTATAAGCCTAGACTTGATAACGGCACCATTCAATAACAATAAGATATATGACAGAAGTAACATCATATCTTATAAAGTTGGTATGGACCAAGGAGCAAATATCGGAGGAATGGGCAGTTGGTCTTATACAGCCAATATATAAAAAAGGAGATAAGGGGAAATGCCAGAATTACAGACCAATTAGGTACATTGCTAAATGTAACATACAAAATCCTTTCTGGCATTATCTACAATAGATTGTCATAATACTCCGAAAATATAATCGGTGATTATCAAAATGGATTCAGACCAAAAAATAGAGCCACTACAGACAACATATGCATACTAAGAACGATACAAGGAAAAGCTTATGAATTCGACATAGTACTATATAATATGTATCTTCTTAACGTACCCTATCAAGCCCCCTTGACGTTGACGATTAACATGGTGAAACTGTCTCTGTCTTATCTCGAGCTATTCTAAATAGTTGCTACACTTTCCTTATACCTGTCCACTCTCTGATATTCTTCAACCAAGATGCCTGTTTTCTACCAATTCCCCTGCTTCCTTCGATTTTACCCATCATAATAAGTTGAAGAATATTATATCGGTCTACCCTTAGTACATGTTTAAAATAGGCCAGCTTTCTACATTTGATACTACAATAATATGTATATACAGTCCCTGGCCATATTATTATGGCCACCTATGAATTTATACAAAAATCAACTATTTTGCTAGGTAAGTTTTGTTTAAAATATTATTTTTAAATTTAGTTTTGTTATGCAATATTAATGTTATGCATTAACTATAAAATATTTAATAATAAACAAGAATAAAATATTACATATTTATATTTTTTTTTATATTTTGTTGAACTTCTGACCTTAATCAGATGCAAAATATTTGGGAGCTTTTAAAACGAGAAATTTCCGATGAAAAGGTCACCTGGCGAAATTGTTTTAATTAAAGAACTAATATATCATTGAAACCGCAATGACAAATTAAAGCAAAAAAAAATTAACTGTATTCAAATTATGCCAAGACGGGTACTAGCGGTAATCAAAGTTAGGGGGGGCTTAGCAAAATATTTAAAAAATGCAAATGTGTGATATTTTCAAATGGTTTATTACTGTTTAATATTAAATGTATTATATTTGATAATAAACAACAATAAAACATTTAAGAATATCACATATTTTTATTTTTTCAATATTTTGTTGAGCCCCCTTTAACTTTGATTAGCGCTTGTATCCGTCTTGACATACTCTGAATGTAGCTAAATTTTTTTTGCTTTAATTTGTCATTGTGGTTTCAATGAAATATTAGTTCTTTAATCAAAACAATTTCGTTAGTGACCTTTTCATCGGAAAACACTCGTTTTAAAAGGTCACAAATATTTTCCATCTGATTAAGGTCAGAAGTTTAAAAAAATATTAAAAAGTATATAAATATGTAATATTTTCAAATGTTTTATTGGTGTTTATTATTAAATATAATATAATTAGTGTATAACATTAACATTACATCACAAAATTTAATTTAAAAATCATATTTTAAACAAAACGTACCTAGTGGAATAGTTGATTTATGTAAAAATTCATAGGTGGTCATAATAATATGGCCAGGGACTGCAGACTTTAACAAGCTTTTGATAGTGTGAAAAGAGACAAATATACAAACAAATATTATCTGCTTACAAAAATAATATATTCATCCAATAAAATTAAATCATAAAAAAATAGTACCTAGACTTTAAAAAATGTTTACTCACCCCCAGGTTATACGGTTTACCAAAGATACACAAAGTTGATATTCCTATTCGTCCCGTTGTCAGTTTCATTAACACTTCAGTTTCTATTTTATCTAAATTCATTCTTAACACTATTAAAAACTTTATCAACTTCACCCCACAGTTTACTGTTTTGAATTCTCGCCCATTAGTTGAAAAACTTCAACTTGTCAATCTTAATCCGAATATTGTTATGCTTTCTTTTGATGTTAGCAATTTATTTACTTCAGTACCAAAAAATGAATCGATTAGTCTGGTTAACTCACTCCTTTTAAATAACTCTGTCACTTCCACCACCACTTCGTCTATTATAAACATTCTCAAAATTTGTCTATCTCAAGATTACTTTGTTTTCAATAACAACTTTTATCAACAACCTGACGGTAGTTGAGTAGGATAAGCAACTACCAATGGGTAGTTGCTTATCCTCTTTCTTAGCTGATGTTTTTATGGATCACTTAGAATTCAACTATATCATAAAAATTCCAGAGATCTTACACCGGTTCCGTTGTATTGACGACATTTTAGTCCTCATTTCTGGTTCAGCTCACAACTTACCTCACAAAATTAAATCAAATCCATCCTAAAACACCTTTACCATGGAACTAGAATTTTCTAACTCCATTAACTTTCTGGATCTATCTATTACCAGACTACATGACCACTTCAACTTTGGTATCTACCGTAAACCAACACAGACAGATCATGTTATCCATTCTACTACTAATCACCCTCTATCATATAAACTCTCTGCCTTTCGCAGTTTTATACATAGATTAAAGATAAAGGCAGGTTTTGTTTATATTCGATTCAGAGTTGGACCACCATCTAAATATAGCTATTTCAGCATCCTTATGCCTCCTCAGTGAAGCTATGCAGTCACAACTCTGAAAGGAATATAAACAATCTGCCTATTTAAGGGAAACCATCGCGATACAATGATTCCACCTTTTGAGACGCTATCTAGCGACATCTCTCGTATTACGAGGAAAACAACGAAAAGCCCTAGATACAAAGTTTACTACTTTTTAAACAATTAGGATAATTGAAATAAAAATATAATAAACAATATTTTAAATCCAAGACTTTTCGTTAATAAACTGCTTTCTGGCTGCATCCCGTATCTCCGGATTTTACAATATATAATCTAGGGCTTTTCGTTGTTTTCCTCGTAATACGAGAGATGTCGCTAGATTGCGTCTCAAAAGGTGGAATTATTGTATCGCGATGGTTTCCCTTAAGGTGATACAGTAGCGATCAACAGGTAGCCAAAACGCGTTCCAAGATTGCGGCTGTAATTTTGAATATTTTTTCGAGATATTTGGCACACGTATTCGTAATATAATAAAGAATGGCGGTACAGAGCCCAATTTGAAAAATATATTAATATGTGGAAATTACTCTGTAATTAAATACAATATTAAAAAAACAAGCCTGTACCGCCATTAAGAAGAACAAAAAATTACACTTTCTTCAAATAAACTTTTTTATCCGATGCCTAGATTTTGTGTCATTTTGGAACTACTAAAATTTTTTATTTCATTAGTAGTTCCAAAATGACACAAAATCTAGGCATCGGATAAAAAAGTTTATTTGAAGAAAGTGTATTTTTTTGTTCTTTTTAATGGCGGTACAGGCTGGTTTTTTAATATTGTATTTAATTACAGAGTAATTTCCACATATTAATATATTTTTCAAATTGGGCTCTGTACCGCCATTCTTTATTATAAAATGAATACGTGTGCCAAATATCGCGAAAAAATATTCAAAATTACAGCCGCAATCTTCGAACGCGTTTTTGCTACCTGTTGATTGCTACTGTTTCCTCTTAAATAGGCAGATTGTTTATATTCCTTTCAGAGTTGTGACTGCATAGCTTCACTGAGGAGGCATAAGGATGCTGAAATAGCTATATGGAGATGGTGGTCCAACTCTGAATCGAATATAAACAAAACCTGCCTTTATCTTTTCCATTTTTACTCAGTTTTGAGTATTTAGAAACTGTCTTTCGGTCCTTTTCCTAGACGAAGAGAAGGTAAATGCGTGGCTTAAGTGTCCTCTATTTGCTTTCTCCTATTTTCGTCGTCTCTGTGATTATATATTGTAAAATCCGGAGATACGGGATGCAGCCAAAAAGCAGTTTATTAACGAAAAGTCTTGGATTTAAAATATTGTTTATTATATTTTTATTTCAATTATTCTAATTGTTTAAAAAGTAGTAAACTTTGTATCTAGGGCTTTTCGTTGTTTTCCTTGTAACATAGATTAAACTCTATTCCTTTATCCACAACTGAATTCAACAAAGGGTTAAACATTATCAAACAGATTGCAGTCAACAATGGTTATGACCCAGACATCATCAACAAACTTCAACAAAAAAGAGAACTTAAGTTACTCCAACAATCCGCTTTCTCTACATCATCTACAACTACTCCAATTTATGCCTCCTTACCATTCAATAACTCCAAATTATTTGAAAGAATCAAAATATCATTTCCAATTCTTGTGACATCAAAATCTCATTTAAAGTCAATAATACTCTCAGCAAAAGTTTAACTAATACCAAAGATCCTATCCATTATATGAACCGGAGTGGAGTATACAGACTCTCTTGTTCAGATTGTGATGCCACCTACATCGGCAGAACTTACAGATCCCTGTCTACCCGATCTGCAGAACACAGTAAGAGAGATACCACTTCAGCCTTTTCACACCATCTAAAAGTCAATAAACATGAACTTAAGATTCCTGAAAGTGTCCAGTTGATACACAATATTCAACAAAAAAAATACACTCCGTTTAGAGACTTATACGAAGATTTGGAGATTGTCAAGGACCTGAAGAAGAGTCCCAACTGTGTCAATAGACAAACATCTCTTAAACGAAATTTTGTCCCCATTCACCGTCAATTATTCTCATAATTCCTATTACTTACAACTTCCCCTTTTTCTATACTATTCTCTCTCTTCTTTAACTTAGTCACCCACCCCCCTTTTTAAATTTTCCTCTTTCCTTCACTGCTTCCAAACTCCTTTACACAACTTATCATTACTAACTACATGAACCCCTATTAACCTAAACCTAATTAATTCACCCTACTATCTTCTCACTTCTCTTTCATTTCATTACTTCATTCAGTTTAAATTCCACATCCCATCTATTCTCAATCACTCTCTTTCCCTTATTACACTTGTCTTTCTACCTTACACCACATTCCTCTACTTTTTGTCTTTGACTGTTTTCAAATATTTTTTACTTCTCCAATTAACATTTCATCACTTAATTTCAGTTCTCACATTCAGACCCTTTATTATTACAATTAAATTATATCAATATTTTCCTTCATATATTTCTAATTTCCATACTTCTTAAGTCTTCTTCCACTTGTTGTCTCCATCTGAGTTTAGGCCTGCCTCTGGTTCTTGTACCTGGTGGTATCCATTCGGTTATAACTCTTAACGGATTGTTCTTCTCTCTTCTCATTATGTGTCCATACCATCTAATTCTCTGTGCTTTTATTGCTCTAACTATGTTCTCTTGACTAATCCATTCTTGTATTTCGTGGTTCATCCATTGCCTTGCATCCTCTTCGTTTTCCCTCTTTGGTCCCAGAATTTTTCTCATAATTTTTCTCTCAAAAACTTTCAGCTGCTCTTCTTCTCTTGCTGTTAATGTGAATGTCTCCAAAGCATAAGCACTATTGGTCTTATGGTCGTTTTGTAGATTTTCATTTTTGTATTTCGGCTTATCTTCTTATCTTTGAAAATTTTTTTATTTCTGTAGAATGCTTTGTTTCCTGCTTGAATTCTTCTTTTCATATCTACACTTTCATTTCTTCTGTTGACTAATACTCCCAAATATTTGAATGTTTCAACCTCTTTGAAGCTGTGTGCGTCTATTGTCATTTCTGTCAGTTGCGTCTTCTTTTTTTTTACTTACATTCATGTATTTTGTTTTATTTTCATTTATTTCCAGTCCTCTCAGTTTGGATTCGTTTTCTATTTCTTGAAAGGTTTTCTTTAATGCCTTTTTATCTGTTGCTACTATGGTTATATCGTCCGCATATCCAATTATTTGTACTGTATTTTTATTTATAGTTCCTGCGTTTGACAACTTTTTTATTATCTTGTCCAATGATAGAATAAATAGTACCGTTGAGAGCGCATCTCCTTGTCTTACTCCATTTTTTATTTTTATTATTTCTGTTCTCTCTCTTCCGGTGTCTATGATTGCTTGGGAATCTCGCATTGTCATTTCTATCATTCTTATAATTTTATTTGGTATTTTGCTCTCTTGTAAGTCTTGGATCATTTTTCTTCTGCTTAGTTTGTCAAAAGCCTGTTTAAAATCTAGAAAAAGTATATGTGCTTCTCCGTCGTACTCGTATGTTTTCTCTATTGCTTGTTTTAGTGTCTGGATAGCATCTATCGTGGATCTTCCTTTTCTAAAACCGTACTGGTAGTCTCCTATGCTTTGTTCTGTGTATATTGTTAGTCTGTCTCTAATTATACCAGTCATTACTTTATATGTTACATTCAGTAAATTAATTGCTCGGTAGTTTTTACATATCCTGTGGTCTCCTTGTTTTGGGATTGTCACAATAATTCCTTTCTTCCATTCTTCGGGCATTGTTTTCTTATTCCATATATTCTGTACTAGTTCATAAATCTTTCTGTATAGTGCCTCACCCCCGTATTTTATAAGTTCTGCACATATTACGTCGTCTCCCGCCGTTTTCCCGTTTTTCAGTTTGCATATTGTATCTTTTACTTCTGTATAGGTCAATTCTTCTTCTTCACCTTGTTCCGGGTGCATTATTGTTTCTCTTTCTTCTTCTATATCCGTTTCTTGATACATTTCTTCGAAATACTTCTGCCATGTTTCTGCTTCTATGGCTACATTAGCTGTCCGTTTTCTACTACCTAGCTTTAAGTATTGGTACAGTGGTTTTGAATTGTGTCTCTTATTTTCTGTTTCGATCTCGTTCATAATTTCGTCTACTTTTTTATTTTTCTTTGATTTAAACAATTTCTTTGTCTTTTTCCTTTGATCTTGGTATTTTTCTCGTTCCTCTTCTTTACCTGTGCTTAGCCATTTCAATCTTGTTTTATTCTTTTCGTCCACTGCTAGTTTGCACTCTTCGTCAAACCAATTGTTTCTTCTTTCTTTTTGCATTTTTCCAACCACTTTCTCTGCTGCTTTGTTTATTCCTTGTTTGATTTTTTCCTTTGCTCCTCCATTTCTTGTTCCTCCTTGAACTGCATCTCTGCATTTACTTCTTTTACAAATCTTCTTTTTACTCCTTTATCATTCAATTTATCTACGTCCCATCTTCCCTGTGTTTTTCGTCTTGCATTCTTTGTTGTTTTTATTTTACATTTTGCAATCACTAGCATATGGTCCGAGTCGATGTTTGCCCCTCTGTGAGATCTCACGTCATTTATCGACTGTTTGTGTGACTTTTTAATAAGTACGTGGTCTATTTGATTCCCCTCCAGACTGCCTGGTCTCATCCATGTTATCTTGTGTATGTTTTTGTGTTTACATCTCGTGCTACTTATGTCCATGTTTAATGCCGCTGCTAAATTACATAATCTTTCTCCATTATTGTTTGTTGTGCTATGTAATGAGTTTTCCCCTGCAACCTCCCTAAAGCATTTTTCTTTACCTATTTGTGCGTTGAAATCGCCTATAATAATTAATATATCTTCTCCCGAGATTTTTTCGGCATTTTCTTCTAGTGTTTCATAGAACTGTTGTTTTATTAAGTCATCACTGTTTTCTGTGGGTGCATAGACATTTATTATGGACAACTTGTTCGGTTTGCTGTTTACTCTAATGTATGATAATCTTTGACTTATGGGTTAAAATTCCATAACTTTATGCCTCATTTCCCTTAACACAATAAAAGCAGTTCCTTCATATCCTTGTTTTTCTTCTCCAGCATACCATACTGTATAATTTTCTTTTTCGATTTTTCCATGTCCCCCCCCCCCACCTGGTTTCTTGAATTCCTGCAATATCTATATTGTATTGTTTCAACCGTGTCGTTAGCTCTTCCATTTTTCCTTCTTCTAGCAGTGTCCTGACGTTCCATGTTCCAATTTTTTTTGTCATTTTCTTAATTCTCTTCCTTTTTTTTGTATTGTTCTTATGATTTTGAATATACCGTGACTCATTTACCTCTTCGTTTGCGTTGTCTGTTTTCTTTTCATCCATCCATTCTCTTTTGTCTAGTTTTTTGGAACATTTTCAATTTCTATTAGTTTATTTTCTCTTGCATTCCATTTTAGCACTTTGTCATTTATTTCTAATTTCTGGTATCTGATTTTTACTTTTGCTCCTTTGCTTCTCTGTTGTTTTGCTATGTCTCTGATTTCTTTTTGTATCTTTGCTTCCTTGAACGTCAGCGCTGCGTCTATGTATATTTCTCTACAGTCTCTTCTGTATTTGAGTTTACCTTTTTCTTGCAGTATTTTCTGTTTGTCTTCCCAGCTCTTCGTTTCTATTATACATTTCCTGTATCCTATCTTAAACACCCTGTATATAAACTAACTTAAACTACTACAAACATAATCTGTTAAATGAACAGGTTTCTTAGCAAATTTTTTGGCCTGCTAGGCTTTACACATTCAAAGTCTTTTATTTTGACCCAATGGAAGTAAAACATTATTTTCACATTGTTCAATGTTATCCGGAATTATAATGGGTTCCCCCTACTTACACAGGGTTCCCCCTACCTACACAGGGTTCCCCCTACTATTTACCTCCATTATTTTACCCTGTATGTCACCATTGTTGTGATTAGAGCAAGGCATTAGCTTTGTATTACTAGAAATTGGTGGAACATAATCAGTATTTAAGGGTTCTGGTTGGGTGCTGAATCCAGGGAAACAGTAGGGTGCATGAATCAAATGATCATCTGTTTCTTCTAAATTTCCCAGTTTCAGTTTCAATAATATAGTAGCTGGGCTCCTGACAGATCGCAACAACTTGACCATATTTCCTGATATCCACCACCTACACAGAATCACCACCTTTAAAAGGATCTAAATCCTTGGCATTGTGTCGCTTATTGTAGTTTTTGCTTGTTTATCCTTTATTTCGTTATTTTTATTTTCAATGCTTGTTTTTTTGAAAAGTTTAATAAGTTTGGAAGCTGGAGCAAGTTAGATCTTAATTTTCTATTCATTAATAATTAAGAAGGTAAAAAAACACATTCTAGGGGAGTACATCTGTATTAGGGTGGTTCGAAAAAAACTTTTTTTCTTATTGCAGATCGCTATAGTGCGCAAAAGTTGCCATTGGTATAGACTTGAAAAAAGCACTAATTATTATTTTTTTATTAATTTGTCTTCCGGTCGCGCAATGCCATCGAGGTTAGCAAAAATTGTGAAAAACCTTAATTTTTCATATATTTTTTTAACAGGCCAGATGGTTTTAATTGCGTTCCTATACCATGAATTAACTACTAAAAGTATAAGAAATCAATATAAATGCACTTATTATACATTTGTTTCATATCTTCCGGTCGCGCAACATAATACAAAATAAGTAAAATTAGTAGTTTTTGCAAAATTTCAAAGTTTGACTGTTTAGTACAATTTAATCATACGACTTTTAGAGATGGTATAGTTTAATTCAATAATTACAATAATATATTTAAAATCCAAGCATATAAGATAAATTTTGATATTCAATTGTTATTCGGTCGCGCAGCTTCGTCAAAAACAGCAGACTACCGAGAGGCGAGGCGAAAGTGACGAATGCCAGCGAAGCGCGCGCAGCCACAAATAAATATACATGTGGGAATACCTCTACAATGGAGTATTTTTCTTCTCTATTACAACGAACTGCCATTCCACTACCTTTTCCAACACTTAGATGAAAATACAACAGGCCCAATAGGATATTCCAAACCAATTGGAAAGGCCCTACCTGATTGTGAAGACTTTGTAGTGGGTACGTGATCCTAGCCCAACGTCACATTCAAGATGGCTTACTACTGAAAACCGAGTTTTGCGTTTCTACATCAGTGTGTCCAACCCTTCTGACAATCTGAGAGATTGTCACATTCATTCTCAAATGTTATATTATGCCTATGTGATTTGCCACAAAAATAAACCACAAATTCACAGATGGGCCTAGACATGATTACAAAATTATTGAATTATGATAGTCCAGGATTACTAGGGCTATCTTCTCCCGGTAAGGGTGGTTAACCCTTATCCGAGGGGTGGAATGATTAATAGTCGTTTCACTGTTGAAGTTGTTTTATTATACTCGCATGAGTACAAGCTGGTAGCAACCTACGTAACGTCGTCTCGCGGAGTGTAGATGACACTATCTTTTAATGTGAATAATCTTACATCTAATAAAATAGAATGACGAATGTGGAATGTGTAATGAGGATTCCCTTATTATGTTTTGGTTGTATAAATATATTTAAAAGTGCAAAGTCAGCGTCGACCCTGAAAAGTGTTTATAGTGGCTGTATGTATAATTACACCTCACGATCTAGGTCAACAATGTTTACGTAACGAAAGAAGGTTGGAATTGTTTATGATGACATTTAAATAACCGAAAGAAATTAGCGTAGATAATTAAAGGGTGTTTTTAAAAGATATCTAATGAGTACAGATGAATCCTTGTACACCTTTCCCTCCTAAGAATTTTCTGACTACGGGCAGAAAATTTTGCAAGTAGTGCTACCAACCCATACTGTGTTGTAATCAATACAAAAAATTTATTTTATATACAAACTTCCTAAAACTACGTAAATACATAAATAAAAATAAAAATGTTCGTTTAACAACATTGTTTCATCACACTTGTCACTCACTGTGTTTTCGGATTGTAAGCATATAATCTATTCTTATGTATTTCCTTGATTTTATTGTTTTCTATTCTGATTTTACAATTAACGTTATTTACTTCTGTTACTGTGAAAGGACCTACATAAAGACTATCAAACTTACCATTCTCTTCCCTTTTTACCAGGACTAGGTCTCCTATTTTAAAGTTTTGAGGTGTTGCTTTGAGCTTATTCTTTTCTTGCCGCTCTTTTTTGTGTTTTAATAAGAAGGTTCTGGCTCTCTCGTGTGCGCTTTGTAGTTTGTATCGTAACTCATTGTAGTAGGCATCTATATTGTAACATGGTTGAATCTCCTGTGTAAGGTCTTCCGGTAGGTTAACCTTCCTGCCATATAGCAGTTCGAACGGTGTGTATCCATGATACGCGTTAGGGGTTGTATTGTAGCAGTATGTAAACATTCTGCAACACACATCCCAATTTTCTCTGTCTTCGTCTATGAATGCTCTTACGTACTCGTTCAACGTTCTGTGTAGTTTTTCGCAACTTCCAATGGACTGTGGGTGGTATGCCGTTGAAAAGTTGTGCTCTATTTTTAATAGCTTTGTTAATTCCTGCATTACTTCGTTCTTATACTCTGTGCCTTGGTCTGTTCTTATTTGCTTCATGAGTCCGTATGTTGGTATGAAATGATCAAAGATTCCTCTTGCTATTGTCTCTGCTTCTTTATTGCACACTGGTATGCTGACCGCGTATTTTGTCAGTTCACACAACATTGTGATACAGTATCTATTACCTTCATTACTTCTAGTGAATGGACCTATTGTATCTATGTATACTATGTCCCATGGTTTGGAAGATGTGTCCGATATCACGAACTCTTCGACATGTGTTCTTTTCGGTTTGTTAATTTGACATTTGTGGCATTGTTTAACGTATTTTCTTACGTCTTTTTCCAAATTTTTCCATCAGAATCTTGCCTTTAGCTTCTTTATTAGTCTATTATTCCCTACGTGTCCTCCGAACATCGGGTGATTATGGTATTCTTCTATTAATCTGTGTTTTTCTTTGTCATCTTTTATTGTTTCTGGTACTTCACATATGTATATTTCTATATTCTTCAATTTTTTATTTCCTTCTTTAATAAATTCATCAATTGTGCACAATTTAAAAATAATATCATTTACGTATATCTTTACTTTACGTACTGCATTCTCTACCGCCAGCTTATCGAGCTGTGCCAACGCTTGGTTTAAATCGAAATGATCCAATCCTGTGGCTATGCTTTTGCTGCATTTTATTTTATTTTTGGCCCTAATGCTCAGTCTTGGTGAGATTAGTTCTGCTCCAAAGGACAAAATTGGTAGTCTATGCGCCTCTAAATTGTTTAGTACCTTCCTTACTGTCTGTTTGGTGGCTTCTGGCTGTAGTGCGAGTTCACTTTCAGCCTTTGTTTGTCTTGCTTCCTTCTCCTTTTCTCTTGCTTGAGCTCTTGTTATAGCTAGTATATGGGTGTTGTCTATGTATAGGTTCTTTAGTTGATACAATGTTATTCTTGAAAGGCTGTCTGCGTAGTTACTTTTCCCTGTTATATACTCTATTTCGAAGTCATATTCTTCTAGGTCTAATCTGATCCTCGTGAGTTTTGAGGTTGGTTCTTTCATTGCAAATAGGTGTGTCAAAGGTTTATGGTCTGTTTTTACTTTGAATGTTGGTGCTCCATATAGATAACAGTTAAAATAATTAATTCCCCAATGAATCGCTAGTAATTCCTTAACGATTATAGGTTTATTACATTCTCCTTTACTAAAACTTCTTGATGCATATGCTATAGGTAGGTCTATTCCGTTGTAATCTTGACTTAGGATTGCTGAACAACTCTCATTGGATGCGTCTGTTGTTAGGATAAACTGTTTGTTGAAATCAGGATATTTTAAAATTGGTGGTTTCGTCAGAGATGCTTTAAGCTTTTTGAATGCTTTTTCACACTCCTCAGACCAAAAAATTCTACTCCTTTCCTCGATAATCTGTTGAGTGGTCTGCATATTTCCGCAAAATTTTTAATAAAACGTCTATAATAGTTGCAAAATGCTACAAATCTCTTTGTTTATTCCGCTGTCTTAGGTGTCGGATATTATTCAATTGCTGCATACTTCGCTTTGTCGGGTGATACTCCCTCTTGAGAAAGATCATGTCCTAAATATGTTACTTCCCTTCTAAAAAATTGACATTTTCCTGGGTTAAGTTTCAAATTGAATTTTCGACATGTCTCAAATGTCTTTTTCAGGTTGTCTAGGTGATGTTTTTCGGATATTCCAATTACTACGATATCGTCCATGTAAAGAAATGCTTTGTCTGGTGTTAATCCTGAAAATGCTATTGACATCATTCTTGAAAAGCTATTCGGGCTTACATTTAATCCAAAAGGTAATCTGGTAAATTGAAATGCTCCGTTTTCCGTGCTAAACGATGTGTATTTTCTCGATGACTTTTCTAATGGTATTTGATGAAAACCTGACATTAAGTCTATAACTGAAAACCATTTTGCTCTTCCTAGTTGATCTAATATCGAATCTATTCTTGGTAATGGGAATTTGTCTGTAACTATCTTCTTGTTCAATTGTCTAAAATCTATGCATAATCTCCATGCTTTTCCTCCATCTATAGCTTTTTTCGGTACCAGTACTACTGGGCTGTTGTACTCGGATATAGATGGTTCTATGATTCCTTGGTCTCTTAGTTTTTGTACTTGTCGATTTAATTCCTCTGTTTGCGCATGAGGTGTCCTATAATTCTTGATATATACCGGAGTTTGGTCTTTAACTCTTAGTTTCTGTTCGTAGAAATTGTTACAGGTTAACATATCATGCCTTAGGGCGAATATGTCTGCATATTCTTCGCATAACGATACTAAGTTATCTCGTATATATTCTGGTATGTCTAATTTCAGTGATTCTCGTAATTCTTTTTTCCTATCCTTGCTGTCGTTGACTAGTCTATATATATTGAATAGTTTAATGTCCTGATTGTGCTTGCCTCTACATTTACTGTTTCGTATGTTGTGTTCAAAATTTTGATGTATGGATTATTACTTGAAATAATTGCTCTTGCTATGAATATTCCTGGTTGTATTTCTTGTTGCTCCACTATCCTGTCGTTCCTTAGCGTTTGAAAAATTTTGACTATTCTGTAAATTTCACATCGGGGTGGTATTATTATGGTGTCATTATCTATATTATCCAGAATTTTCGTACTAATGTAACAATCGTTGTCCTCTTTAATGTGCATTTTAAGGTTTGCGTAGTCCAGTATACATTGAAAGTTAGAAATAAAGTCTCTCCCAATGATTCCGTCTGTTGGAATTGGAAAGTTAGGTTCTACCAATTGAAAGATGTGTTCGAATCGAGTTCCTTTTACTTCTAGTGTTGTCTCAACTTCTCCCATTGTTTGCAACTCTCCTTTAGTGACTCCTTTTATTTTCGCCTTTGTGTTTGGTTTCACCTGTTTCTTCATAAAATCTTGTGAACATTTTAGTATTGAAATATCAGCTCCTGTGTCTATGATAAAGGTGCTTGTGTTTTCAAGGATTCCTGTTTTCATTCGTACAAAGTTCGTTAGGTTCAGGTCGAAGTTGTAAATGTTATATTTTATTTCCGCCCTATGTGCTTCCAACTTCTTGTTCATTCAAAACCCCAACTGCTGGTTTTCTTGTTCTTCTTGACTGTCCTCTATCTCTAGTAACCTTATGTTCCTGTTACGTCCTCCTCTCTGGTTTCCTCTGTATGTTTGATTGTTAAATTGTCTGTATCTTCTGTTCGAATAATTTCGTTGATTGTCCGTTGCTTCTCCTTCGTTCCGTTGTCCGAAGTTATTTCTTCTTCCTCTGTCATATTTGTTATGGTATCCTCTTCTGTATTGCTGCTGTCCTCTCCTATTCTCGTAGTTTGTCCTATAATTTAAGACTTTTCCTTGTGCATTTTCTTCAGTCGTATCGATCGATAAAAATTTAGATACTACTTCCTGCGGTGATGTAAAGTTACCTGCTTCCAGTATTAGCTTAGCTTTCTCTGCATTAACGTTTCGTTTCATTGTTGTTACTACTGTTTCCGTCGTATATTTCTTCGCTAACTCCAGTGGCATTCCTTCCGCTATGTATGCTACTTTTAATTGTTCTGCTAACTCTTCCACTTCAGATGCGTACACTGCTGCATCTCTATGCCCTTGCCTTTTCTTGGCTAATTTGGCTATTAAATTCTTCTGATTATCACCTCTTAGTTCTTTCTTCAGTGCTTCAGCTATCCGTGGAATCGTATCTTCCGTGGTTATTAAGTTCCTAGCCTTATTGGTAAGTCGTGTTTTTATTAGCGTTACAGCTGTGTCTTCATGACCTTCTGCCATTTTTCCAAGTAGTTCTAATGCGTCCAAAAATGGTTGTAATTTCCCTGCGCTTCCATCGAACTCGTTGGGCAATATCTTGCTTGCGATATTCAAAAATTCATTGATTGTCAGAGCCATGTTTAATATTGTTATATCTTGTTTTATGTCACCTTTTTCCTCTTTTATTTCGTCGTTAATTATTTCTTCTTTTACTTCCTCGTCGCTTTTTCCTTCTTCTACTTCCTCGTCGCTTTGTTCCTCTTCAACTTCCTCGTTGATTGGTTGATGTATTGAATTTGGAACCACTGTTCTTACATTTACTGCTTGAAATGAGCGTATAACTTTGTCTCTGATTTTTCCAAAATATTAGTTGCACGCTTCCCTCTGTTTGTCCGAAAGTGCTTCCCAGTTTTTCTTAGTTAAGTGCGTGAACTTGTTATAGGATTTAATTAGCTGTGTCGTTACTTCTTCCTGTATGTCCTTAGATTTCGGTACTTTTTTCTTTAAGACCCTTCTGCTCTGTCTTCCTACTTCTTGTGCAAGTTCCTCAACTATTTTGACAAAATCTTCCCAAGTAACTTTGTTGCTACTCATTTATACATAATTTTCTATCCTCGGTTCCTGCACTTCTTAGCGAAAATATAAATTCGATAGTCTTACGGTGTATATAGATATGTGGTATATAGATATATAGTAAAAAATAACGAGATAAAATAATACGTCAATATATGGTAAAAATATGTAAAAAAAAATTGCAATAATAATAAATAATAGTTCAAAAATAAATAACGTTATATTAACCCTTGTAAATAAGTAGTTAGAATAATAATGTAAATGTATTATGCATATAGCGTATATTTGTTATATATTTATATCGTATATTTATATTGATAGTGTATATTTACGATAGCAAATATTAAAATCATAAAAAAAATTGCAAAAATGTACCCTCGTAATAAATAATATAAATAATATATACCTCAAATAATAATGGTAATATGCCATGTGAATAACTTTAATATGTGTTAAAAAAAATTCCAATAATACCCATAAAGATAATTAAAAATAAATAGATAAAAATACTAGAAATATACCTTACATTACTGCTATACTATTCATTTGTTATGAAATATCGTGGAAATACCATAAGAACAAAATATAGACTCACCACTTTTAAACGTTTGTGTTCGTATCACCAAAAGTTCTCGATCCACGTTCCCTGGCATTGTCCATTGTCCCACGATGTTCCATCTCCATACCATTGTCCATTTAGCTCCATGTCAGGCCTGCTGTCTCCATCCTTTCTACATACCACACTGTATTCTAGGGTGGTCGAGGTACCAGAACATTGACGTTTTTCTCCATTTCTCGTTTACCAGTTTACTTCAGTTTCTTCCCTGGTCTTGGATCGCCATATGATAGTCCAGGATTACTAGGGCTATCTTCTCCTGGTAAGGGTGGTTAACCCTTATCCGAGGGGTGGAATGATTAATAGTCGTTTCACTGTTGAAGTTGTTTTATTATACTCGCATGAGTACAAGCTGGTAGCAACCTACGTAACGTCGTCTCGCGGAGTGTAGATGACACTATCTTTTAATGTGAATAATCTTACATCTAATAAAATAGAATGACGAATGTGGAATGTGTAATGAGGATTCCCTTATTATGTTTTGGTTGTATAAATATATTTAAAAGTGCAAAGTCAGCGTCGACCCTGAAAAGTGTTTATAGTGGCTGTATGTATAATTACACCTCACGATCTAGGTCAACAATGTTTACGTAACGAAAGAAGGTTGGAATTGTTTATGATGACATTTAAATACCCGAAAGAAATTAGCGTAGATAATTAAAGGGTGTTTTTAAAAGATATCTAATGAGTACAGATGAATTCTTGTACAGAATCTTCAAGGTACTTACCAGAAGAGCTGCTTCAAGTTGTTGATCGGAACGTTGACTACAACGGAATGCACTTTGCCCATCCCGAAAATTTACTTTTGGCTATGGTAACTGATGACAGAAACCATGTCCGAGAGCTGGGCTTTAGGCGTATCATGAAGGAAAATCAAGCAATATCTGAAAGTGACTCTATCAGAATCTTTAAACCACCAAACTTAAACTTTGAATCTAAATAGTATTACGAAATTATCAAATGGAAGACCAGTACACTGACTCCCCTCTACTGCTAAGAACATTGACTAATGAAGAGATAAAACAGTATGTGAGAAATAACTTCAAGCTTGTTATGAGTATAGATACTTTGTCATGCCATACACAGGCAGTTGAAAGATGCGTTAAGCTAGTGACCGAAGCTTCAAGTAAAGTGTGTGGACAAAGTTCCAGAGACGGCTATATTAGAACCACATTATTGCATCGCTCAGCGATGCCAACGATTAAAATCAACGACAACTGGTAGTCTTTCACAATCAGGTAGGCTCTTTCCAATCGGTCCGGATATCCTATAGTGCCTGTTGAATTTCCATCTAAGTGTTGGAAAAGTGGCGGAATAGCAGTTCGTTGTAATGGAGAAGACAAATACTCCATTGTAGAGGTTCTCCCACATGTATCTCTATTTTTGGCTGCGCGAGCTTCGCTGGCATTCGTCACTTTCGCCTCGCCTCTCAGTAGTCTGCTGTTTTTGACGAAGCTGCGCGACAGAATTCCACTTGAATATCAAAATGTATCTTATATGCTTGGATTTTAAATATATTATTGTAATTGAATTAAACTATAGCATCTCTAAAAGTCGTATGATTAAATTATACTAAACAGTCAAACTTGGAAATTTTGCAAAAACTACTAATTTTACTCATTTTGTATTATGTTGCGCGACCGGAAGATATGAAACAAATGTATAATAAGTGCATTTATATTGATTTTACATACTTTTAGTAGTTAATTCATGGTATAGGAACGCAATTAAAACCATCTGGCCTGTTTAAAAAAAATATGAAAAATTAAGGTTTTTCACAATTTTTGCTAACTTCGATGGCATTGCGCAACCGGAAGACAAATTAATAAAAAAATAATAATTAGTGCTTTTTTCAAGTCTATACCAATGGCAACTTTTGCGCACTATAGCGATCTGAAATAAGAAAAAAAGTTTTTTTCGAACCACCCTAATCTGTATGCTAACAATGCCAAACTTGGTCCTCTTTTTTATTTTTCTGAATTAATCTTTTTGCAACTTGTATAGTGCGTTCCACCCCACTCTGTGGCCAGTGCGGACTGCTCGTCTTATGAACAAAATTGTATTCTTTTGAAAATTCCACACCTGTAATTTTGAACCAATCAAAATACGTTATTTTGACAGATCACCATGGCAACGGAGGTATTTTATCGGAAATTTTTTGCTCGTGGGGTACCCAACAGCGAATTAGGCATTCCAAATCACGTGATATAATATGGCTGCTGGATGGCGAAACTGTCATCCATAGGCGTATCCAATATTTAAACCACTTCATATTTAATTTGCTATCACAATTTCACAAATTTCGGTACACAATTAACAAAAAAACAAAACCAAACAGGATATTCTTTACAAATTTGTCAATATTCAATGTAAACATTAGATACGCCATGACCACCCCCCTTAACTATGTCTATGGCCATGTCAGTTTATCCATCCACCGACCACCACTGACAGTTCATTGGAATCCCTAATTATAGTGGAAATTTTTTGACGTTTACAATAACAGAACATTTTTGACAGACTGGTTTTTATTTGTTTACATAATTTAAAATAAAACGCCAAAAAATAATTTTCTATCACTTGTAGTTACTCAAAACTTATGTAAAATTGAAGAATATACTATTTTCTATCTTGAAATGGTATTCCCATGCAACTACAATGAGTAGAAATTACGAATTTGAAAGCCTAAATAATTGCTGACAAAGCTATGGCGCGCTATTAATCTGTTCATGCAGCTTTGGATTTTCAAATGCAAATTTGGTGTGGAATTTTCTTACCGAATACCACGCGAAGTCAAATTAATATCCGGAAATTTTTTTTTTGATCATGAATATTTTTAGAAAATTTCCCTCGTCTGCGACTCGGGAAATTTTCAAAATATTCATGATCTCAAAAAAATTTCCGGAAATAATTTGACCTCTAGTGGTATTACTAGTGAAAATTTTATAAATTTTGATAAAAATTGCGTAGGTACCACAGTCGGATCTAACTTCCTCTGGAATACCATAACGCAAAAATATCTTTAAGTTTAGGAATAATAGCATCAACACCTTTAGTTACAGACTCTTAGGAATTATTGTACGGAACGGGACCCTTTTAAAAGTAATTGTTCCGAATAGGAAATTTCATATCTATATTGACAGTATGGCAACAATTCCAGGCGCGGATCCAAGGGGGGTCAATGGGGTCAATTGCCCCCTCCTTGAGACTTCGCCTGGAGTCGCCTTTTTTTAAGAAAGGGATAATTACGATTGAAAATAAATAGTGAGTTTTGTGTCCTGTTGATAACTGAATAACGGAATGAAACATAAAACAAAATTCCTTCTCCAAAGTACGTGTTCTCGGTCTTACTGTATGGTCTCGAGTCTTGGACTGTGAATAAAATCGATCTACTTACCTAAATCGCCTTGAGGCTTTCGAAATGTGGTTCTATAGAAGAATTTTAAAAGTATCTTGGGTGAAGAAGATTCGAAACTCCACAATACTAGAACGTCTCAGCAAGACTACTGAGATTATAGAAGGCATCAAGAAGAAAAGAGTGGAGTATTTTGGACATGTAATGAGAAGTTTCAAATATAGGTTGCTACAAAATATTATGCGAGTGAAAATAAAAGGCAAACGCAGTCCAGGACGAAAAAGCACTTCGTGGTTGATTTAGGGTGGCAGTGAATAAAATTAAGATAGCTATGATAGTAACCAACGTTCTGAAAAAATTGGTACATGAAGAAAAATAAAGTAACAGTCCATACCGAAAAAGAATCCTGCGTACTCGAGTGACGAGAAAATTTTTATTTCATTGCCCCCTCCTTGCAAGGTTGCTGGATCCGCCGTTGAACAATTCAAATGGCAATTTAGATCTTTCAACTGTGCTAGTGCATGACATATTTTCCCGAGGGGAAAATGTGACAGTAACACGTAATTCCTTAGGGCCATGGGAACATAATTCGCAAATATTTTACGTGTATCCCTACTTTTTCTGTCTTTACAAGGCAAATTACGTGTAGTAAAATTCACACTGGTATGGATATGTAAACATTACTAGAATGTCATTCTACTTGAAAATGTCATCATTAACTTAAGGAGATGGCTTTTGAATGTTCTTGGATAACTGTTATTTATATAATTGCAAATTATTAATTCAGTTAATAAAATGTATTAATTTTTTCACTAACTATGTAGTCAGTGATGGTAATAATTTATATGTACAAAAAAAACTAATACTGAATCGAGAAAAGAGAAAAAGTGTTAAAGTGATTTTTTAATAATATATTGTTTTTATGGAACGCTTACAATTTTGAACATCTTTAACAACAAAATACTTGGATCACAGAATATATTATCCTGATGTATTCTCTGCTTGGATCTTCCACAAATAATACACAATAAATAACTTTTTATTAAGTTCACGTCTTAAATCAATTATTTATCAAATACACTATATATCAATATTATTTAATCAACAACCCAAAATATTCCCGATGCCATGTCAAATATTTAAAATTTTCACTGATTGTCAATGTCTGACTGACAATATTCTATTCGACTGAGTGCGTTGTAAGACACAGATAGATTTGGAAAATATGACCACGGACATGGTGTCCATTTTTTTCGAATCCTGAAAAAAGTAATAAATACTTTTAAAAAATTTAAACGCAGAATGAAAGACTAAATTATTACCGAGGGCTTAAAGTCCCTTAGAATAAATAAAAAGTTTATTTTGAATGAGATATTTGAAATTAAAAATCACACTAAATTTTCTCTTAGTTTTTCACCCCTGTAACTTATTAAAATAAACATTATAGAAGTTCTCAGGGACTTTCGGCCCTCGCTAATAACGTAATCTTTCATTCTGCGTTTAAATTTTTCAAAAATACTTATTAGTTTTCTCAGGATTCGAAAAAAATGAATCCCCATTTGAATAGCATTGCAGCCGAAAATACGTAACAATCCTCTTAAACAATGCACTGTACAATGCAATTGTACCCTGTAAATGTACCAATACCATATATGAACTCTTAATACAGGAAGTTCGTTATGGGGGATCCGAAAAATAATCTATCCTTAGAAAAACTCGAAATCGTCAGATTAAGAGAAGGTAAGTTAAGTACATGGAGAACAGTGTATATTTAAAAAATTTGACGATTTGAGCGGGAAATGGGTGTCACAAAAAAGCGAATATTTCGCGAAAGGGCCTAGCCGGGTAATATGGTGAAAAGTGCCCCCAACTCGATTTAAATTCCATATAGGCAACTTTTTAGCACATATAGAGGAACTCACTTTCTGAAATTTTTAGCCCCCTAGGTGGTCACGTGACCCCCCTAGAGCAGCGTTTCCCAAACTTATTTTTCCGTGACCCGGTTAATTTTGTGTTTATACTTCGTGACCCACTATTTTTTTGCATACCCTGGTGTGTATGTACAAGAAAACATATTTAAATATTTTTTATAGTTTTATATATTTTAATGAATAATCATTAGCTCAAACAAAAATGTAATAAAATAAAATAAAAATACTTTAGTAATGAGAAGTGTGCAGTTATTTCTGGTTAACTAAAAACTTTACGTTTAGAAGAAAATATGTTAAGTATATCCTCAGGTCTGGTTCGACTTCCTAACGGTTCCTATATTTATTTTTGAGAAAAACCAGTGTTGAATACCCTGCCCCCACACTTATAGGTCGTAACAAAAGGAATTTGAAACTTTATCGCTTTTTCTGCTAAAACTGGGTACTCCTGGCGCAAGACAGCCAAAAATCTATCAGTGGTATTTTGTCAAATATGTCTTTGAGTGTCCTATCACACGATATTTCAATTACTGACTCAATATCTAAGTCCGGAAGTCCTGTCTAAGATTCTACGTCCATTGTAAACGGATTCCTTATACATGCCTTGTTGCTGTGGATGAGGGGGAAATATTGCTTCAGATTTGCCTCCAGTCCTAGCAGGTGTTCCTTGAAAGCTGCTGAAATCTCATCAGCGCTCAGCATCATTTGTAATTTCCTGCTTCCGCGCGACGTGTCCAAAAATTAAGTTTTTTTGTTGCAGCTTCCACCTTCTCTTGTACTATATTGCTACTTTGTAATGTCATATTTAAATTGTTCAAGAAGTCAAAAATATTACATAGATAGGCTACCTTGATTAACCAATTGACATCATGATAACTGTGTTTAAATTGAAATATTACATCCCTAGCCGTTGGTGGATGTTGTTCTAAGAATATTGAAATTTATTCCTTCAATTCAATTAATTCAATTAAAGTTTTTTTAAAATATTCCCTTTTGATAGCCAACGCACTTGATAGCCAACAGTGTAAAAGAGGATGTTCATGTGAAACGGCGAGGCGAGGCGACCCGGCATTTTAATTTCGTGGCCCGGTACCGGGTCGCGACCCACCATTTGGGAAACGCTGCCCTAGAGCCTGATTAGGCTTTTTATGTTTTTATTTTTTATCTCAGCCGCATCAAGAGCTAGCCAAAAACTTTATTTAAAAAAGTTGTAAGTTTCAAAAAGATCTACAAGAAAATTTTTTTTTATTTTTTGGCGGGAAATTCGAATTTTTAGAACAATTTTAAACTTTTAAATAAGTCTGAAAAAAAACTAAGACACTCGTTTTTACGAAAATCAATTATAACGTGTATTTTTACACAGTCTTTCACCCTGAATTTTTTCAGATTTTTAAAGTTGGTGAAACGTACCTTTAAAAATAAAAACCCGCATTTTTCGGTTTTTTTTTCGTTTTTTGATACGATTCTATACATCTTTTTCAAAAAAGGTAACACCGTTACTAGAATAGGTAAAAAACTGAAAAATAATTGGGGTTTGCTTTATAAAATTTTTTTGTAACGCCATCCATTTTCAATATACAGGGCGTTGAAGAAAACAAAATTTTACACATTTTTTACGATTTTGCTGAAACTACTGGCAACATTGTAATAAAACTTGGCGGGTTTTAAGAGGTAGTTATTGTGCATGTTTTGACATACAACTAAGGATTTGATAGTCATCATTGGCGCGCATAGGGGAAATGGTCTGAACTTTTTAAAGAATAAAGATAGTACGCCACTGACATATTTCAAATTAACAATCGTTTTTGAATTCCTCGTTCAATTTGTGACAAAAAATCTATCTTCTTATTTTTTCATACGACGCGCCATTTTTATTCAAAAAATAAAAGATCTTAACCCTTACAAAGCATTCGAACTTCTAGTAGTTTCTACATCTATATACATACATAAACTCGTACATCCATTATAAAAATGAATTCGAATACTTTGGAAGCGTTAAGATATTTTATTTTTTGCACCAAAACGGCGTGTCGTATGAAAAAATGGGAAAATAGATTTTTTGTCACAAATGAAACGAGGAATTCAAAAATGATTGTTAATTTGAAATTTGTCAGTGGCGTACCATCTTTTTTCTTTAAAAATTTCAGACCATTACCCGTATGCGCGCCAATGATGAATATAAAATTCTTAATTGTATGTCAAAAAATGCACAATAACTACTTCTTAAAACCTGCCAAATTTTATTGCAATGTTGCCAGTAGTTTCAGAAAAATCGTAAAAAATTTGTAAAATTTTGTTTTCTTCAACGCCCTGTATCTTGAAAATGGATGGCGTTACAGAAAAATTTTATTAAGCAAACCCCAATTATTTTTTTTACCTATTCTAGTGACTGTGTTACCTTTTTTGAAAAATATGTATAAAATTATATCAAAAAACGAAAAAAAAAAAACGAAAAAATGCGGTTTTTTATTTTTAAAGGTACGTTTCACCAATTTTAAAAATCTGAAAAAATTCAGGGTGAAATATTGTGCAAAAATACACATTATAATGTATTTTCGTAAAAACGAGTGTCTTGGATTTTTTTTTCAGAGTTGTTTAAAAGTTTAAAATTGTTCTAAAAATTCGAATTTCCCGCCAAAAAATTAAAAAAAAATTTTCTTCATATAGATCTTTTTGAAACTTACAACTTTTTTAATAAAAGTTTTTGGCTAGCTCGTGACGCGGCTGAGATAAAAAATAAAAACATAAAAAGCCTAATTAGGCTCTAGGGGGGTCACGTGACCACCTAGGGGGCTAAAAATTTCAGAAAGTGAGTTCCTCATTATGTGCTAAAAAGTGATCTATATGGAATTTAAATTGAGTTGGGGGCACTTTTCACCATCTTACCCGGCTAGGCCCTCAAAAATCTATCTAATGATACCAAACACGACCCCCCACGGAGAGAGGGGTGGGGGGGGGGGGTAACTTTAAAATTTTAAATAGGAACTCAGAGATATTTCGCGAAATAAACATCAGATAAAAAAAAATTTAAAAATACGTGTTCAATATTTCTTTAAAATCTGTCTAATGACATCAAACACAACCACCCACCGAGGTGGGGTGGGGGGGTCACTTTAAAATTTTAAATAGGAGCCCCATTTTTTGTAGTAGATTTGGATCCCTTACATAAAAATACGTAACTTTTATTAGCGACATTTTTTCGAATTATGTATAGATGGAGCTAAAATAAATGGAAAGTCACCACTCAAATGGAAACCTTAACTTCACTTTTTTTAGTTTTAGGACTTAATCTTCACAACCCCATAGGTACCCATGACGCTCGAGTAACTGCAAATTTAGCATAGGGGAAACCGGGGCTAGTTGTCACAGGGGTAAGTTGTCACAATGCAGATTTTTACCTTATTTTGGGAAGTTACATAACACGCTGTGTCATCTACACTCGAAAGCAGGGCCCGGCCAAGGGGGGCCCCGCAGGAGTCCCCTTTGATTGGCCGAGATATTACATTGATTGACATAGATGTTAACGAGGAAAATAAAAATATGTATTTTGAAAGCCGATCCCAACAAAATATTTTCAAATGACACAATTTTAAAGAGACCTTTTAAAAATAACGCAACATAAAGTTTTAATTTTTCACTGGGGAAATTAGTCTTTTCGACTAAAATGCAATTGGAATAAAACAGGGGTCCCTGAGGCCTGAGCTGAGCTGGGGCCCCCGATACCTTAACATAAAAATTTAAATTATTACTTAGGAAATTAGTTATTTCGGCGTAATAAAACCTAAAATGCCATTGGAAGAGGGGGCGCTGAGCTGGGCCACCGAGACCTTTCGTAAATATATAAATTGTTACTGAGGAAATTAGTCAATTTGGCGAAATAAAAACTAAAATGCAACCGGAATAGGGGCCCCAGGTCCCAGCTACTTTGTCTTAACCAATTTACTCCAGACCACATCTTGGTACGTGAAAGGAACCACATGGTACCACATATTGAAAAGAAAGATAAGGGTAAGATAGAATCAGCACATTAGGATCAGTCCCTCCAGTACACTGACCAGCTTCACAGAGTGTGTTTGGCTCACCCTGCAGTTGCTTAATGCACCTAATTAAGGTGCATTTACGTTTGCTTGGTTATTCGTTCGCTACAAAGTAATACCATTTACATTGTAGCGAACGAACGCATTCCTTGATGATCCGTCCGCAATGTCAGATACAGATGAAGATATAATCATTGGCGCTGTTAATTTTATAGTTATTGCAGGACATAATGAAAACAAAAGAAAGAAGAGAGTGTGGTGTTCACACAGGAGGAAAAATGCGTTTTCAATGGGTTAAATATAAAACATTCCGAACCCCCCCCCCCACTCCTGCTGGGGGGTATTTTCCCCCAGACCTACCGGTAGGTAGGTCACTGTTTGTGATTTTATTTAAGCGAAAAGAAATGGATATTTGTGAAATAAACATTTTCTATTTTCTGACAGCAGTACAATATATTTTGAGTTAAATAAATTACATGCATTCTTCTTTTTGCGTCAATTAATTTAATTCAAAAATTATTTTTTTGGCCACCCTATGTAAATAGTGATATTAATGTTTATATTACTGAATAGTGAATTGAACATCCTTTCAAATGAGCTACGCACGACCCCTATTCCCATTTAAAAAAATGATCGATTACGTCATCACGCTCAGATGGATAACATCACCAGTATGAAATATATGCTAAAAAATTGCAATCTAAAAATAAAAATCGAAATGTTTCTCCATTTCCTTAAAATCTAAAACTACTGCCAAATATCGAGTTGAACTGTTTTCTTTGGCGCACCTTGTATATTAAAAAACATGGTTTCAGTATTCAAAAGAGATCAGTCTTATAAACTATACAAGTGGTCGGCAAAGTGCGGCTCCGGAGCCGCATGTAGTTCTTTGGCTCCTTAGGTGCGGCTCTGGCGCAAATATCCACGGAAAGCGCAATAATATTTTCCGTTAATAAAAATTGGTAGGAAAAACGTTACATCTTATTCTGATAAATTAGCTTTTATCAAACTTTATCATTTGTCAAAAATCCTCTTGATGCTACAACAGAGTTGAAATTTTCTCCTTTTGAAATTGGCATTAATAGCTTTGAAATATAATTTCTGGATTTAAAAAATAAGGAGGTATGGCGCTCTAAATGCGAACGTCTTTATGTTGAATTGGAAATATTGGAGAAGAAAAAATATTCACAACACGAGAAGTGGTCTGCTTTGAATGACCTGGAGAAGGAAGATATGATCATTTTCAACGCTTGAAATAATATTCCTGATTCTTATGATCAGTTAAAAAAGCTCACGTTTGCTGTTCTTTCCCTTTTCGGTTCTACATATCAGCATTTAAAAAAAATTGGATTTAGCGCCAAAAATTTTGTAAATAATAGTGTTGTAGGAAATAAAACCCTACAAAACGAAAGAAAATAAAAGTTTCTACGATGATTAGAAACGAAGATATCGCCAAAAAACGAAAAAACACATTTTAATTTTTTGGGTGGTTAAAGATGGGGCTAAGGGTTTAAACATTTTTTTGGTCGAATACTTTTTGATGTATAACATGTGGTTCTTTTATTTTTGGAATATCGCTGGGAGCATTTTTCACTATCTTAACCGACTGATTAGACCCTTTAGTTTTATTTGTCTTAATAAAAGTTTTCTGAGCAAGCAGATTTGGCTCCAGACAAAGCAGTTTTTTTTTTAATTTTTGTAATGTTCATATTCGGCTCTTTGGATTAAAAGTTTGCCGACCACTGAACTATAAGTACCATACTTTTTAAAGTAGGTATATCAAAATCAACTTTTCTAGCTTTTCAGTTGGAAAAAGTTTTTATTGCTGCGGTGATATCTATTTTTATTTGCTGTTCTCTACTTATTAAAGGCAATTATGTATTATTTTTTATCAATTTAAGTTTAGAAAAGACCTTTCTCCTTCAGCTATTGTTACTGGAAAGGTTTAATATTATCCTTAGACATGTAGAAATATTTGGGAAAACGGAGAGTAAATTATTTTAGAATATATTTATACAGGGTGTCCAGAAACTCTACCGACAAACGAAGACATGAGATTCCTCAGATAATTTTAAGACAATTTAACGCAATTCACCTAGTCCGAAATTGCTTCTTAAGGGAGCTAGAGCTCTTTGAAGATGGTGTCATGAAATAAGTTTTTCTTAAATACTTCCAGAAGGCTTCTATTTAGAAAAACGAAAATTGGTATGCATATTTACTTTTCAGAGATGAATCGATTCCATCCATTGCAAATTTCTAGTACCGGTCATAGGCGTCCGTTTTGGGTAGAGCAACGGGTAATATATCGCATAACTTTTTTGTCCTTAACTTTTATGCATTTTTGACACCGGATTATTAAATTGTGAGGTATTCTAGTACTAAAAAGTACTCTTGCTTTAAGTCGGTAGGACACACCGTTTTCTATAAAAATTGATTTGAAAGTTTTTAGTTTTTGGAATTTGAAAAAAAAAATTAAAAGAATTTTTCAACAAAAACGAAGTATTTTACCAACATAAAGTAAGAGTAACTTTTAGTACTCGAATACCTCATAATTTAATAATCTAGTGTCAAAAATGCTCGAAAATTCAAGACAAAAAAGTTATGCTATACAAGAACTGTTGACCTACCCAAAACGGACGCCTATGACCAGTACTAGAAATTCGCAATTAATGAAATCGATTTATCTCTGAAATATAAATAAATGTACCAGTTTTCGTCTTTCTAAACAGTTTTTTTTTTAATTCTTTTTTAATTCAGAAAGCGAAAAATTTTCAAATCGATTTTTCTAGAAAACGGTGTGTCCTACTGATTTAAAACAAGAGTACCTTTTAGTACTAGAATACTTCATAATTTAATAATCCAGTATCAGAAAAGCATAAAAGTTAAAGATAAAAAAGTAATGCGATAAAATAACCGTTGACCTACCCAAAACGGACGCCTATGATCGGTACTAGAAATTTGCAATGGTTGGATTAGATTTATATCTTGAAGATAAATACGCGAACCAATTTTTATTTTTCTAAATAGAAGCGTTCTGGAGGTATTTAAGAAAAACTAATTAAAAGACGCCATCTTCAAAGAGCTCTAGCTCCCTTAGGAAGCATTTTCGGACTAAGTGAATTGGGTTAAATTATTTTAAAATTATCTGAAGAATCTCCTGTCTTCGTTTGTCGGTAGAGTTTCTGGACACCCTGTATAGCTTAAAATATCGAGTGGAGTTGTGTCTATATTTTTAAAGAATATTGGTAACCATTATTTTAACTCATGGAATAGATCTTCATAATCTATATCAGATCTGTTTCCAAGCGCTAGTTTTTTTTTGTAAACTTAAATATTGTGTTGTTTTTTAAATGTTCTTCTGAGTTTCTCCAACTCAATAATATACTTTCCATGAAAGAAAAATTATAATTATGTTCCCTCAACATTTCGAATCTTTCACTTAATTTTGCAATGGCAATGTCCAATATATAATAATAGAAGTCAACTTTAAAATTTTGTTTAGGCAGCGTTTAGACACAGCGATAAATCGCAGCAATTTATAGATATCAATCGAGTTGCTTCAATTTATCATTGTGTGTAAACGGTAAATCGCAGCGATTTTTCGGAATTGTAATTGGATTAGAGTTGGTATCGGATTGCATCAATTTATTGTAACGATCGAGTTGTTTCAGTTTATAATCAATCGCAACAATTTATCGCAGCGTCTAAACAGCTTTAAAAGAATCAATAAATCGCAGCAATTTATTGTCACAATAAATTGCTGCGATTTATCGCGGCGATTCGGATACACTGATAATTTTTACAAGATGGTGATTCATTTTCACTCCACATTCAATATTGGTCAAAATAGTGTACGCGTTACCTTTTTGAAATTATTGTCGGAATAATCTAAATGGGTTTCATATTTCATTTCTATATCGTAGGTGTAGTAAGCCTTAATAGCCTTTGTAAAAAATACCGAAAGTGCACTTGTATGTTTTTGTTATCTGTAGTTTTTTTAAGGACAAAAAGCGCAAGTTTGAGCCTAGCAAATGTTGAGATTGCGCCCCTTGGACTTGGCGCCCGGGTGCCTCGCACCCCTTGCACCCCCGGGTTAAGACGGCCCTGGCAAAAAGCTTTTACAGGAAATAGTTCCTTATAATACTAAACTTATAGATACTTAAAAATATTACACAAAAGACCTTTTTTATTTCTCTTTACTATAACTTCATTATAATATATACTTTATTATAGGAACTAGGAACTTCATTAATGCACGATAAACAGAAAACACAAATATATCACAGGATGTATTTTCATAAAGACGAGATTCAGATAATGACGCCCTAGGAAGCATGCACATTAAAAGAGGTTTAATCTCTGTTCGTGTTCTGTTTCTGTTCCAAACTATTTTTAGAGTCAGTACCGTTGTTGTATATTACAAGCGCGTTTGCCATTCTGTGAATTATCATAAATAAACCATCCTTCAGTATTCCACAATAATTAACAGCGATAATCCCCTAAAAGTACCTGCCTAATACTACACCTTTCACGACCGATAGCGCGAAGAGCGACAACGTTGTCAAGAAGATTCTCATTTAGTTTGTATTGGGACTTAATATAATAGTCGCGTTTTGTGTAAAATATCCATGGACCACAAATGGATGTCCAATGTACGTTGAAATCAAACGTCCAATGGACGTCCCGTAATGTACGTACATAGTACGTCCAGTTTTGGTCCATGGACGTTTGGACTTTAAATGTACGTTATATGGACGTACATCGGACGTTGTGTGCTATATGGGTACAGACTGCACCAATGGAAACCAATTTTATATGTGCCACAATTGTGACTCTGAGGACGATATGTAGTTCTTTCTACGTTTGTGAGTTCATCTTTGAATAAAAACGTTTTATTTCTTGTTTACTTTATTTTTGTAATACTGTGACAATTTGCCCCAGGTACTGTGACATCATGCCCCAGGTACTGTGACATCATGCCCCATCTAGGGGCATGTTGTCACACAAATCCTGTCGAAGGTTAAACCATCTTACGGGTATATATCTAAGGTAACGATATACCCTATTTGTTTTATATAACAATTATAAACAATTCAAATGAAGATCATTCCAAAATGTATATAAAGGTAGAATTAGTCCATATGTGGTGAAACCGCTCCTGTCTGAAAAAATTTCTGATTCGGTTTCTTTGTGGATTCGTATTAAAAAATGTCCCCATTAAACAAATCTGAATGGTGCCGGGCGGAATTTTTGGGCAGAAATTGTTTAAACAACTTTTTTAAAAAAATACAAAAGATCACCTTTTTGGCCCCGGAAAATATGTCTTACGTTTTTTGGGTCATCATTCTAAACAAGAAAAGGTATCTTGTAATTTTTCTTAAAAGTTAACAGTTTTTGAGTTATTCGCGAATTAAAATCAAAATACGCACTTTTGAGGTTTAAAAACTCATATTTAAATTAGTATTTTTTGAGGTTGCCATATGCTTAAATTGAAACTTAGACACTTATCTTCAAAATTCTGAAGAGAGATCGGGTCTACCTTCAGTTTACACCGTTATTTTTTAATTGTTAATAATGCATGTTCATCCTATTTTTTGCCGGTGCGGAGCGCTCTTTTTCAACAATCTCCTATTTTTCCCCGAAAAAATATTTTTTTAGATTTGTTTAGGTAATTTTAAATAAGAAAGTTCACTTGACATTTTTCTCAGAAGTTAATAGTTTTCGAGTTATACGGATTTAAAATCTGAAGAATGCGAAAATACATATTTCTGAGGCTTAAAAACTCAGATATTTTATAATTTAATATTTTTGAGGCTGGCAAGTGGCAAGTGCCTAAATTAAAGTATAAACATTATTTTTAAAGATTCTGTAGAGTGATTGGGGCTTATTTCAATTTAGAATATTGTTTTTTAATTGTTCATTATGAGCGATCACTCGAATTTTAAGCCGCATAATTAACGGGAGCGCATAAAATTAAAAGGCAACGATACAAATTGCAACAGAAATTGGAGCTTTAACTGTAATACATATTGTAACAAAAGAGTACTCTTGACCGACCCCCGTGTAACAGTTCCCACCTCGAACATGTTGGAATGTTCCAGAGTCAGCGCGACATGTACCTACTGAAAGTGGCGTAGAGGGGGACGAGCGGTACGTGGAAAATCAAGCGAAAACGTGAGATGGCGAGTCGGGATTTTTCTAGAATCAGATATTTCCTATAAAAGCGGAAAACTGTGTTAGAGTTGGTCATGGTCAGTCTGTAAAATACATTCTGTACAGTTATATAAATAAAGTCTATATAAATACGAACCGCTAGTTTCATTGTATTATACGTTATTACGGTGAAAACCGCTAAAATATTATAAATTTATACAAACCTGAGGTAGAAGAGTTCCACAGTTTTGACAATTGGAATAGAGTATGTTATCTCTATCTGTTACTATTTAAGCACTCGTACATTCTGATAAAACTACATTTTTATTCTATTATATAAACTATTTAAGTATTCTATAACCCTTTATCTTCGATTGGAGTTTATTTTATCAGTATATGATTTTGTTAATTGATGTCTTATCTATGGTGAGTTTTAACCTAAAAGTGTGAAAATAGAATTTGCCAATTTCGATTTATACAATAATGTAGATAAAACGAAATATTTTGACATGCAACTGAGATTTCTGGATTTAAGGATGGCCTTTGACTGCGTTGATTTTGATGTTTTATTTGTGAAGCTTGAACACTACGGGGTTAGAGCCTAGAGGTGTGGAATTAAATTTGTTAAAGAGTTACATTACTGGACGTGCACATGCACTAAAAATTAAGGACAAGACAATGCAATAGGTGCGGTCAGAGCCTCTGGTGGTGTCTAGGGGTGTTTCACAGGGAAGTGTTCCGGGAAAGCTGATATTTATTATATACTTAAATGATTTGGCATCAGTTGCTAAAAATAAGGAATTAATTTTATTAATTCTGATGATATCTCCATATCTGATGATATCTCCATGATAAAAAGGGAGATTGTAAGTTTTTTTATGTAAATTAGAACCGTACATAATAAACGATTTTATGAACAGTACATGGAACTAACATATCTAAATGTACCTATATAAACTTATGTACTGGTGCACTTGCTCATTATTGTTTTTTTTTTACTTTTATGTCATAATTTTAAACCTGTGTATCTGACTGGCTTTATACATTTCTATTTTTGTTAAAACTTTATTTATAGGTAAGTAAGTGTAATAAATTTTATTATTATTTATTATTATTATGAGTCATGGAGCATATCTTAAGATACCCAATAAAAATCTACATTGAATTCTCGGTGTACAGAAAAGGCAGTAAATGAGAACATATCTGGCACCAAAATTTGGGTTGATAGGTATTTGTACCACTATACAGTAAGGGTATTTACAAACCCTTATATTATAATATACTCACGGACAAAAATATTGTGCGTAAAAATATTAAATTTGTGCTGCTATCCTTAGCCTCCCAGTGTCATAGGAATAGGATTTCGTTTCAGAATGCGATGTTTTTAAGTGTCATATAAACCCTATAATGGGATTTAAATACAGTGCGCTGGAATAAGTGCCCCCCCCCCTTATTAACGTATTTATTTTTAGCACATAAGTAAAACGCTCGGAGACAACATACCCCATCTAGAGGCATGTTGTCACACAAATCCTGTCGAAAGTTAAACCATCTTACCATTTTAACTGCTAATACCTAGAATTTTAAACAAGTATGGATGTGTACAATGTGTAGCCTACATACCAACTCAGTGTTTGGAGAAAGTTTGGTTAAAAAAAATAAAATGTGTCTGAGTTACACAGACAGAACTAAAAACTGTGACAACTAGCCCCGGTCTCCCCTACCTAAACAGTAGTGTATAATATCGGCTCAGCTCAAACTTCAATCGCCGATATAGGCCAGGGTAATAAGACAGAAAAAAACAAAATACTTAAAAAATACTTAATAAGTACGAGAAATCAAGACCAAGTAAATAGAATAAAAGAGATAAGAATAAGTGATAATGTATTCCAAAGGGTTGACTGCTTTAAATACTTAGGAGTGATAGTAGATGGTCAAAACAGAAGAAGCATAGAGATAAATGAAAGAGTTAAAGCAGGGAATAGGGCATTCTGGAAATACCACAAGTTACTTAAAGATAAAAACCTAAGCAAGAAAACAAAGACAAAGATATATAGAGCGGCAATTAGACCAGTCATCACTTATGGAGCAGAAGCAATGTGCCTTACAAAAAAAGATGAAGAAAAACTGAGAATAATAGAAAGAAAAATTATTAGAAGAATACATGGCCTAATCAAAACAGATCAAGGAGAAATACGAATTCTGATGAATCACGAAATAAGAAATCTAATGGAAGGAGAAGATATAGTGAGATTCATTAAAGCACAAAGGTTAAAATGGTTTGGCCACATCCAACGAAGAGAAGCAGATGCACTAATTAGGCAGATAACAAATTGGACGCCAGTAATAAACAGACCTAGAGGAAGACTGAAAATAAGATGGGAAGACCAACTGCGAGAGGATATATCCAATATGGAAATTACAGGCTGGAGAGAAAAAATACAGAATAGGAAAGAATGGAAACAGATTACAGAAAAAGCAAAAAAACACGAAAATCTATAAAGGATAATGAAGAGGAATTATGCGGACCAATCCACCGCATGAAATGGATTAAAAGAGCTCATGAACCTGAGCGACCTATACTCTATACTAGAGTGACCGGTCTATATATATATATATATATATATATATATATATATATATATATATATATATATATATATATATATATATATATATATATATATATATATTTGCATCCTACTATCCGCTGGGCGTCCGTTGACAGAACGATCACTGAGCGTCCAAGGAGAATTAATTTCTCAAGTTTAACTTTTCCATCACTCAGCGTCCTTTTGTAAAACAAGCGCTTAGCGTCCAGAGAATACGCGAAAATTGACTCTTTCGATATCTGGGCGTCCTTCAATTATACGGTATAATTTACTCTAGCGATTAGTGGGCGCCCTGCGACGATGTCATATTTCCACAATATTAGATTAATGAAAATATACTGTTTCAACATTTTACATGTGGGAAGAATAGAGGTAATTTGATACTTAACCGAAAGCGTATCGAATTTGGTATTTACATAATATGTTATTATACAGTAGTATGGTGCAAATGAAAGGAATAAATTCGTTTTTTCATAAGCCGGCGACTTTAAGGAAAAATCCCGGAACAGGCCGATTTTTATTTTTAAATTATAATTTTTTGGCATATTATACCGGTGAGCCACCACTAACGGGACGGAAGATTACAGCGAAATAGTAAAAGATTTGAAAAAAAATTTAAATTAATAGTTTGTAAGTAGATTAAAGCTACATTTTAAAATTATTTTGAAATATACAGGGTGTACCAATAAATTGCTGTGTATTAAAGTTACATTTTTTCTTATGGAACACATGTATTTTGTTGCATTTTCTAATTGTGCGTAAAAAATAAGGTATAGTTTCATAAGGCTTCCTTACACCTATGTACAGAGTGTTCCGAGCTATGTCGACTTTTCTTAAAATGTAAAGTTTTAAAAGAAGACTCATTCTCAACTTATTTAAGCAATTGTAACAAATTTACTCTTACAGCTAAATAATTGGATATTGGTTGAATGTATTTCATGATTGACTGTTAAACATTTATTTACAGGGTGTTCAAAATTTACAGTTGCATTATTGGATTATTCAATGTGTAACATGAGGCTTATTTTAAATGGAACACCATGAATATTAATTAATCATAATAATAAACAAACTTTTCTCTTTCGAATGGTATAAGGATGTCCTATAACAAGGAGTCACAGTTTTTGCGTAATTTACAATTATATAAATTATTAATGATTACATCGATTTTAAAACAAAAGATGTAGTTAGTTAATGTCATTGTACGACATTGGCGTTTTATGACACTACGGTCTGGTAATTGTCAAAAATATAAACATTCGTGCTTAGTATTTAGATTTAATTGTTCCTAAAAATGAAGAATTACGCTATCTACGAAAGAGTCGACATGGAGTGTACTTTGCATTGGGGAATGTTTGAAAAATTGTTTCTGAGCTTCTAAAGTTTACGCTCAAAAGTATCCTGATAGAAAATACCCACAAAAGGAAGTTTTTGAGATTTCTCAATAGATTCCGTGCTGTGCTACTGGTAATCTTACATACGAAAAGGCAAATGAAAATAAAGCAGTGATTTGTGACGACCTCCATGAACTTGATGTTCTACTTTCTGTTACTGAAAACCCAAATACTAGTACGAGAAAAAATTCGGGAGAATTGGAAATCAGTCAAACGAGTTTATGTAGAAGACTTAAGATAAACCACTATCATCCGTATCACACTCAACTACACCAGCATTTAATACAACAGGATTATGATAAACGTTTAAAATTTTCTTTTTGTCCTTTTGATAAAGTTGGAGAAGAACCAGGGGCCGGATTACGAACACTCGATACGAATCGTATCCGCCATGTTTTCCCATAAGGCGCTACGGTAAAACATGGCGGATACGATACGTATCGAGTGTACGTAATCCGGGCCCTGATTTTTTTAAAAGTATATTGTTTACACAGACGAATCTACTTTTCATAATATGTAATTGTCTAGTACATAAACTAAATTTTCATTTTTATGATAATGTTTGGGGCTGCATTATGGGCGAGTACGTTATCGGCCGTATTTTTTGACGGGCCGATAACGTACTCACCCAAATATTTGAATTTATTCTTTTCATTTGAACCATACTGTATATTTGGTACATAATTTGCGACAAATTTTAAATTTCTCTGAAACTATATTTTTTAATAGTACTTAATGATAGGTACATTACTTGAGAAATGGAACTTGCCGAAACTGCTGTATTGGAAATAAATTGTAATAAATTTTGTTGCAATGTTCAAAAGATTTCATTGTTTTATGATAAAAGATGTCATTATGAAATAGAATCGATTGCTTCAATTAAATAAAAACTGCTTATGACTGTTTCGACATTGTTCCTTCCACACAATGAACCCCAACTTTGTTTCGTGATAGAATAACAAATATTCACAGACTACACAGTGTACACCTTTTGGGAAACCACAATATTTCACAACAATGATACAGTGTGATCTGGTTTTCCGTATGATACAACCATCGGTAATGAGTTTTATTAGTGTATTCTAAAGGATTGGGCACGTCTAACGACATACCAAAAGAATTAGACAGTTCGATTTAATAAAAAAATTTATTAAAATAAAACAAAAAGGTTTATTAATTGAAAATTACATAATTTTGAAATGAAAAAATCATTAAATTTACTTTTTCTTAAATAAAAAAAAATCGTTAAATTTACTTTTTCTTCATGTACTGGTTTTGAATAAATAAATACCTTAATTTTGAGCCAATCCTTGTTGCTCAATAACTTTGAATACTTTTCTTTTAAAATTTCACATTCCCTTTTTTTAGGAGGCTTTTTATTTTTAATATGGTCTGAAAAATATTTGATGACAACTGTTTTTTGTGCCTCTTTCCAGGGCACCAACGACCTTTTTTCCTTTTTGTTTTGTTCTTTGCTGGGGTTACTTGCTCCTGACAAAGCTACACTAGAATTAATGCCAGAAGCTTAATTTTCACAAATATTTACCTCTGGAATTAAATCAGTTGCCTCTGTAATTGGCATATTATCATCGGTAGTTAACAGATTTTCTTCAAGATCCACATTTATATCGTTTAAGGACTTTCCTTTAAATTGTGCAGCCCCACCTTGTTCCATTAAAAGGAGAAGTTTTGATATTTTGGTTGTTTGATATATATGTCATCCGGTAATCGGTAACTACCCTTATGAATGGTAGTCTTGTCGATACCTCAGGTACCTGAGGTTAAAATAGGCCCATTTAAGCTAACTTACCTTAATACAAAGTTTTTAATAACCGAGGTACAGGGTGTCAGAGTTAAACTTTTTTTTATTTATTATTGAATATTTCCTGACAGGTATGAGATAACAACATGAAATTTGGTATATGGGGGTTTTTTGGGTCGAAAAAACTAAATTCCCTACCAAAAATTATGTACAGTAGAACCTCGATTAACCGAGGTAATTGGGACCGAGAGTACCTCGGATACGGCAAAACTCGGATAACACGGAACGTAACCTAAATATAGTACAATATAAAGACGATTGTTAGTCGGCGCACACAGTGGAGGCGGTTTCCGCTTACGGTTAAACCGCACGGACCCGCTTTTAAACGTTTTCAAAAAGAATGCACGTCTTTAAATGTACACGAACATAGTCAAAGCAGGTCCGCGCGGGCCAACCGCTTCAACCCGCCTGACCGCTTTTGCTAGAATGATAATTTAGTTTTTTCCGCGCGGTTTTAATGTTTACTCGAATGAGAATTTAGTTTATTCCCTCTTTTTGTCGCGCGAGTTCAGTGATTTTACAATGAATAAGGAGGCAATGGATTAATTTTATAAATTGTACATTATAATAAACAAAAGTAATAAAGTCAATCTTATTGAAACCGTAATTTTGTGTGATTTAGGTATTCCCAAAATAAATTTACAACAAATCTAATTACCTCAATGTTATAACAAGCCTTTCTTCGGGAAGGATAGCTTGCTTATGTAAATTACACCAGTTTTTAGTTAAGATCAAACAGTAGCGATCAACAGGTAGCAAAAACGCGCTCCAAGATTGCGGCTGTAATTTTGAATATTTTTTCGAGATATTTGGCACACGTATTAGTAATATAATAAAGAATGGCGGTACAGGGCAAGTAATGAAATAAAAAATTTTAGTAGTTCCAAAATGACACAAAATCTAGGCATCGGATAAAAAAGTTTATTTGAAGAAAGTCTATTTTTTTGTCCTTCTTAATGGCGGTGCAGGCTCGTTTTATTTAATATTGTATTTAATTACAGAGTAATTTCCACATATTAATATATTTTCAAATTGGGCTCTGTACCGCCATTCTTCATTATATTACGCCGCACTCTTGGAACGCGTTTTTGCTACCTGTTGATCGCTACTGTATCACCTTAAATGATACTCCACTTTCTCCAAAATATAAATAAAAGTCTCTTGAGTCATTCTCATATACCTACTGGAAGAATCGTTCATTATCTTCTTTTAATTTTTGAAATACATGATGATATTCTCCATAAATTAATTATTCTCGATTAATAGGATGTACACCAACTCTCTTTCTTCTCAGTTTAGACAAAACAGAATCTAAAGCAATTATATCGTCATCGGAAGACGACATTTTGCTACAAGTAGTAGACGCAACTGACAAATTTGAACGATCTCTTTCGCTTTTACCCGTCTTCACTGTGTTACCATAAGCGCGCGCGAGAACCGCGCGGTTTGCCCGTAAGCGGAAACCGCTTCCACTATGTGTGCCGCCTTAGGTTAAAATAAAATATGGGACAAACACACATTGTTTTGGTATAAAACTCATTTAATAATACATAACCTTAAAACAGTTGAATCTCAAATACACTACATGTGAATCAATTATCATTTTTATAATTTATAAAATTCATTAAAATTTATAAAACTCATATTAGGATGGCCTCGAAATACCGGAAATCGGTTAACCGAGGTTCTACTGTATTGCCCAGAGGGCGCCACATACGCCTTTCAGCACTCATTTATTACGTTCAATTTTTTTTTATCACTCTGTATAATTTTGACATTTTTAATTTTTATTCTCCTATTAGTTGTACTTAAAAAAAGTATACTTCTTTCATCTCCCTAAACTCCACCGTTTTCGAGATAAACGCATTTTAAATCTGCGATACACCATCATTTTTAGCATAATATCATTGTAGTTCCACCCGAAAAATAACTTAAAACCATAATAATTGTGCTAGTTCTTAAATTTATGTCATTGCATCGAAAATTCCATTTGAAGAAATTTGCGATACATTTTTGGATAATTTTATGGTTTTAAGTTATTTTTCGGGTGTAACTACAATGATATTATGCTAAAAATGATGGTGTATCGCAGATTTAAAATGCGTTTATCTCGAAAACGGTTGAGTTTATGGAGATGAAAGAAGTATACCTTTTTTAAGTAAAACTAATAGGAGAGGCGTATGTGTCGCCCTCTGGGCAATACATAATTTTTGGTAGGGAATTTAGTTTTATCGACCCAAAAAACTCCCACATAACAAATTTTATGTTGTTATCTCATACCTGTCAGGAAATATTCAATAATAAATAAAAAAAAGTTTAACTTTGACACCCTGTATCTCGGTTATTATAAACTTTTGTACTAAGGTAAGTTAGCTTAAATCGGCCTATTTTAACCTCAGGAACCTGAGGTTAAGCTATGGCCCATTCTTTACCAAACACCCTGTTTAATCAAATAATGAAAATCTGTTAAAAATGAAATAATAAATTATCCCACAAGAATTTCTTGGAAGCAATACTGAAACAAGATCCGCACAAGAGTTTAAACACGTGCGTTTTGTCTTCTCAGCAGTTTAGTATTTTGGACAGTTTACATAATTGAATAATTGTATAAATTTTACAACACAAACTAAGGAATGTGACACATTCGACATTTTTTAGCGTTGTACAAATATTAACTTCAGTTATATTTATTTATACAATACAATACAGAAGTATGGAATATAAATACTTGTTTCTTTAATAGACAGAAATTATAGGTATGGTATAAATTATGTAGATCTGATAAAAATAGTTTTACTAATTGTTGCATTACATGTTTATTAATGCTTTAGATAAGATGTAACTAAACGATAAAAAACAAGTGCAGCTTTAATTTTATTTTGATGTAAATAATAACACCAATAATTACTTCCATAAAAAATTTTCCTTGTATAAGTACAGGGTGAGTCACCACTAACGGGACGGAAGATTACAGCGAAAGAGTAAACATTTTTAAATTATTAGTCTGTAACTTGATAAAACCTACATTATAAAATTATTTTGAAATATACAGGATGTCCCAATAAATTGCAGCTTATTACAGGATGTCTCAATAAATTGCGACGTATCGAAGTTATATTTTTTATTCTTATTCTTCTTCCTTATCCTCTTTATATATAAGCAATCCGACTTGTTCATTGGCGGATTGATACTTCTATGGAAGGTTGTCACTCCATCTTTTGCAAGGTTGGCCGATACTTCTTCTACCGATTGGTGATTTATCTCTTACTATTTTGAGCACACGTGAATCCTCCATTCTTCTTATGTGGCTATTCCATTATTTTTTTCTATTTAGTGTCCATTCGTTTATATACTGTACGTTACATTTTACTTTAGATTTTATTAACTTACAAGCTATATTTAAAATTTTTTCGAACCTTTTACCCTTTCGCTGTAATCTTCCGTCCCATTAGTGGTGACTGATGACTCACCCTGTATATTAGTATACAAGAATTAGTTGCAATTTTTCGCACTATTACCTAATTTTCACTTTTTGTCTGACTATTACTTACACACTTTTCGGATTTGGCAGTTTGTGTCCGCCGATTTTCACGTTATCATATAATTTACTCACTCCATATTAACATCATCCTCATCTTCTCTATCATTGGGTGCGTTCGGAAGACGTCAGCGGTTGAATGTAAGCACAAAATTAAACGGAAATTACTTCAAAACCGGAACTAAAAAATCAAGCGCGACTTTTCAATACGCTTCTATGTCAGATATACTATTTCTGCGACTATAATATGGCACTTCCGGTTAGAACTTTTTAACCGGAAATGATATAAAAACCAAAAGTATACATTTGCTTTCATCTTGCTAAGGCACGTCGAATAATATATCTCGTATACCGTTTCGGTGACTTTAAAACAGTAACTTCTGATTCCAACACTAAATCCGAAAGTCCGACGTAAAATTTCTTATCTTTAGTACTATCCTTGGGTTATAAACTTTCATTCGACGCCTCTTTTGTCATTCTATCTGTATTAATAATGGAGGAGTTATATTCGGGGACGAACGGATAGACGGACAGACAGTCATGAAACCGGATATATATATATTTGTTCTCGTCTTGCTAAGGCGCGTCGAATAATATATCGCTTATACTATTTCGGTGACTTTAAAACGGTACTTCCGGTCGCAAATTTAAAACCGGAAATCCGAGTTCAAATTTTTCATCTTTGATACCATCCTTGGGTTATAAGCTTTCATTCGACACCTCATTTGTCATTCCATCCGTATTAATAACGGAGGAGATATATTTGCGAACGGACGGACAGACGCACAGACAGTCATGAAACCGGATGAATATATTTGTTTTCCTCTTGCTAAGGCGCGTCGAATAATATATCGCTTGTACTATTCCGGTGAGTTGAAAACAGTACTTCCGGTTGTATTTCTAAAACCGGAAGTTCTAGGTCAAATTCCTCACCATTAGTAGGTACCATTCTTGGGTTATTAGCTTTTATTCGACGCCGCATTTGTCATTCTAGCTGGTATAGTAAAGGAGGAGTTGTGTTTACCGACAGACGGACGTGGATAATTCATCATTTTCACATTTTTTCAAAATTGGATGAAAACCATATTTTAACCAGTGCAAAAAGTTTGTTCAATGTCGGCAGTAAATTTTTAAAGAATTACGGGCCTTAGTCCTCCTTCCGCAGTGAACTCCTCCTAAATACTACGTTGGCCACGGTTGCCAAGTCTACGACGCTCAGAAGTGGCAAGATCAAAACTTGAGTTTATTTAATGGACGCTGAGAAATCGTAAACATAAAATGCAGTATACCTAAAAGTATACGTATATTGAAAAGAGCGCCTCTGGTGATAAACAGTTAACACTACTTTATACGCTACATTATACGAAAAATTTACTTAACTATCTTTTAAGCGTCCGAAATAATTTCGCTTAATGATTGATTATAGTAATCTAAGTTCCTCTGTACATGAAGAGAACTTGTGCACTCGTATTATTAGTCAACGGAATCAAAAAGAAGAAGAAGTATTCTAAGAAAACTGACCAATGACAAATTTTTATTAAGGTTTCATCTCGGCGTCCGTATACGGACGCTCGATTTCCACGGACGCCGAGTGGATAGTTATCGGGCAATGTATGGACGCTAGGAAGATAGTAGGATATATATATATATATATATATATATATATATATATATATATATCTATACAGATATATTCTGTCAATCTGGCACCATTTTTAAGCAAAACATGTCAATGTCGCACCCAATTTGACGATGTGGCACCCGATTTTGGGTGCCAGTACGACAGCGTGTATGTTTTCGTCCTAGGAGAGTACAAGTGTTCCTAATGCAGAATATGTAAAAAACGTAATGGTGCCAGATTGAGACTTTTTCTAAACGGACATATTGATTTGTTCAGGCATTTTTCGACAGAGGGCGCTCTACTATATACAACTGTATGTAACTATATAATTTTAGTCAATTTGGCACCAATAAAAAAAGTGGCATAGTGGCACCATAAATCTGACAACCTCGCCTTTCCCTAATATAACCTAACTCATGTTACTTCGCGCCGATTTGTTATACCGCTTAAATCGCTGCGATCAATGGAGATATATATCCGATTCTATGCAAAAAGGTATTTTCAAAGGTGCTCTTTGTGTGCAGTAAATCAAAGTGAGTGCAATAAACTTTAAATTGGATGTTAATATGAGAGACAGAACGAAAAGAATACTTAAATTATTAGACGACAAAGTACAAGATAACTAACCTAACCTAATTTTAATAATACAGTGGAACGTCGATAATCCGGACGTCAAAAATCCGGACCGTCAGTAATCCGGATTTGTATCTAGCAAAAATATCTGATTTTTTTAAAATAAATTAAGAACTTCGCTGCCAAAAACGAACCTCTACCGCAGTTCAAAAATATTTTACACATTTTTTTAAAAGCCCAAATACTGTCTGATGTTTTTACTGTACACATGGTGCTATTATAAATTAATTACAATACAGTGTTTAAACATAAAAAAATGTTTTGATTAATTTCACCTCTAGACACTTTACTGTACAAGAGAGAAAACATAAAATTTTAAAACGTTTGTTGTAGTTTAATGTGTATACTGGCCTTTTTTTGAGGTAATTTCGTTAATTCGGATAATTTGATAATCCGGATGGGGTCCGGTCCCAATTAATCCGGATTATTGACGTTCTACTGTAGTAATAAAGTATTAACCCTTTAACGTTTAGTGTTTATATTGGAAGCCACTAATGGTAGGCTAGCCCAAGCGGGGATTTTTGCAGTTACTCGAGCGCGTCAGATTATCATATGGGGAGAAACCTGGTACCCTGCAGATGTACGTCTACCATATATTGGCTCTTACAGGGGAGTTCGTTAAGGGGGGCCCGAAAAAAATCTATCCTTAAAAAAAACTCCAAATTGTCAGATTAAGATAAGGTAAGTTAAATAAATGAAAAAGAGTGTATATTTCAAAAATCTGACGATTTGGGCCTGGGTCGTAAGGAAATGGGCGAGTCCCAAAGTTTCACAAGAAAAAGCGAATATTTCGCGAAATAAATGACAGATCGAAAAACTAAAAAATTTGTGCTCAATATTTTTTAAAAATCTATCGAATGATAATATACACGACTTCCCACGGATGGGGATGGGGGGTAAATTTAATATTTTAAATACGAATCCCGCGATATTTCGTGAAATGAACATCGGATCGAAAAACTGTAAAATGCACTTATTCAATATTTTTGAAAAATCTGTAGAATGGCACCACACACGACCTCCCACGGAGGTGGGGTGGGGGGTTACTTTAAAATCCTAAATAGGAGCCCCCATTTTTTATTGCAGATTTGGATTCCGTACGTAAAAATAAGTAACTTTTATGCGAAACATGTTGTTGAATTATGGATAGATGACGTTATAATCGGAAAAAACGATTGTTAGATATGGAAAATTAAATTAAAAAATGGCAAGCGTCTACTAAAATTGAAAACCTTACTCAAATTTTTTTTGGTTTTGGGACCTACTCTTCACAACCCAATAAGTCCCCAAAGCGCTCGAGTGACTGCAAATTTAGCATACTTTGCTCCCCTACCACAAAGAATACTCTAAAGGCATTAATTTTTTTCTTGTAAGAACTGAGTCATTCTATTGTGAAATAAAGTGGAGAAACTAACGAGGTTTTTTATCTAATGAAATTTTTTATTTATTTGATGAAATAGAATCGCCAAGATAAATGTACAGTGTACAGATTTAAAATCCATATACAGAAAGATTCTAAATTATGGAATAAATTAATTTTATGGCTACTTTGGAGAAAAATCCCGAGACAGGTCGATTTTTAATTTTAAAGAGTATGATTTTTTGACATATATGCCATAATGGTAACGTCATCCATTAGGGCGTGATGACGTAATCGATGATTTTTTTAAATGGGAATATAGTTCGTGTCGTAGCTCATTTAAAAGGTTATTTAATTCTCCATTTGGTAATATAAACATACTCCTTATTTATAAAGGGTGGCCAAAAAATTATTTTTGAATTAAATTATTTGCTGCAAAAAGAAGAATGTATGTATTTTATTTAACTCAAAATACATTCTACTACTGTGAGAAAAGAGAAAAATATGATTATTTGATAAATAAACATTGCTATTCGCTTAAATTAAATGTTCAAACTGCCAACAAGTAGGTGAGTGGCTGTTTGACATTTAATTTATGCGAAAAGCAATGTTTATGTATGAAATAATAATTTTTTTTATATTTTCTTACATCAGTAAAATGTATTTTGAGTTAAATAAATTACATTTCTAAGTATATTCTTCTTTTTGTGCCAATTAATTATTTCAAAAAAATATATTTTGGCCACCCTGTATAAATAATAATGTTATTGTTTATATTACTAACTAGAGAATTTACTAACCTTTCAAATAAGCTACCACACGACCCCCGTTTAAATTTAAAAAAAATCATCAATTACATCAAACACCCAAAGGAATGAAGTCATTATTATAGTATATAATATGTAAAAAAAACATAATTTAGAAATAAAAATCGACCTGTCTCGGGATTTTTCTCCAAAGTGGACTGTTTTCGATAAATTGAATTTATTCCATTATTTTAAACATCTCTATACAGGTGAGTCCACGAGTCTTTACCCGTGCGTCATCCTTTAAAGTTAAAGCATATGAAATAAGTCGGAAATTTACTAAACGCAACAGCAAGTGACAGTAAGTAGCTACTGTTCCAATCACGGGTTAAAATTTAACGTTATCAAATAAATAAAATGGCAAATGTAGGTTTTGCTTTAAAATTTTGGTGCAGAATTACAGCTACATTTGAAGTAGCTTAATAAATTCTTTTATTATCATTGATTAATAAATAAATAAGCAATTTATAAAAAAATTTAATAACATATTTTCTTTTTGATATTTTATTCACTTTGGCGGAACAGTGAACACAAGCATTCCTTAACTGTATCAATGAGGTTAGTTCTCAAAATTAATCGTAAAATAACAGAAACTTATCATAAAATTTCAAACTCCAATATAAAATTAGTTAAGAAAACAACTGTTTGTATACTATAAAAAACTTCAACAAACTGACAGCCATAAATGTAAACAAACCAAAACGTCAGAAATTGTACTTAAAATATGTGAAAACATCCCCAATCGTCTTTTTTGTACCTATCTATTTTCATTGTACTGAGCGTAGATCGTTCATAAAAATAACATGTGTTTTTACTTAATAAGAGACGGTAACTGCATGGTTTGTCATTAGTTTCATGCGTGGAACAGAATGATGCTAGATAAAAAGTAAGTGTTTTATCTCGCCAGGTATTAATAAGGCACGGGTAAAGACTCGTGGACTCATGTGTATATATACTATATACAGTGCTGAGCGCGCTAATAACCGGCAAAATCACGTAAAAGATGGAAAACATATTAAGTTATTAGATAAAAAAAATGAAACTAGTAGATGTGGGGAGTTTAGCGACAAAAACCTATAAATTTACATTATATTTACTGTCTCCCACCTTTAGACGTACCGCACGAGTTTAGCAACTGCCACTGTGAGAGTGACTGTTTTAGCTGACATTCTCCTCTGATACGTCTAAAGGTGGAACACAATAAATATAATTTAAATATATACGTTTTTATCGCTAAATTTCCCAACTCCACTAGTTTCATTTTATTCTATCTCACAACGTAATATTTTTTCCATCTTTTGCGTTATTTTGCCGATTATTAGCGCGCTCATCAATGTATACAAAAGTGACTACATATTAGGTACAGTTATTATTGTTGGGGTGGAAATGATAGGTTTTTTCTTTAGCTTTGAATTTTACAAGACTTCAAAAAGTTGTCCTGTGGATAAGATCAGTATATCAAAAAAATATAGTTTTTATATACTTGGAAAGCAAAAATTCAATAGAAAATCATACAAAAAAATAAAATGTTTGTCTTCAAAAAAAAACAAACACCAGCGCAATAAGAAACAACAAACCATGGTTTTGTCAAGATGTCAAAGAACTCGCAGAACAAAAGAGAAAATGCTATATGTGTTACAAAAGCACCGGAACGCAGGAACAACGCGCCATCTATATAGAAAAAACAAACAGAATAAATTCGCTAATAAGTACAACAAAAAGAGAGCATTGGATCAAGTTCACAAGTGACATGGATCACTACATCTATGGCGCACTGAGGAAAGTTTGGAAAATGCTAAAAAACAGAAAAAAAAACCAATCAATGAATTTGTACAGACAACAGCGATACCAACTGAGACATGGGAAAATTTTTCAAAGAGCCCTACGAAGGTGAAGAAGCCAATGACGAACACGATTACAAAACAGAAGACAGGTATATCACTAAAGAAACTGAAGGAGAAGCGAGAATGAAGATTTTAAAGAATAGACGATCGCCAGGTACTGATGGAATACCGAACGAACTGCTGAAATAGAGCGGTCAGAAAGTCACTAATTATTGTCTCACAACATTGTTTAACAAAATTTTAGACAGAGCAGAGATACCACAAGATTGGCACACCAGTATCATAATACCCATTTTTAAGAAAGGACAAAGATCATATCCGGACAACTACAGAGGAAAAACTCTCTTAAATACGACAATGAAGTTATTCACAGGCATATTCATGGATACATTGGATTCACAGACAAAGACCAGAGAAGAACAGGAAGGATTCAGAAAACACAGGTCGACGACTGATGCAATATTTGTCATGAAACAAGTGAAAGAGAAGTAGATAAAATATAACAAACCCGCATATATTTGTTTCGTAGACCTAACGAAAGCATTTGACAGTCATAAAACAAATGAACAATAACAGCACGACAAAAATTAAAACAGACGACACCACTACGGCCAACATACCAACACCAGGGGAAATCAGACAGGGAGACAGCCTCAGGCCATTTCTATTCAATAAACTAATGGATGAAATAATAGAAGATGTGGAATTGCTACAACTAGGATACATACAAAATGAAGACACTAAGAGCAATAGCAGGGAAGACAAGAAGATATATAATACGAAACAACTTCATCAGGGAACAATGTGGTGTGCAAGATAAAGTCAGATGGGGTAGGCAAAAATGAAGAGAATGGTTCAGTCATGTATAAAGAGTGGAGGAGCACAGACTACAAAGAATTGCACTAGAAGGAAAGCCAGCAGGCAAGCGTCCACCGGGGAGAGCACCAAAAAGATGGAGTGATAGCTGGTAGTCTACCTCTCAAGAAATACTTCAACGACGGAATTAAGAAATCGACAGATCTACAACAAGTATAAGAAGAAGATATTCCGTAGTTTATTATTATTTATTTTGTCTTTAGTGTATATTTTGTTTGTTGAGCAAGTATGTCTTTCTGTTATGCAGTTTTAATAGTTTATTTTTGATGAACATATTATATATGCACAAATTTAAAATAAAATAAAGTTTAATGAGTTTGAGGTCTTTCTTCATTCGAATAAAATTGCATATTTTTTTATTACGATAATTAGTGGCACCCACTTTTACATACATATTTTATGAACACGTAAAATCAGTGTTGAGTTTAAATAACTAATATACACTTTAATCAGAAAAACAGTCAATGTGACCCCCATAAATGTGGCAATGCTGCGTGGTGCTTGTTTGTAATATATTATCAAAATTTTATACAGATTGGGTGCCTATTTATCAAATAGTTTCTGGGTGCCTAAATATCAATATTTACTATATACAATATACACCGGGAGCTACATTGACGTCGGTTTACTGGGTGCCTGTAGCTACAGTTAATATCTATATATATATATATATATATATATATATATATATATATATATATATATATATATATATATATATATATATATATATATATATATATATATATATATATATATATATATATATATATATATATATAATAAGACAAAAATATACCCTGTGCGTGACACTTCAGCAGCTAGGGTACTGAAGCGTTTTTTCGACAAATAATACCTATAGGAACAAATTGTAACTATTTCCTGCGTAGGATCTGGCGGCCATTTTTATTTATAAACAATTAACTGTCAAAAAATGGCATTTTCCCTTTTTTTTCAAATCAATGGAGAATAATGAAACTTATGATTTCTTTAGTACAAATATCTTTGAGATTATGGAAAAAGCTTTAAAATGACATATTACAAAGTTTTATATACTCATTTATTGTTAATATAATTGAGAAAAAAGGTCGGAATTGCAAAAAAAAATATTTTCGCAATAACTGCTGTAAAAATTAGTGTACAAGTTTGAAATTTTTGTCAAATGAGGGTTCTTTGGTGCTTAATATGTGGTAAAAATTTCAAAGCGATTCATTCTGTTGTTTAAATTTTATTCGAATTGTTTATCTCAGAGAGCATTTTTTTACAATAACATAAGTCAGGAAAAAATGACGTTAGAACCATTCCACAGGTGTCAAATGGAAGAGCATAAGCTATATTTTTAACTTGGTTTAGAGAAAGCGAATAAAAAATGCATTTATTAGTAATAAATAATTATGCAAAAGTATGTAAATCTTCCCTTATAAATTTTTGAAAAACTTTTTCCAAAAAAATTAACTTTTTTTACCCTGTTTTAAGTGCACAACTACCAAGTAATGTTATTTATATCATAATTGATTAAAAATTGTAATAAATATATATAATTTCTTATATGTATAACAAAATAAAAAGTTTATAAGGAAATATTTACGATACTTTTGCATAATTATTTATTACTAATAAATGCATTTTTTTATTCGCTTTTTTAAACCAAGTTGAAAACATAGCTCATGCTCTTTCATTTGACACCTGTCGAATGGTTCTAACGTCATTTTTTTCTGACTTATGTTATTGCAAAAAAATGCTCTCTGGGATAAAAAATTTGAATAAAATTTAAACAATTGAATGAATCGCTTTGAAATTTTTATCACATATTAAGCACCAAAGAACCCTTATATGACAAAAATTTTAAAGCTGTACACTAATTTTTATAATAGATATTGCGAAATTATTTTTTTTTGCAATTCAGACCTTCTTTCTCAATTATATTAACAATAAATGAGTATATCAAACTCTGTAATACGTCATTTTAAAGCTTTTTCCATAATCTCGAAGATATTTGTACTAAAAAAAACATGTTTCACTGTTTTCCATTGATTTGAAAAAAAAGGGAAAAATGCCATTTTTTGACACTTAATTGTTTATAAATAAAAATGGCCACCAGATCCTACGCAGGAAATAGTTACAATTTGCTCTTATAGGTATTACCTGTCGAAAAACGCTTCAGTACCCTGGCTGCTCGAGTGTCATGGAAAAAACCTTATTAACTAATAGTGAAACACCAAATTAAAGATGAAACTTTATTTATGTACAACACTCTAACCCGGGAGACTTAAAAATTTACTAATCGACGAAGTCTTACTCTGTCTTACTTGTATGAATGATAAACGGATACTGCTTATGAGACTACATGTTGTCTGTTCTTAGTGATTCGAATGAATGCATTTTATGTATGCTTTTTCTTAGCGGCAATATGTATTTTCTGGGTCAACCCACGCGCTGAATATATTTACAAAATATTGAAAAACAAAGAAATGTGCAATCAAAATTAATGTGCAATTGCCCAAACTATTGTTTACGATTTGCAATTAGTTAACTAAATTAGCGTAAATGTGTAAATATAATAACAAATTGCGTTAATGTGATATACGGGGTGATAAAAAGATGGTTTAATATCAGATATAAAAATTGAATGTTCGAGATTAAACAAACAGCAAAGATTAGTGTTCCAGACAAGGGAAGAGCTGCTAAACTCTATGCAGGAGCCATGGCAACAAATTGAGCAAGACAATATTGGCATTTTGATAAGAAGTATGCCAGATCAATGTCGAGCTGTCATTAATTTAGCAAAGGTGGTTATACACTCTAATTTTAGTTGAGGATTTCACAATTTATCGTTAAGCAGTGTCCAGATTTGTCCTTTCAAAATAACTTGTCAAATTACCATGTAATTATTCTTTGATTACCTTGTCACTTAGACCATTTTGATATGTGTAGGTTGTCCGCAAATCGTAAGTACTAGAGCATTTCGCCGTTGACATTGATTCCTTTGGCGTCCCACTCCAATTGCTTGTAAGCATGTTCTAGAACAGAAGAATTTGGGAGAAAACGTATCTCCTTGTCTAATTCCTCTTTTGATTTTTGTACACGACGATACTCTAAGGAAAATTTAAGAATGAGAAAGTTCTCATTACTAGAATTTGGCATTCGAATTTAATGTATGATGCGTTTTGAATTCGCAAATAATGATAATAACTCATCTAATAATTTAACAGAACATTAATTAATTCTAAAGTCGAGAAGACTCCAATGGGCAAGACACATCAGAAGATATAAAACGCTACTGTAATAAATGCACTTCAAAATTATGAAAGTGTAAAAGGTCTAACGTATTGTGCAACTCTAAATGCCGTAATGTCTCAACATGAGAGAATAAGCACTAATTTTTTATTTTAATTACGACAATATAAAAATATTAAACAATAAAATTAAAAAATAACGTTTTCCGCAAATCGCCAGGAAATTTTGACATTCCTGTCAAAATTTCTTGAAGAAAAAGTCAGGAAATGTCATTTCCTTACTGTAAGGAAATGATATTTCCGTACAGTTGTTAGTGTTAAATTTATAAGCGTCAAGTTTGACAATTCAACCTCAATACGTTTCCATAGTAACCCAAGTAATTTTATTAGGAATTTCAAAGCACCATTTATTTGGGAATAAAATTATCGCGTTTTTTTTAAATCAATCAATATCTGTCGAATTTTAAACGATTTGCGGAAAAATAGTATGTTTACCTCGTAGGAAAAGCCACATTCCTGGACTCTGTGTTGCTAAGTCTCGGCTTGCGCCTCGACTTAGCAATCTTCACAGTCGTCCAGGAATGTTAAGCTTTTCCTACCCGGTAAACAATGTACTATTTATTAAACCGAATCTAATAAATTAAGACTGATAAATAATTAGTTATTTAAATTAAATATTTAAATTAGTTAAATAAATAATTAAGTCCAGGAATGTTAAGCTTTTCCTACCCGGTAAACAATGTACTATTTATTAAACCGAATCTAATAAATTAAGACTAATAAATAGCTGATCGGGGTTTGACTAGTCAAACCCCGATTTCATGAAATTCAATTTCGACCTTTGCCTGACCAACTTAGTCTCTCCTAGGTTTGACTAGTCAAAGGCCGAAACTTTAATTTATTTCGGGCTTTGACTAAGACTGTCAGTCAGACCTGAGGATTGTCTAGTCAAACCTAGAAATGCCTGAAATTCGGGCTTTGACTATAACATATAATATACCTAAAAATCGTTGACAATTTCTAATTTTCTACTCGTATACAGTGTGTCAACGGATGGGGTGCCATAGAGGAAAAACTATTTTGTTTTCAATTTTAGCGAAAAATGTCATTCTTGATAAAAAGTTTTGCTTATCCTAAAACCCCATAAAGTGAAATAAAATTTAAGTTTTACAAAACCTGCTTAATTTTTTAGTCAATTTTATGTAAATCCCTATTACCCCAGGCTGTGGGTGAAAAAACGTGATATAATTCAGGAATTTTTGAAACCTATCAGGTGTTGTAAAGGACGATGCCGGAAATAACTTCTACTAAAATGTGACCAAAAATATTGTGAGCTTTTTTATTTATTGCGATTTTCATTTGTTAAATTTGCAATTTTTAAAGATTTTTAATTTTGCAGCTTAGGATATTGATTCTAGAGAAAAACTTTTTTATAGAAAGTTGTATTAAATTAAAAAACCTACAATTTAAGCTATAATAAGTTAAATTTCGTTTATTGGTTATTGCAAAACAGCCTGCGAAAAGTCCAAAATGGCCGTTTTTTACAATTGCGTTATTTGTTGTACAAATATTTTTTTTTATTTTTTAAAGCTTTAAAATGAAGATCTTTCAATTCCAAACATAAAAAAATTGTAAGGCCGGATTAACGAATTTGTTGCTTAGATATTATAAATTGATTATCCCTAGAGGTCAAATGTCGAAAGCTATAACTTTTTGAAAAAAAATCATAGAGAGTTGGTGAAACGTCCAATCTCCTTCTAAAGAGTCATGTTTTCATATTCTGATGTAAATAAATGAGTAAAACATTTTTAAACTTCTAATTTTTGGGTTTGAAAATAAGGGGGCAAATTTCGTTAAACATTTAGAGCTGAAGCGGCCCTGTACATCCTATGAGTTTCTAACTTACAGATTATTGTTGCTGAAGACGAAACGAAGATTTATAAAGAAATAAAAAATTTCTACGACCAACTGAAGTTGAGCTAAATGTTGGGTTTGAAAATAAGGGGGCAAATTTCGTTAAAAACATTTAGAGCTGAAGCGGCCCTTTACATCCTATGAGTTTCTAACTTACAGATTATTGTTCCTGAAGACGAAACGAAGATTTATAAAAAAATAAAAAATTTCTACAACCAACTGAAACCGAGATAATTGTTTGTTTTTTCTTAAATCGTAGTGCCTTTATTTATAACAATTAAGAAATTATTTTACAGTCATTGACTAAAGAAAGACTTATTTTATCTTGAAATAAAAATTATTATAAAATATAGTTACATTTAATTATTAAAAATTATTTTTAAAATCAGTGCTTTTGCGATCGGCCGAATTTTGCAAACCGCCCGGCTCGCTTCAAATCCGCGCGCTCGGAAAATTTTTACGTAACTTGTATTAAATTTTGACTGAAAACAATTTAATAATATTACCATTATAATATAGTCTATTTACCACTGTATTTGTTTTTCTTGATAAACTTTTATATGTGAAATCTCTTTTCTGAAGAAATAATATTACAAAAATGGTACATATACCGGGTGTCCACTTATATTTTCCCCCATTTTAACTGCCTATAACTTCTAAACGGCTCAAAATAGAAATATGCGGTTTTCGCTGAAATGTTTTATTTTAGTGTAAAGTTTTGTCTGAATGGACTGAATTTTTTATATGGCTTTCAAATACGACAAGAAAAATGGCGGATTTGTGAAAAAAACGTTGTTGACTTTTTTTTAATGGAACACCCAGTATATTTTTTTGTAAATTGAAAGAAAGGTCATTCACCTATCCAGCGATATAAAGTTTTTTAAAATCGGTTGTCAAATCACTGAGTAATTAATTTTTAAAATGAGAGGTGCAACGTGGATATCACATACCTAAATAACATAATATGTGATTTCCACATTGTATCTCTCATTTTAAAAATTAATTGCTCAGTCATTTGACCAGCGATTTTAAAAAAATTTATATCGTTTGATAGGGAAATGACCGTTTTTTCAAGTTTTTGGGTAAATGGCCATTTTTTTAAGTCGCTTTTAAATAAAAAATTACGGATTTTTGGAAAAAAAAACGTTGTTGACTTTTTTTATTGAAACACCCAGTATAGTTTTTTGTAGCTTGAAAAAACCGTAATTTACCTATCCATCGATATTAAATTTTTTAAAATCGGTTGTCAAATGACTGAGCAAATAATTTTTAAAATGAAAGATGCAATGTGGAAATCACATAACAAAATATCATTTTGATTAGTTATGTTATTTAGGTATGTGATATCCACGTTGCACCGCTCATTTTAAAAATTAATTACTCAGTGATTTGACAACCGATTATGAAAAACTTTATATCGCTGGATAGGTGAATGACCTTTCTTTCAATTTACAAAAAAATATACTGGGTGTTCCATTAAAAAAAGTCAACAACGTTTTTTGCAAAAATCCGCCATTTTTCTTTTCGTGTTTGAAAGCGATATAAAAAATTCAGTCCATTCAGACAAAACTATTACTAAAATAAAATATTTCAGCGAAAACCGCATATTTCTATCTTAAGCCGTTTAGAAGTTATAGGCAGTTAAAATGGAGGAAAATATAAGTGGACACCCAGTATTATATGAAATATATAACTATATTTTTAATTTTTTCATTGTTATATAAATATAATAATAATAATGTTACTTCTTATTATACAATATAAAACTTTTTCTTCTTGTAGTGACTATCCGTTTTGGATGTTGGCGACCATCATGGCAATTTGGCAAACCCCATTTGGAAACTGAGAACCAGGAAGGCGAAGGATTACCTTGCTAGAAAATTTACGTGCGTCGTTCAACACAACAACTACAAATATTTTTAGAGCAGCAGTACCGATTTAGTGTGCAAGTACAGATTGCCATGATGGTCACCAACATCCAAAACGGATAGTCACTACAAGAAGAAAAAGTTTTATATTGTATAATAAGAAGTAACATTATTATTATATTCTATAACACTATAACACAGTGTTGAAATTATCGGGAATTGCGGTCTGTGGCTTAGATTGAAACTACATTTAATTCTGTTGAATTCTATATTTCGATGAGTATTTATTAATTTTTCATCTTCATCAGGAACAAACTACAAAATTAACTAACAGTTAGGTACAAACATAATATTACAATGATATAACTTACGAATTGTTGTAGGTACGTTATATAAAGCAATTTAACTTAAAGCTATGCATGTCGTTTCACGAGAACGTCGAGGGCGGCACTGAGTGTTAAGGATCAAATATTTATTTATATAATTATATTTATATATATATAACAATGGTCATTATATTTATATAACAATGAAAAAATTAAAAATATAGTTATATATTTCATATATATGTATCATTTTTGTAATATTATTTCTTCAGAAATGAGATTTCACATATAAAAGTTTATCAAGAAAAACAAATACAGTGGTAAATAGACTATATTATAATGGTAATATTATTTAATTTTTTTTTCAGTCAAAATTTAATACAAGATTCGGCCGTTCGCAAAAGCACCGATTTTAAAAATAATTTTTAATAATTAAATGTACCTAACTATATTTTATAGTAAAAACGGTAATTGTAAAAACGGCCATTTTGGACCTTTCGCAGGCTGTTTTGCAATAACCAATAAACGAAATTAAACTTATTATAGCTCAAATTGTAGGTTTTTTAATTTACTACAACTTTCTATTAAAAAGTTTTTCTCTAGAATCAATATCCTAAGCTGAAAAATTAAAAATCTTTAAAAATTGCAAATTTAACAAATGAAAATCGCAATAAATATAAAAGCTCACAATATTTTTGGTCACATTTTAGTAGAAGTTATTCCTGACATCGTCCTTTACAACACCTGGTAGGTTTCAAAAATTCCTGAATTATATCCTGAAATCGACCTATTTTTCACCCACAGCCTGGAGTATATACATTTTTGCACCAAGTTTGAAATCGTAACAATAATCTATTGTTTGTTTTTTTACCAAGAGGAGTGATTCAAATTTACCGCGCCGTAATGCTTGTTTCTAATTGGTCCAACGGCAGGCGAGTTTACTCCACTAAATTATGACATTGACATTTCTCAAATTGACACTATTATTTAAAATTCAAAAATTATATCGAGTTTTTGTGTTTTTGCGTTATTCCTATAATTTTTTGATTTTTCGTCTGCATTTATATAAAAAACAGTTCTTTTTAGAACTATTTAGCATCATATTAGTGTCATTACGATAAAAATATGGATTCAATGCCGAGTACTAGTGGTAATTAATTGCCCTTCTCCACCTAAAAAACGCGGAGTGAATTTGGGTAGACATTTATCATCAAATGAAAAACAATTCATTATAAATATGTACAAACAAATAAAAATTGATGATCCTGGAATGAAAATAACAGCCATGGTAGCAAAAATAAAGCAGGCAACAGGTAAGTTTTTCAGAATACCGATTGTTAAAATCAAAGACTTACTAAGTAATGTTCTAATTTTAGGTGTTGCGAATTCAACGATTTACAGAACCATTAAGGAATATAAGCAAACTGGAACTGTAAGATGTCCTAAAAATATTGGCGGTAGACCTGCTGTACTTTCAAGATATATGATGAAAAAGTTAAAACATCTGTACGACAGATAGTACACAGCTTCTTTTTCAAGAACGAAATGCCCACTTTAAATAAAATTTTAAGTGAAGTTAACAACCGCCCAGATCTTCCAAACATGTGTCGTTCAACATTATATAAATTCTTGAAGCAAATAAATTTTAAGTAAGTAAATATGGGTTAGCCACAATTAATAGTAAATAATAAGTGCAACCCAAAAAATATTCGTATTATGTCTGGGTTAGGCAATCAATTAGAGGATATTTTTTCCTATGTTGTAGACAATCTAAATGCAAATTGTTTCATTTGAAAGCTGTATAATTATTTAAACAATCTTTATTTAATTAAATAGTCTTTATTTCATCAAGGAAATATAAACACAGATGACATATATTCTTCTGAAGCGAAATCAGAGCCGCTAAAACCGATCAGTCCCCGCCCGGTAAAAAAATCAACAAAAATTTTTGATTCGTTTAAACAAAGATTGTCTAAAGAATTAGACAACATTCAAATAAGAATATTTGTATTTATAACGTTAAAAAGGTACACACGTGGTAAGTTTTTCTAAAAAACATTCTACAACATAGGAAAAAATGTGGTTTTATTTTTTTATAAATAAATTAATTTATTATAACAAAACTAAAGCATATTTTGGATTTAGTTATGCACTATTTAGGTGGCTCTACTCGAGTTACCTCAAATTAAAAAAAAAATGAAGAAAATTGCTCGATTGGAAGTCGAGAAAATGCATTTTTTTTATATATACCGATTTTGAACTTTGAAATTCACCTTTCTTCAATCTAGATTTTTTTGTATTTTTATACCAAATAATCGCGGAATATCAATTGTTTTTATTATAATAATATACCTATTTTATGAGTGTTTTAAACATGAAAATTTGTATGGAGAAAGATAAAGGTAAGGTCAAAATATACATTTTATTATTTTGTAGGTACTTGAAGAGAAGTCGAAGAAGTCATCTTATCGAACGTGATGATATCATAAGATGGAGACGTCGTTACCTAACTTCTATAAAAGAATACAGAAGTCAAGGTAAACCAATTTATTACCTTGACGAAACATGGGTAAATGAAGGTCACACCAAAGAGAAAGTGTGGGTAGACACCGATATAAAAAACCGTAGACAGGCTTTTATTGAGGGGTTGTCTACTGGTTTGAAAAATCCATCAGGAAAAGGAAAACGCCTCATAGTTTTACATATTGGATCAGAGTTAGGTTTTGTTAACGAAGGACTTTTACTTTTTGAGGAAAGAAAGACAGAAAATTACCATGAAGAAATGAATGCCTCTGTTTTCGAAAATTGGTTTAGTAATATGCTGCAAAAATTACCAAAAAACGCTGTTATTGTCATGGATAATGCAGCATACCACAGCCGAAAATTAGAAAAAATTCCGACAACATCATCAAAAAAGAAAGACATGCAGGAATGGTTAAAAATAAAAAATATTCCTTTCAATTTGGAGATGGTTAAGTCAGAATTATTACATCTGATACGATTAAATAAAAATGAGTATAATATGTATGTAACTGATGAGCTGGCTAAAAAAAATGGTCAAATTGTACTGCGGTTGCCTCCATATCATTGTGAGTTGAATCCCATTGAGAAAATTTGGGCTCAAGTGAAAAATGAAGTGGCATTAAAAAACACAACATATAAACTGAAAGAAGTAAAAAATCTTCTGTTACAAGCTCTGGACAATGTAACTCCAACACATTGGCAAAATTGTGTTAAGCACATCCTGAAAGTAGAGGAAGAAATGTGTAAACTAGATGGTCTCATGGATAGTGTCATAGAACCACTAATAATTTCAATTGGCAATGATGACAGTGACACCAGTTCCTCAGAAGATGAATAATTGTATGTTCAATACAATTTATTCATCTTCTCAGGAACTTCGCTTCAATGTAATTTTGATTTATTTGAATTTTAACCACAATTTAAGTTTAAAGTTAAATTTATTTGAGATTTAAATTTTAAAAAACAAATCACATAGTATGATTTTTTTGATGGATATTCTTAAGTTGATTTTATGTTTTCGAATGAACTATCTTTCAATAAAGTCGTCCCAGGAACGCAACTCATAGATAAGTATTGGCAACATCGTTTATTTAAAGTTATTTACTTTAAAATGGATAATATAATGTCTGAATTGAGGCCATGAGAGCCAGAGTGGCCTAACTGATATTTACATTACTTTACATAATCAAAGAAAATGATCAGAAGCTAACAATGTTCGATTGTTTTAGTAATTGTATGTTGACCAAGAATCATTATTGGTCAACATACAATTACTAAAACAGTCGAACATTGTTAGTTTCTTATCATTTTCTTTGAATGTAAATATCAGTTAGGCCACTCTGGCTCTCATGGCCTCAATTGTTAATATAAATAAGTCAGATAAAATTGAATTAGAAATTTTTTTTACCAAGCACCAAAAACAAAATGTTTTGCATTTTGATAACGACTTGCGAAGTGGAAATCGAAACGTATCGAAATCAAAAATAAATTTAATTGCAAACTAAAATTGTGGCTTTATTCCCACCTAAAATAGTAAATTGCATCAGATAGTGTTGCTAAACTACAATGTAGGTTAGTAACTGTCAACTCCGATAAATAATTTGCGAATTGTCATTCTTTTTCGACAAGTAAACAAAGAATTTATCTTGTAACTAGCTGACCCGGTGAACTTCGTTGCACCTTAGATAATGTGTCATAATTAGATAATGTGACATAATTTTAATTCTAGATCAATTGGTCGAACGCAATTGCTAGAGATGAATAACTCAAAACAACTGCCCGAAATTGAATTGCTCGATATAAAAATTGATCGAAATACAAATTGCTCGAATAAAAAAGAAAATTAAGTATATGTCCAAATATTTATTCACAATAATGCAAAATTTGTAGGTATATAAGAGAGGTACATTTAATAGGACAAATTATGTGATATTCCACGTATATAATCACAGATATTAATTTGTGGTTCATAATAATTGTTTATTAAACGCAATAACCTATCAACACTATCTCTATATCTTCTATGACCATTTTGAGGTTGTTTGCCACTTATGTATACTCGTTCTCAGAGGCACCTTTCAGTGCATCACAGTTTTTCGATTTCTTTCTAACGCATTAAGTTGGAAATGACAGAAAAAATTTACGTCCGTGATCACAGTTTGTTATAACATTTATTCTAATAATTGATAGATGGCGCTATAATCGAACAAAAAATGATTTACGAATTATACATATATACGACTATAATCTGTACAATTTATGACTATACAAATCACAGAAAATACCATTTTATAAATGCAATAAACACAATTGATTTGTTTTTATACCAAATTGCAAATTAAATGGTTAAACTGCAATACCCTTTTCATATTTGGCTGATTACGATCCTGACAACTTTCACATTTAACTTAAATGTCAGATTATAATAAATGTTATAAATGTGTATTATCACGGACTTACCTTTTTTGCGGTAACTGGTGACATACTGAAAAATGCATCTGAGAAGGACCACACTGTTCAATTTTTAGTTCATTTAAACTTTGTTCTTGTTCTAGAGCGGAAATAAATTTTCGCCGTTATTTTTCTTATATTTCCAAAGCTCAAACATATTTAAGATTTATAATAAAGATGTTTTCAGCATAAATTAATATACGATTATATACGTAGAATATCATATAATTTGTCCTATTATACTATCTTTCTTATGTCTATATTTTGTACTATTGTGAGTAAATATTTTAGATATACAATTTTCTTTTTTATTCGAGCAATTGACTTCGAGTAAATGTGGCCTTTCGACAGTTGCTTTTCTCTAGAATAACTGTATAAACTCTAAAAAACGTAGGTGTTCTACAAAATATTTTATAGAAAAATTTTTTGATTAACAATAGCCTTTGATTTTATGCTTCTGTATTTTGGTAAAATTTTAAAAGCATTAAAAAGAGTAAACTGACGGACGGACCTATTGAGACAGAGAGCGAAGTGTTCTTGCGCCAGTTTTTTGCGAAAAATTTGATTATTATAGCAGAGATACACGTCTTCGCCAAAATTTTGATTATTATACCAGAGACATGGTCTTTCGGCAAAATTTTGGAATATTTTCTGTACATTAAAAATAGTAATCGCAAAGTTAAAAACTTCATATGTTCACGGATAGGGCTTACAATACCGAGCCAAAATCTCAATACCGGTATTTGGTATTTAAAATTTCAAATACCGGGATCCCGGTATTAAAACCGGTATTATGAATAAAAAATATACACCTTATATTTATACTATCCTCAGTTGTTATACCGACTTGTTATTAAATAATATATGAAACCTATTAAATTTTGTTTTGAACAGAGTAGATGTTGTTTATAATATTCCATAGAGAGTAGGAATAGATTATGGTCTCATTAGCTTGGACCAGATAACAGCGAAACTACAGGCTAACATTCCATGGTGCTTAATGTATGCTGATGATGTCGTGTTAGTAGGAAATAGTGAAAGAGACTTAGAACAAAAACTGGAACAGTGGAGGCAAGCTCTGGAGGAAAAAGGTTTAAAACTTAGTAGGACAAAAACAGAGTATTTGGAATGTTCATTTAAAGATGGAGTTACTACAAATAAAATGGTATCTTTGGATGGTGAGATGATTGTAAAAAGCAATAGTTTTAAGTACCTGGGATCGGTATTACAGAGTAATGGAGAAATAGATGGAGATGCATGCAGTAGAATTAGGGCTGGATGAATGAAGTGGAAAGAAGCGAGTGGTGTGTTGTGTGGCAGAAAAATTCCAGTGAAGCTGAAGGGAAAATTCTATCAAACAGCCATAAGACCGGCTATGATGTACGGAACTGAATATTGGGCAGTGAAGAAGAAAGAGGAACAACAAATACATGTGGCGGAAATGAGAATGCTTAGATGGATGAGTGGAGTGACAAAGAAGGATAAAATTAGAAATGAGTATATTAGGGGAAGTCTAGGTGTGGCACCAATTGATGCCAAAATGAGAGAGTATAGGTTAAGATGGTTTGGTAATGTTCAACGTTGAGACGTTAATCACCCAATACGAAGAATAGCTGAAGTGCAGATTCCTGGAAGGAGTAGGAGAGGAAGACCAAAGAAGACCTGGGGGGAGACGATAAGGCAGGACATGTTGGTAAAGGGGATTGACATTGATATGACCCAAGATAGAATTGTGTGGAGAAATGCAATTAAGGAAGCCGACCCCGCATAGGGATAAGACAAAGAGAATGATGAGAAAGTAGGAATAGATAGATACAAAAAATGTGCAAATAGAAAAACTATATATTTGATTCTAGGATAAATTTTTACATATTATAATATGATAGTACTTTTACTTATGAAATTTGCTATTTGTAAATTAATGTAACTTTAAAATATATTAATACAAAGATTAACTACTGTGATAAATATTTTATATGGATTACTCTGTATTTAGACCGCTACAAATTTTCAATTATTATTAATAATTCAGAAAATAAGTGAGCCTAATTTATACACCACAATACACAAAAAAATGAAAAATAGATCTGAAAATGTAAAAACAATTCTGATTAATAAATCTTTCGGCTTATTTATAAAATAAAGTAGTCTAATTTTAAATATTTAAGAATTTTTATATAACTCATTTTATATATTTGTATACACGAGATTTAATCATTTGGTTTTAGAAGCTGATATAACCCTTCGTCTTAAATTAACGACATTCACGCTTTTAGAAAGAGCTATACCTGACTTATATGTGTAATAAACGTGTTTAATAAATATTTTTTACAATGATATTGGTTGTTTATCTTCAAAAATAATTTGTTGTAATAGCAAAAAATATCTTGGAAGAAAGATTATTGTGCATCAATTCAATTTTTATAAATTAAGCTAATACCGAAATACCGGTATTTTATTATAAATACCGGTATCGAATACCGGACAAAAATCGTCCGGGATCCCGGTATTCGGGATCCCGGTATTGTAAGCCCTATTCACGGATGTTAGTACAATTTTCGCTCGTTCTTCTCGTGTGCTTAATGTCGTCTCTCGTGCTCTCGTGTTGTCCTACGGCCTCGTTTTGTTATCTCGGAAACTAATTGAGCTAGAGAGACGATTTATATACCGTTGGATAGAGAATTGCAAGGAGTCTAACTGCCAAATTTCATAAAAATCGGTCAAGTAATTTCGGAGAAGTATGGCAACAAACACTGCGAAAGAGAATTTTATATGTATAGATATAAAATATTTAACTGGCTATTAAAAATAACGGTTAAATATAAAAAAGTGAAAATTTAGGATGGTATGTATATTTTGGTTCTACATCGTATAAAATTAAGAAAAAAGAGTTTGTTCAAAAAATTTTTAAAAAATTTCGGGGGCAAGCTCCCTTCTCACTTAGGTAGATTGTACCACTTCAGAAACCATTCCGGGTTGATGCACAACAACTTTGATTAAGGTCATTTTAGGATCAAATGCATAGTTTGTGAGTCTATAGGGTACATACATACATATAAACATTCATTTTTATTTATATAGATGTAAAATATTTAAATGGCTATTAAAAAATAACGTTTAAAGATAAAAAAGTGAAAATTTAGGATTGTATGTATATTTTGGTTCTACATCGTATAAACTTAAGAAAAAAGAGTTTGTTCAAAAAAATTTAAAAAAATTTCGGGGAGGCAAGCCCCCTTCTCACTTAGGTAGATCGTACCACTTCAGAAACCATTCCGGGTTGATGCACAACAACTTTGATTAAGGCCATTTTACGATCAAATGCATAGTTTGTGAGTCTATAGGGTACATACATACATACAAACATTCATTTTTATTTATATAGAAGATGTAAAATATTTAAATGGCTATTAAAAAATAACGGTTTAAGATAAAAAAGTGAAAATTTAGGATTGTATGTATATTTTGGTTCTACGTCGTATAAAATTAAGAAAAAAGAGTTTGTTCAAAAAAATTTAAAAAAATTTCGGGGTGGGGGGCAAGCGCCCTTCTCACATAGGTAGATCGTACCACTTCAAAAACCATCCCGAGTTGATGCACAACAACTTTGATTAAGGTCATTTTACTATCAAATGCATAGTTTGTGAGTCTATAGGGTACATACATACATACAAACATTCATTTTTATTTATATAGATGTGTTATGGAATTGGATTTGGAATGACAATTTGCAAATTATTTATCGGAGTTGACAGTGGTTACTAAGCTACATTGTAGTTTAACAACACTAGATTATTGTTACGATTTCGAACTTAGTGCAAAAATGCTTAGGGATTTACATAAAATTGGCTACAAAATTAAGCAGGTTTTAAAAAACCCAAATTTTATTTCGTTTTATGAGGCTTTAGAATAAGCAAAACTTTTTATCAAGCATGACATTTTTCGCTAAAATTGAAAATAAAAAATTTTTTCCTCTTGGGCACCCCATCCGTGGACACACTGTACTAACGGTTAATTTCAACACAACCGATCTATAATAACCGACTAGGGCTCCGTGTCATGAATTTCGTGCTTCCATGCTGAAAATAATCATAATCAGAGTGCTCGTTTAGTATTTTGTTAAAAATAAAAAATAATTTATATATTTACAAATACTTTTTGTCATTATTAATAATTGTCACTGCGTATGTATTTACTTCTTCACTAGGTATTCAGTGGCATTTATATTTATTATTCTATATAATAATAGGGTAATAACATATAATAGTAATAGGTTAGGTATAATTTGTTATAAAAAATACATAATTGCTTAAATATAAAAAGGGGAAAAGTTTTACTTAGTTTGTCATTGTTCGTCAGTTTGGTAGTCTTGCTATTTGGAGTAAGTATATTTTTTATATTGCTTTCTTCTATTATGTAGAACCACAATATCTTCATAATCTGTTATTTATGGTTTCTTTAATTTATTAAGTTGATTCTATAATCGTTCCTACTTTACCGTTTGGTGTCGAGGGAAATGCGCCTAGGTTTTGATGAATTTTCTCTATACTTTCCTATTCTTCGCAATTTTCGCCATGCTCAAATTTGTCTTTTTCTAGAATCTCCTCTGTCAGTTTTCCACTTTTTTTATTGGTCAGTCTCTTCTGATTTTCATTATAAGTTTAGCTTGCCATAACCGTTTCACTTGCCCGAATTAGGGGAGTGCAATTAGAACGAGAAGATACAATGTTTCGGAAAAAATCAAACAAGGTTATATTTTTCTAAAACTTTTTTTGTTAGTTTATAAATATGTTAAAGTAAAAAGTTCTACTCACAAATTTCGCCGCTAATTGTTTATTAATTGTTTAAACAATAACAATTATTTTGTATAAATAATGTTAAGAATATGGGTGAATTCAACATTTTATTTTGATAAAAAATGTTTTTATTTTAGTTTTGATTATGCTGAACCCGAATCTGACATTAAAATTTGCAAATTCAAAATGGCGGATTTTTTCCTAATATTCCTTAAAAAGCAGTTGTAAAATCCGGATTTTTTTTTTATAAAACGTGTTTGTTTACATATATGTGGATATTTTTGAGAGGTTGCTGAACCTGAATCAAATTTTGATAATTTAAATTATAAAATGGCAGATCCAAAATGGCGGATAACTTAAAAAATAGTTGTAAAATCATAATTTCTTTACAAAATGTATTTATTTCTACATATATTTATTTTTGAGAGCTTTGATAAACCTAACTTAAATGTTAACATTATAAACTATAAAATGGCGGATCCAAAATACGGATTTTCTAAAAAGAACATAAAAAAGAACATTTTTCTAAAACATTTATTGTCTTTATTTTTAACAGGTTGTTGAATCTGAATTAAAGATTAAAAATTTAAATTTCAAAATGGCGGATCCAAAATGGCGGATATTTAAATGAAAAACAAGTAGAATCCAATCAAACAAATATGGAATTTCATTCTTAAAAAAAAAGATAAACAAATAATTTTCACAAAAATATTAAAAATTAAAATGTATTAGAAAGAAAGAACCAATTATTCAAAAACTATCTCTTCAATATTCAAAAAATTGTTGCAATGGAATCATAAATAAAAAGTTATTCTTAGTAAAAAGCTCTGCATATTCTAAAACTTTAAATGCAATCATAAAATATCAATTTTTATCAATTTTGTACAAGATATGTCAATAAATAAAAATTTCAGTTAAGAGTAAAATACCTATATTTTTCATAATACTGAAAATTGTTATTATGGAAAGTTGTTCAGAATTAAAAACGATGTGTCAATATGCAATTACACTTTTATGCAATTTTTTTACATAATACCTCGTATAATATTGATAAAATATAATATTTTATATTTGCATATTAAGTGTTAGACCATGCACAGCTATTTATGACGAATAGCTTTCTTCATAAAATTAATAATAAATCAGTTATCATAAATAATAAGTGAAAATTTAATGATGTTTGGTATAATTAATTTGAAACAATATTAAAAAAAACAAATTTTCGACTAGAAGGATATAATTACATATTGGAACATAGTTTTTAATTCCAAACAACTTTTCTTTATAAAAATTTTCGATATTGTGAAATATAAAGGTACTTTACTCTTGAGTGAAATTCATATTTTTTGACATACCTCGTACAAAATTAACAAAATTTAATATTTGATGGTTGTATCTTATGTTATATACGATGCAGAGTATTTTATAAAGAATAACTTTTTTCCGTAAAACTGATATTAAAAAAGTTATCAATAGGTTCCAAGTTACGCAGACATACTGTATAAGAGCTAAAAAAAAATTTTTTTGTTGAACATTTATTATTTTTGAAGCTTATTATTAAATTAGATTTAGGTAAGTTTTACAGAAAAAAGTTTTGATCACTCTGTATATACATTTTTTCAGCTGGTAATTTTCGGTTTTTGTATTACATTTTTGTTATATTTCTTAGTTTTCTCAAAAAGAAATTGTTTATGTCATTTTTAATCTAAAATAATTCAGTGTTTTTTAAAGATTACATCCTAGGCTTTAAAAAATATTAAAGAAATTGCATTAGATTTATTCAAACTTGAGTAATACCGTCTTAAATTGGTGGGAATTCTGTAGAACTACGAAGTTTTCAAAAATTACATTTTTTGAGACAGCGTATTATTTGAATTAAATTTTTGAGATTTTTTTTGAATGAAACGTCGTTTAGTAAGATAATTGAGAGGTAAGTTGTGCAAATTTGAGAGCTTTGTAAGTAAAATTGTATTAGTTACACATTTTTAAATCATTTTTAAACAAAATTCATGTAAGTCTCACTTTCCGCCCACACCGTACTTATGTCCATACATTTTATTTCTTTTTATTACAACCATAAGATAGCTTATTTTATCTTCTTTCATGTCCAATTTGTAAAATTTCTTTTGATCCATTAGTTAAAGAATTACATTAAAAAAACTCAACCGTGCACTTCTTCCAACGCTAGTTTACATTGCGCCAATGTGTGTGAGAAGGGTGACTTTAGCGTTATAAATAAAAAATTACAGAAGCTAGAGATTTAATTTTAGAAAAATCTTTATATAACGTTTTTTTTGTAAAATTTTCTGATTTTTTCAATGGTTAGTCAGTTTTTTTTCTAAAAATTATATTTTCGGAGTTATTTAAAAAAACATCTAACTTCGCTGTTCATTTGTTTAATAAAAAATGAAGCACCCACTTCTCGAGTAGAACTTTTTGATATGTTGTTTATTAAACATTTCTTAATGAAATTACAAAAAGTTTTATCTTGTTTGATTTTTTCCGAAGTGAAAATCTAAATGCACTCCCCTAAATTATGAATATATCAATCTTAATTTACTTATTTCCTATCTATTATTCTTTATGTTTATTAATATTTAGTATTTATTAAGCTATTCAAATTTTTCTTTAATTAAGTTTCTAAATCTGGCTCTAAAGTCAATCTAAAGACTTAGGACTTAGAGGAGATATTTCTAAATTATTTTAATCTTTCTGTTAATCTATTCTAATCTTTGTTTAATTTATCTTCTAATCTAGCTCTGATTCACTCTAAGAACTCAGAGGAGTCTGATTTTAATTTATTGTGTTGTTACTAAAATCTTTGTAAGTCAAAAATAAAAGTTTAAATTGTGAGTTTAGTTTTTAAAAAAGTGTTTTTCCCAAGAACATTCATAATTCCCGTTACTGTCCATTCGTGTAATTTTTAGAGCAAACCACACTCATTTTTCTCCTTTTAGTGTAGGAAACAGAGGCTGAACCTTGCAAAATGGACACAAGTCCGGTTTTATTTTTTTCCCGTTATATCAAGGGGTGCTTATTATAAAACTAACTTTTTCTGAAAAAATTTCGCCCCGGAACCCCCCTTTTCATCCCTTTAAAGGGGGTAATTTGTGGTTTTTGCGGAACGTAGCCCTTCCTGTACCTTTTACAAAAAAATTTTTTTATAGAAATATGAAGAGGACTATATTTTCTACGATTTATTTCCCAACAGCATATGTCTATCATCCACCGTTTAGCGGGGGTGGCGCCCCAAAGTTGACAAGTTTTTAAAAACGATGTTTTTAAAAAATATATATTTTTCCCTAACTGTAACGGAAATTAAGAAGAAATCCTGCGGAAATTATTCACAAATAAGTGACTAATTTTTTGGTACAGGTTTCATTTAAGGGTAATTGCCGTATTTTTAATAACAGGGTGTTACATTTTAAAAAACCCCTTTTTATACCATCTGAACCGTTTATGCTAGAGTAAAACGACTTGCAGCGATTACCCATGTACTGGTGCTATTTACAAATTTGTATAACGCACCCTCATTTTTTCCCCGGAACCACCACAAAATAAAGAAGAATTAATAAATAAAGTTATTTTCTTGGACTCCTTCACACACAGTGCCCTTAATTAATATGCTTCATATATCATTTTGTGCACATTATTATTACCCATGCATGGTCATCAAAAGCGATTTCCTAGTGCAACCCCTGTAGCCAAAAAAAAATAAATGAAATGGGGGGTTGAAATTTTTTTTTTTTTGCTTTTTGATCCATATGGGCATATGCTTCATCAATAGTGCTTTTCAAAAATATATATGGTTATTGCAACATCCCTGTGGAAACCACCCCTATCCTTGAAAATATGCTGCAGAAAGTACCCCTATCCCTTGGCGAGGATGTTTTTACGATTTTCTCATTACCTATGCATTCTTTTTAAACAAAACTTATACAAGGTTAAAGACCACTATTTACTCTAAAAATTAGGTCCTATTCATTTTTTTCGTATAAGCAACCGTTACAGCACAGTGGCGCCGTAAACCTCATATATGCTTTGGCGGACTCCAGTTTTTGTTTTTTTTTCGTCATCTGTTTGTGTTATTGATAAAGTACTTATGTAAAATAAAACAACACAGTGTAACCTACAAATTATGACCTATGCACATTTTACAATCTTTGCACCCCAAAGCCACAGTGGTGGCCCAAAATCAATTTTTGCATATTTTCGCCACTTACACGCATTTCATTCCATTAATGCTACCTTAATAGCACAATATTTACCCTTAAGTGGTCGCTAAGCAGTGGCGGATCCAGGGAGGGGTGATGGGGGTAATCACCTCCCACCCCCCTCTCAAACCAAGTGATAGTATATTCAAAGATTATAAAAATATTCATTTATTTTTATAGAAATGTATATACACCGTTCTTAGGCATCAACGCCCTTCGGTAGGGATCTATGGGGGAGTATCACCGAGCCGCAAGCCCTTATCCCTTGCCGTACAGCTCCCTCATAGGTCGATCAGATGCCCGCATATTCCAGTCTAAGCGCCAGATTCATATTTAGAATTTTATACTGACGCGTTAGCCTTTTTGTTTTTCCGATGGCCTGGCTTGGGCTTGAACTCTCGTACCTCACGGCGAAGTGAAGTGCGGGTCAGCCGCTAGTCGCACTGAGCTATCCGATCGACTTATAGAAATACTTATATTATATTATTATTTTTATAAGAATGGCGTACTTTTTATGCTTTAGCGACAGTGGAGGATCCAGCATCGTTAAGAGAGGGGTGCCAATTGGCTAAATTTCTATAAAAATAAAAGAATATTTTTATAATCTTTGAATATAATATCACTTGGTTTGAGAGGGGGGTGGGAGGTGATTACCCTCATCACCCCTCCCTGGATCCGCCACTGCTTAGCGACCACTTAAGGGTAAATATTGTGCTATTAAGGTAGCATTAATGGAATAAAATGCGTGTAAGTGGCGAAAATATGCAAAAATTGATTTTGGGCCACCACTGTGGCTTTGGGGCGCAAAGATTGTAAAATGTGCATAGGTCATAATTTGTAGGTTACACTGTGTTGTTTTATTTAACATAAGTACTTTATCAATAACACAAACAGATGACGAAAAAAAAACAAAAACTGGAGCCCACCAAAGCATATATGAGGTTTACGGCGCCACTGTGCTGTAACGGTTGCTTATACGAAAAAAATGAATAGGACCTAATTTTTAGAGTAAATAGTGGTCTTTAACCTTGTATAAGTTTTGTTTAAAAAGAATGCATAGGTAATGAGAAAATCGTAAAAACATCCTCGCCAAGGGATAGGGGTAGTTTCTGCAGCATATTTTCAATGATAGGGGTGGTTTCCACATGGATGTTGCAATAACCATATATATTTTTGAAAAGCACTATTGATGAAGCATATGCCCATATGGATCAAAAAGCAAAAAACAAAAAAAATTTCAACCCCCCATTTTATTTATTTTTTTTTCTTTTGGCTACAGGAGTTGCACTAGGAAATCGCTTTTGGTGTCCATGCATGGGTAATAATAATGTGCACAAAATGATATATGAAGCATATTAATAAAGGGCATTGTGTGTGAAGGAGTCCAAGAAAATCACTTTATTTATTAACTCTTCTCTTTTTTTGTGGTGGTTCCGGGGAAAAATGAGGGTGCGTTATACAAATTTGTAAATAGCACCAGTACATGGGTAATCGCTGAAAGTCTTTTTACTCTAGCATACACGGTTCAGATGGTATAAAAAGGGGTTTTTTAAAATGTAACACCCTGTAATTAAAAAAAGGGCAATTACCCGTAAGTGAAACATATACCAAAAAATCAACCAATTATTTTTGAATAATTTTCGCAGGATTTCTTCTTAATTTCCGTTACAGTTATGGAAAAATATATATTTTTTAAAAACATCTTTTTTAAAAACTTGTCAACCTTTGGGGCGCCACCCCCGCTAAACGGTGGATAATAGACAGATGCTGTTGGGAAATAAATCGTAGAAAATATAGTCCTCTTCATATTTATATAAAAGAAATTTTTTGTAAAAGGTACAGGAAGGGCTACGTTCTGCAAAAACCACAAATTACCCCCTTTAAAGGGGTGAAAAGGGGGGTTCCGGGGCGAATTTTTTTCAGAAAAAGTTAGTCTTATAATAAGCACCCCTTGATATACCAGAAAAAAAATAAAACCGGACTTGTGTCCATTTTGCAAGGTTCAACCTTTGTTTCCTACACTATTTAGGGTACCAAGTAACCGTCTAATTTTAAGCATATTTCTTATTTCTTCATTTTTGAATCAGTCTGTCCTTTTTGCCACTATCGTTGTTCTGAGGTATTTTTCTCTGCTACTTGTATCCTACTCCGGTGTCTTGTGTTTAAGATCCAGTTCTCTGCTCTGTATGTCAACTTTGGCCTATATATAATTCTTTCATATTTCGTTGTTGTTGAGGAATCCTTTATTTAGTGCCTGTAAAAATTTTCCTGTACCCTCTAGTCTGTTGTACAGGTTTTCTCCAATACCGTGGCATAGTGAATATGTTATAGTCAAAGCCCGAATTTCAGGCACTCCTAGGTTTGACTAGGCAATCCTCAGGTCTGACTGACGGTCTTAGTCAAAGCCCGAAATAAATTACAGTTTCGGCCTTTGACTAGTCAAACCTAGGAGGGACTAAGTTGGTCAGGCAAAGGTCGAAATTTAATTTTATGAAATCGGGGTTTGACTAGTCAAACCCCGATCAGCTATTGAAATATCGTAATTTGTTTGATTAAGTTTAATAAAACGTAATTTTTTTAATTTTAATGTTTATTTTTTTTGTATTGTCGTAATTAAAATACTAAAATTAGTGTTTATTTTCACATGTTTAGGCATTGTGGCATTTAGAGTTACACAATACGTTAGACCTTTTACAATTACATAATTTTGAAGAGAATTTCTTATTGCAGTAGCATTTTATAAAGTCTTGACTTTCAATTTTAGAATCTTTTGTACTAATTTCTCTTATGCTGGGGTCACAGTAACGTCTAATGCCGTTAATTAATGAATTATTAGCCATCTCTGTAATGCAAATAATGCGTTAATTAACGGCATTAGACGTTACTGTGGCCCCCAGTATTAAAGACCACTTAACGTTTGAAACATCTTCGAAATTAAGAAAATTGTCTTTGCATTCTTTTATTTGATTTCTTGAAAAAAGTGTGTTTATCGCAAACAGATTGAATGGGAATGTTATTGTCAACTGTGAAAGAAGATATTGCAATCGGAGAAAAAACTAAGGATCACCATAATACTAACGATGCCCCTTTACCGTCGTCACTAGGAGAGGAAGAAAATTGTCAAACAATTCAGATTACTTCTTCAGATGTGATTTGTTGTATTTGCCAAAAAGAGAGCTCTGACGTACATACGTGCATAATTTGTAGTCTGGTGGTACATGTTGTATACGCTGATAGCACACTTGGTGCATACTATGAAGGTTTTGAAAGAAAAGTTACATGCATGCGTTGTGCACAGACAGAAAAGATTAAAATAAATAAAGGAAAGGCGATTAAAGGTGTCCCCGGCTAATGTTATGAAAAAATTAAGTTAAAAAAAGTTTCCCAAAGAGCCAAAGGAGATGCTCGAAATATTTTGAGTATCATACAAGATAAAATAATTGACGGTTTATATAGAGTTGGTACGAAATACGGAACAATAAACACACTTTTTTCAAGAAATCAAATCAGAGAGTGAAAAGAGAATTTTCTTAATTTCGAAGATGTTCCAGACGTTAAGCTGTCTCTAAGAGAAATTAGTACAAAAGACTCTAAATTTGGAGGACAAGGCTTTATAAAATGCTAATGCAATAAGAAAGTCTCTTCAAAATTATGTAAGTGTAAAAGGTCTAATGCATTGTGCAACTCTAAATGCCATTATGCCTCAACATGTGAGAATAAACTCTAATTGTAGTATTTTAATACGACAATACAAAAATAATAAACATTAGAATCAAAAAATCACGTTTTATTAAACCTAATCTAACAAATTACGACATTTTAATAGCTGATCGGGGTTTGACTAGTCAAACCCCGATTTCATAAAATTTAATTTCGACCTTTGCCTGACCAACTTAGTCTCTCCTAGGTTTGACTAGTCAAAGGCCGAAACTGTAATTTATTTCGGGCTTTGACTAAGACCGTCAGTCAGACCTGAGGATTGCCTAGTCAAACCTAGGAGTGCCTGAAATTCGGGCTTTGACTATAACAAATATACATACCTAGTCCCTGTAAGTTGTATCCATATTGAAAACTTTTTTATTATTAATTTTACGAAAAAAAGTTATTCTTCATAAAAAGCTCTGCATGGTCATGAACCTAAGATTTAACCATCAGATATCAAATTTTATGAATATTATACGAGGTATGTCAAAAAGTTTGAATTTCACACAAGACCCAGATAGCACAAGTACGTTTTATGGACATCCAATGGACGTACATCTGTGTACATTGGAACGTCCAATGGACGTCCCGCTAAGGTACAATGGACATCCGATGGACGTCCAACGAACGTCCAGAGTTCACAAAATTGGACGTCCATAGAACGTCCGCTACAAACGTACATTGTACGTTGTATTGGAGCTTTCAGTGTACACCTTATGTACATTCAATGTACGTCTTATGGACATTTGTAGGGCACTTTTCAGAAATCAATCTAGTATCCATAATTTTGTGAATACATAGCAAAAAGCCTTTATAGGAAATAGTTCCTGATAATACTAAACGTATACTTAAAAATATTACACAAAAGACCTTTTTTATTTCTCTTTACTATAACTTCATTATAACAGGTTTGTTCCAACACGACCGAGAACCGTCACGAAACGGTAACGCTTCTGCGCAGCAAACAAATTCCGTTCCAACAAAAATATGATCGTCATCGGATCGTCCTTGCCACTGTTCCAACAAGAATTGTGATCTTTCGGTGACGGTTTCGTGATGATCATTTCAGTAATCGGGCAAATGCATAATGTGCTGGTTGGACTGACTTGTGCACTAGGATTTAATTCTTTAAAGTTTTTGAGCCTTTGATCGACTAAAAGCACACAAGCTGTCACCAACAAAAATGACAAATATATGATTACCGTCATGGGACGATAACTGGGCGATACAATTACGAACATGCGCACAACAAACGGTACAAGTAGTTTCGTTACGGTTTCTGGACCGTCCAAAAGTTCATGTTGGAACAAACCTAACATATACTTTATTATAGGAACTTCATTAATGCACGACTGCACTTGCACGATAAACAGAAAACACTAATATATATCACAGGATATATTTTCATAAAGACGAGATTCAGATAATGACGCCTTAGGCCGATGTCACATTATGCGTTTTGACCGGATGCGGTGAAAACGCATCCGTTTCCAACGCAACCGGACCGACCTGTCACACTATGCGTTTAGTCTGGTGCAGTTTGTAAGAGCGTACCGATGACTCAAAACGCATCCGTTTCCAACGCAACCGGACCGATCTGTCACACTATGCGTTTTCATCGGATGCGGCGGAAACGCATCCGGTCAAAACGCATAATGTGGCATCGGCCTTAGGAAGCATGAAGCATGCACATTAAAAGGTGATTAAAAGAGGTTTAATCTCTGTTCTGTTTCTGTTCCAAACTATTTTTAGAGTCAGTACCGTTGTTGTATATTACAAGCAGGTTTGCCATTCTGTGAATTATCATAAATAAACCCTCCTTCAGTATTCCACAACAATTAACAGCGATAATCCCCTAAAAGTACCTGCCTAATACCACCTTTCACGACCGATAGCGCGAAGAGCGACAACGTTGTCAAGAAGATTCTCATTTAGTTTGTATTGGGACTTAGGGCCGGTACTTTATGTCTCCGTTAACAGCCGGTTAGTTAACCGGGGTTTAATCGGGACAGAAATATATGCATAACATAGACATAAACGCAATTATACTTATTATTATATTCATAAATAATTATAATAATAATTATAATTGCTTTTATTACAACGCAAGAGGCTCTATGAGGTACTTTTCTGTCCCGATTAAACCCCGGTTAGCTAACCGAGGTTTAACCGGGACATAAAGTACCGGCCCTTAATGTAATAGTCGCGTTTTGTGTAAAATATCCATGGACCACAAATGGATGTCCAATGTACGTTGAAATCAAACGTCCAATGGACGTCCCGTAATGTACGTACATAGTACGTCCAGTTTTGGTTCATGGACGTTTGGACTTTAAATGTACGTTATATGGACGTACATCGGACGTTGTGTGCTATATGGGGAGTAAAGTAGCTTTATTTTTCACAATGTTGAAAATTGCTATTATGAAAAGTTATTTGGAATTAAAAACTATATTTTAATATGCAATTACATCATTCTAATTGAAAATTTTTTTTGAAGAATTATGGATAATTAACATTATTTTCAGTTATTCTGGTAACTCTTTTATTAATAATTTTACGAAAAAAGTGATTTCTAATAAAAACATCTGCATGGTCTAAAACCTAAAATAAAACCATCTTATATCAAATTTTATCAATTTTATACGAAGTATGTCAAAAAAGATAAATTTGGATAAAAAGTAAACTACCTTTACAGTTCAGAATAATTCAATTAGAAGGATATAATTACATACTGAAACATAGTTTTTAATTCTAAATAACTTTTCATAATAACAATTTTTGATATTGTGAAAATTAAAGGTATTTTACTCTTGACCGAAATTTATATTTTTTGACACACCTCGTATAAAATGGATAAAATTTCACATAAGATGGTTGTATTTTAAGTTTTAAACCATGCGTTTAAACTTTTTTTATTAAGAATCACTTTTTTTTGTAAAATTAATAATAAAAATAAGAATTGGCATAACTGAATTATCCATCATTTTAAAAAAAAAAAAATCTTTAATTAGAAGCATGTAATTGCATATTAAAATATAGTTTTAATTCCAAACAACTTTTTATAATAGCAATTTTCAATATTGTGAAAAATAAAGCTACTTTACTCTTGAGTGAAATTCAAACTTTTTGACATTCCTCGTATAATATTCATAAAATTTGATATTTGATGGTTTAATCTCAGGTTTTGGACCATGCAGAACTTTTTATAGAGAATAACTTTTTTTCGTATATTATGGTCTTGTGAGTGATGTCTTTCTCTGAATTTGCTTCTTACATTTTTTAGTTTATATTCTACCTTTATTCTCATTTTTCTTTCTAGCATAATTACTTCGTATAGTTTTGCTGCTATACATAATAGGGATATTATATGCCTCTATAGTTCTGGCAGGCATTTGCGTTTCCCTTCTTGTGTACTGGTACAATGAATTATTCCATTTGATCATTCTCTATACATTAAAAAACGTTTATACATCAATATTTCTGGACAAATTTGAGCTCTCCAGGAGCAATATCTATTTCTTAAAAAAATATAATATGTTTTAGGTTATTCGTTTATATCGAAACTGATCATAAAAAGGAAAATGAATTTAAAAATAATGTTATTCATTTTGTTTTCCGTTCTCTTGTTTGTGGAATGTGAACCAACTCACTCCAAGGAGAAAAGATCTGCCAACATAGATAACGCTAAGTAAGTACTATTATAGTATTTAATGACATCGGTGTCAATAAAACTGTATTAAAATATATTCTTTTTAAAAAATTTATTGTATTTTTGACAACATGATGAGGAATGATAATAAAAAAAAGTTCTTTTAAATGATCATTTTTTTGCAACTGTGAGTGTTATTTCAATAGTTAAAAATAGAAGAAAAAAGAAACTTGCTCTCAATTATTTTAAAAATTAAGGCATAATATGCCTTTATGGGGTATAATATGGTTTTGACCATTAAAATTCAATTTACTCAGTTGTAGAAAAAATGTCATAAAAGTAGGTATCTGGTTTTTTCCCTGTACCTTTCAATTGAGTTTTTTGCAAATGAGTTTTTTAAATTTTCAGACTACTTCAGCGATTTGGAAAATTGGTTTATTTTTGTATAAATAAAATATATTATATTCTATTAAATATATTATATTTTATTTGTGACCACCTGTGTCTGCTGCTACTTCTATTCTACTTATAGGTGAGCGGTTTACCCGATAAGACAATTATTTGCATTTTTACTGCATCAAACCTTTTTTATTTTATTTTATTTTGTTTGATTGTTGTACTTTTCAAAGTTCAACTTTATTTTTTTTTAATTTTCCAAATAGACTGGAAATTGTTCTTAACAAAAAATAACTTATACAAAAATAAACCAATTTTCCAAATCGCTTGAAGTAGTCTGAAAATTTAAAAAACTCATTTGCAAAAAACTCAATTGAAGGGTACAGGGAAAAACCAGATACTTATGTCATTTTTTTACAACTGAGTAAATTGAATTTTAATGTTAAGGTAGTGTCGCCAAATAAGGCCAGTGTCTTAATAAGGCCAATTGCAAATATTTTCTTAAATATAGATATTATATATTAGAGGTCACCGTAAATGTCTTTCTCAGTCAAAATCGTCTAAGCCATTCAGTCGGTAGTATCACATAGCAGCGCCAAGTAGACTAGACACGTGTTTATTACGGTGCGGAAGTTCGTTTATAAATTTTAGGTAAGTTATAAAATTACTAAAATGGTACTTAATGAATATAAGCCAATTATTTTTTCTTTGTAAAGCGATAGTAAATTAATACTTTTTAAGGAACTGGAACTGTTTTTTTCTCTATATTGCTTTTTATTATTTTTTTATGTTAAATAAAAAAGTAGACAGTGTCCTAATAAAGCCAATTGTCCTAGATGTGTGTAAATGTGCGATATGTGTGCTTAATGTATTGACAAATTTTTGTTTTTAATATGAATAAAAGTTTCTTTCACTAAATTTTGTATTTGTTCTTTAATTCTTAGGTTTAAAATTTATTATCCACCTCAATTTGCGTAAAAAATGAAACTGGCCTTATTAAGCTACCAGTTCCTAATAAGGCCAAATATTCCAGATTTATTCAATGTTAAAATTTTATATTTATTTCTTTATTTAGTAAGTATTTTATCCTGAAATTCGATAGCTAAAATGTTAGGCAATACGTATACAAGAGTTTTCCCCCATATTGTTCCTGAATAAAATATTACAGATATTTAAACGTTAAGGTGGCCTTAATTGGCGACCTTACCTTATAACCAATTATGTTTATTTCAAAACGGGATTATAAACAGTAGTTTACACAAAACAGAAGTTAACATTATTATAAAGTATTACAACTACAGTTTTTTGGTTTACAAAATCTAAAGTCAGCTTTATTGCAAAGAAATCTGCATCTCTCACGGTTTTGCAGGAACAAAAGCAGCAATGACGCCTAAAACAGACAAAAACCAGCCGTTTTATTTTTGAACTAAAAAAGAAAATTAATGTATTTTTAATTGTTTTTTTTTTATTTATCAACATATCTGTAGCCTAGTTTCAAAGATGGCCAACTCCATTTTTTTGAAAATTCCAGAACAATTTTAAAACTGCATTTGAATAGTACCCTTGGTTACAAAATCGGCAGGCTCTGAAATATGTTGGTGACAAAAACAGCCATCTCCACAAAGCACCAATCAGATGGCTTCATTCTGTCACGTGACCTCACCGCCTCAGGTGAAGCAGTGATGAAGTCATGGAAGTCGACCAAGTTGTAGTGGATTTTTAATTCAGAATTATTGTAAGATTCAGATATTGTCTACCGATCAAGCAGGTTCTAAAGAACTTTTGTTGTTAGTTTATTGATCGGGACTTTAAATTATATTGACAAATATTTTATTAGCTCAATAAATTACCTATGAATATTTTTAACACATATTTCACCTTTTTTTATTTTCACCAAAAAAATCTTCAGTATATGGCAAGCCCTAATGCATTGTTATTGAAATTTTACTGCTGATTTAAGATATCCGCGACACCATCAGCAATATTTTTGGTGACAAAAACGACTATATCCACATGTTGGTTACAAACACGGCCAACTCCATATTTCAACGTTACTTATATTATCTCTTTAACTATAGTAAAAAGCATAAATATTATTATGCCAAGATGCTCTGGAAATGATTATTAATCCACAAAAAAATTCAACAGTACCAATTGTGTGGAAGTAGCAGTGGCGTGCTGGCCATATAAATGAATCGGTGCAATCACCGAGAGGCCGCGGCCTCTTGAGGCCGGTCAAATAGGATTTTTCACAAAAAAATTTAGACGTAACAAAAGAAATATTTTTTTAATTTATAATCGAATGTTAATTTTGTTAATAATATAGGCGCTTAACGCGCGTTTTAATAACACACGATTACTAATACGGATGGTGTTCACATGCTAACCGCGTTTTAAATCGTTAAAACACGCGTTGGCATGTGAACGGTGTCAAGTAGTATGTAGTTAATGTAAATAAATGAATAAGACTCTATACATAAATAGATTGCTACAGATAATCTTTATTTTCATACATACAAGTATGTATATTTATGGTTTTCCAATTTCCTTCAAACATGTATGAATTCTGCAGAATAAAAAACGGAAAAACGTCTTGCACATTTTTGACCGAATTATTGGAAGTATCGAAAAACAATTTGATCAAGACAAATAGTTTTATGATGATATAAGCACTCTAATCCTAGAAACTTTGATACAATGAAAAATGGTATACAGTGGTACCTCGACATACGAGGGTAATTCGTTCCGCAACCTTGCTCGTATGTCAAAGCAATTTTCCACACTGAAATTAACTGAAATGTCATTGTTCCGTTTCAGTCCCAAAAAAACACCTCAATAGTTACTCGTACACCTTGCCCATGTTTTTCAATGATTTCACGTTCTTCAAACCCATGGTTATAAAACTAAATGTGAAACAACTTTATTAAAAATACTTCGAAAACAAGCAATGCCGACAGACTCAGGTATAGGTCTATACATAAAGTACCTTAACGACATTTAAACCATTTACTGAAAAATAAAGAAATTTTTATCCTACCATATCTGCGACTGCAATTAGATAAAAACTTGTGGATTCTGCTGATAAACGATATTAATAATATTATAATATTTAATAATCATTATTATTAAATAATAAATAAATTCTGATAATAAATTTTTCCGCAAATCGCCAGGAAATTTTGACATTCCTGTCAAAATTTCTTGAAGAAAAAGTCAGGACTTCCTTACTGTAAGGAAATGTCATTTCCTTACTGTAAGGAAATGATATTTCCGTACAGTTGTTAGTGTTCTACATAAATGATAATTCAACCTCAATACGTTTCCATAGTAACCCAAGTAATTTTATTAGGAATTTCAAAGCACCATTTATTTGGGAATAAAATTATCGCGTTTTTTTTAAATCAATCAATATCTGTCGAATTTTAAACGATTTGCGGAAAAATAGTATGTTTACCTCGTAGGAAAAGCCACATTCCTGGACTCTGTGTTGCTAAGTCTCGGCTTGTGCCTCGACTTAGCAATCTTCACAGTCGTCCAGGAATGTTAAGCTTTTCCTACCCGGTAAACAATGTACTATTATTAAAAAGTAGGATTTGGCAAAATACTGAAATTATAGAACATCGATTTAATAATGAATATATTCAGTCACAGAAAATATGAAGGATGATATTATTAATCTAAGTGATAATGAGCATGAACTAACAAAAGACAATTTTGTTGATATCGTGAAAACTTCACCTCCGATATCATTTATTATTTGTAAGATTGCTTATTGTTAAATAAAAAAATATAGCAAATTATAAAAAATCAATGAATCCAAAGTTTTATGTTTGATTTAAAAATAATTTATATTTTTGTTTTTTTGATTTTATAAATAACAAAATAAAACATCCTGATTATAGAAGGTAACATGAGGAAGGGAGGCCGCTTTTCTATAAAATCACCGGGCCGCTTGAAAAGTTCCAGCACGCCACTGGGAAGTAGTTTAAACAGTTTTTACCTATACTGAAAATTTTGCTAAATGGAGTTGGCCATCTTTTAAACCAGGTTACAGATATAAATAATTTAAACTTATTGTTAGAGATGAGCCAAGTTCTGGAAAAATGTCACTGCTTTTGGACTGCAAAACCGCATAATACTTATTAGGTCGTTAAACTTAGCCTTTGGAATTTGTAAAGGACATATAGCAAAAATTTAAAAAAAAATGAACAAATCCCATTTTTATTTAAAAGTATCATATTATAACTTACATCCGATATCAGAACAGGCAATAAAAATTCTCCTGGGTTTTGGTAAAAGCGTTTTCGTATTAATCCAGAGAGTACTGGTCCATTTTATGTTGAATGGTAGTAAATAAGGCGGCTATGATCAGATGATGCCACTATTTTCTTCAAATTCTGGGTTTCAACAATATGCTCTGAGGAATTTTTGTAAATGTATTGTCTCTAAAAATGATTTTCAATCCAGTACCATGTTTTGTGACACACTCACTATAACAAACGGCGATGGTTTGGAACAGGGATGCCTAATGACTTTTTCAACCTCTTCCGGGTCATCAAAGTGGCCCTTCATATCCCACAATCCTACATTTTTGTCACACTCCAAATAAGAATGTCCTCTTACATGAAATGTGATATTTATTTCTTTCAGTAAAAGTTTTAAAGTTTTCAACCTAATAGAAATATTAAAAATATTGAAAAATATTAAAAATATTCCTAAAAGATATTTAATTCAAAACTTATTGGACCATCTTCCCGGAAACACCTCCACGTCTTCTAAAAATTGCAAGCCAGATGGATGCTGAAGCGAAAAAGACAAGAGGGAATTCAAAAACTTACCATTCACGACCCCGTCTGAATTTCATTTCATTCATTTCATCTTGTATTTCATTTTATTTCTTTCAGTTTATGAATTTTTTTTTACTATATAATGAATGAATCGAAAGATAATAAAGTTTTTATTTTGTCCTCCGGTAGAGTTACAAAAGATTTGCAGTTCTTTAACATGGTCTTGTAAGTAATTATTGATAAAATGGAGAAGAAAATATGCAATTTTGTTGATCCTTTCTTAGCCATACCTTCATGATAATTATAAAAAATAGAGAAGAGATGACATGTACATTAAAGACATACATAAACAATTGGCGTTTATAGTACACTTCGTAAGTGGCAGTTTTCGGAATTGAAACATTTTTTGAAAAATCAATAAAGACTCGGTGTGCATCCTTTTACGATTTGACAGACAAAAATGAAAGTGAAAATAAAAGTTGACAATGCTTTTTCCTCAAAAACGCTTTTTTCAAAGTACTTGACCGACCCACTTGGAATTTCGTATATATTTTGTTTAAACATTCCTTTGCGGTAACGCTGTCGAGATATTTTGTGTTTAACAATAATAAATATGTTGCTTTCATCTTTTTTTTTCAAAAAAAAAAACGTTGTTGTGATTTCTGAGTGATATCAAATGTCAAAATTCGATAAAACTAAAAATACTCGACAGCGTTACCTCGAAAATCTCATAAGCTAATAAAATATTTTTGAATTTTTTGTTTGCTATCAGCTAATGATGAATTCTGATGTCCACCGCAAAATTCATTATATTTTGAGATATCTTCAAAAATTTGCCACCGTTCGCGTTGGTTTATTTTTCAATATTTTTCTTTAAATTTTTTCTTGAATAATCTATGAATTGCAATGAATATGCCTATTTAATTTAAAAATAAAATAATTCTACCATAAATTCAAAAAATTTGTATTTGATTTAAAAAATCGCGTTTTTCGCACTAAATTATTACTAATTAAAGAGCTAGTCCAGAAAGCCACTGCGCATCCGCTAGGAAAAATATTCTAATTCAGATTTTTTGCACAATCTTACTCAAAAAGGACTCCTTTTAACAAATTTGCATGTTGCCAGGACCAAAAGGTGGTCAAAAATTTTTTAAACGTTTTTTTTTTTGTTTTTTTCCTAAAATTATTTTTTTTGCATGGAAAAAAGTTTCTTTAGGTTTTTCGGATAATTCCAAACAGAAAAGGTCTTTAGTAACTTTTCTCTAAAAATGATAGTTTTTGACATATAAGCGATTAAAAATTGAAAAATTGCGAAATCGGCCATTTTTAACCCTCAAAAACTATGTGAAAAACTGAAAATTTGAATGTTGCCAAGGTAGGTTGATATTCTTTAAACATCGATTGATGAAATACCGAAGAGTTTTTTGCAATACAATATTCAAAACTCCTATTTTTTTTAATTGCTAATCAAGCGTGCTCGACACTATTTTCCACCGACAGTATGGTGCAAATGAAAGGAATAAATTCGTTATTTCGTAAACCAGCGACTTTCAGGAAAAATCCCGAAACAGGTTGATTTTTATTTTTAAGTTATGATATTGTGACATATATGGTATACTAGTGACGTCATCCGTCTGGGCGTGATGACGTAATCGATGATTTTTTTAAATGAGAATAGGGATCGTGTGGTAGCTAATTTGAAAGGTTCTTCAATTCTCTATTCAGTAATGTAAACATTTACATAATTATTTATACAGGGTGTCCTTCTACTTCTTTTTGTGTCAAATAATTTAATTTAATAAAATTTTTTTGGACACCCTGTATAAATAATTCTGTAAATGTTTATATTACTGAATAGAGAATTGAAGAACCTTTCAAATGAGCTAGCACACGACCCCTATTCTCATTTAAAAAAATCATCGATTACGTCATCACCTCCAGATGGATGACGTCACTAGTATATCATATATGCCACAATATCATAACTTAAAAATAAAAATCGAACTGTTTCGGGATTTTTCCTTAAAGTCGCCGGTTTACGAAATAACGAATTTATTCCTTTCATTTGCACCATACTGTCGGTGGAAAATAGTGTCGCGCACGCTTGATTAGCAATTAAAAAACAAAGAAGTTTTGAATATTGTATTGCAAAAAACTCTTAGGGATTTCATCAATCGATGTTTAAAGAATATCTACCTACCTTGGCAACATTCAAATTTTCAGGTTTTCACATAGTTTTTGAGGACTAAAAATGGCCGATTTCGCAATTTTTCAATTTTTATTCGCTTATATGTCAAAAACTATCATTTTTAGAGAAAAGTCACTAAAGACCTTTTCTGTTTGGAATGATCCAAAAAACCTAAAAAAACTTTTTTCCGTGCAAAAAAAATAATTTTAGGAAAAAAACAAAAAAAAACGTTTAAAAAATCTTTGACTACCTTTTGGTCCTGGCAACATGCAAATTTGTTAAAAGGAGTCCTTTTTTAGTAAGATTGTGCAAAAAATACGAATTAGAATATTTTCCCTAGCGGATGCGCAGTGGCTTTCTGGACTAAGCGGCTCCAAGCTCTTGGCAGCAAACACGTACAGTCGGAAAAATGAAAGAATACCCATAAACGAACATATAAAACACGCTGTATTTTCCTGTCACCGTGTCACAAAGAAAATTGCCCAGCGCAAGTACATGTAACAATAATTATTACATGTACTAGCGCTGGCCAATTTTTTGTGTGACAGGATGACCGGAAAATACAGCGTGTTTTATATGTTCGTTCATGGGTATTCTTTCATTTTTCCGACTGTAGGCTTTCTTTCTACAGTGAGCACGTAAAGGTTGGAATAAATTTATTATTTAGTAAACCGGTGACTTTAAGGAAAAATCCCGAAATAGATCGATTTTTATTTTTAACCTTTGTCGAGCGGTATAATTTTACACCGGTAATAGACGGCATAGGTACAATTGTACTTGTTATATATTTTCTTAAAAATTCCTTAATCTAAAAGGAAATATTTGTTAGTTTAAGATAATATTATTTATTACTAGCATAATTGGTTAAACATTGTTTAATATTGTAATATTGTAATATTCGGGGAAAAGTCATTACAACTTATTTAAAGTGTTTAAAAAAAGCTTCATTTTTGTTTTATAAAAAAAATTCTAGCATCAAAATTAAACAAGTTTAAGCTCAAAATAAAGTTAGTCCCTTTTGGTTTTGGTAAAAAAATCGAGAAAATCACCCCATAATTAGTATCTTCGTTACGACTTCACAAGTTTCTTGACTCGTGTATATATTGTTTATATGATCTGTAAGTTTCGTCCGTTCAAAGTCCTTATTATTGAAAGGGTTGTAGTTAAAAGGGGTTGAACGAGTCACTGATCACGAATGTATGAAAATTTATAAACACCAAATCTCAATCAATTTTTGTCTAACAGAAAAACAAAAAAATACATGATATTCAGAAAAGCAAATCTGACTTTTTTCGTTTTTCGAGATTTTTGGTATATCTAACAATTTTTGAGTTATTTTGAAAAAAGCATATTTTTTAAAATTTAAATTTTTAAAAATTTTACTTTGAAACCAAATTTTTTCAAAAATAAGCACTTTAAATCGATGAAACTTACAGATCATATAAACACAATAAGTAAAATAATTTGTGGAGCGGTAACGATTATTTTTATTTAAGTTGCTAATTAGGGGGCGGTCTTCCCGATTTTTTTTTTTTGCAAAAACAAAAGGGACCAACTTTATTTTGATCGTAACTTACTTAAATTTAGTGCTAGAAACTTTTTATAAAAACAGAAATAAAGCTTTTTTAAACACTTTAAAAAAGTTATAATGGGTTTTTCCCAAAAAGTGCTTAATTTTTTGGATATTTTACCTCGAAATATTTTATTTGAAATTTGGTGAATATGAATCTATTTTTCATTGGCTATAACTCTGGTTCTACGAGATCCAGAGACCTAAAGTGTACACCATTCTTTTTACTTTTTTATAGGCTATATTTTTGCTAAGAACATTTTTTTCGACAAAATACTTACTTTTTGAGTTATTTGCGAAAAACCGTCTAAAAATGTGGTTATTTTGTTGAAAAATAAACATATTCACTCGCAAATAACTCGAAAAGTGTTGACTTGGCGAAAAAGCTCTATAGAACAAAAGTTACTTAAAATTAGTCAGTTTACCCATTTCCGGACTTATTTTGGACATATATTTTTTCACCCCCAAGAGGGGGTGAAAGTTACCCCCAAGAGGGGGTGAAAGTCACCCCCAGGGCAAAAGCACACATCAGCACAATATCACTTTTTTTTCTTTGACATGTAAGCTATACGTGTGCCAAATTTCATGTCAATCCAAGCGGTTTTTTAAAATTTAGAGCAAAAACCGTGAAGGAATGGACTATATCATTTAAAAACAAAATATTATATTGATATTATACAGGGTGTCCCGAAAAGATTGGTCATAAATTATACCACAGATTCTGGGGTCAAAAATAGGTTGATTGAACCTCACTTACCTATATACAATAGTGCACACAAAAAAAGTTACAGCCCTTTGAAGTTACAAAATGAAAATCGATTTTTTTTCATATATCGAAAACTCTCAGAGATTTTTTATTGAAAATTGACATGTGGCATTTTTACGACAGCAGTATCTTAAAAAAAAAATTAAGTAAAATTTGTGCACCCCATACAAATTTTATGGAGGTTTTGTTCCCTTAAACCCTCCCGAACTTTTGTGTACGTTCCAATTAAATTATTATTGTGGCACTATTAGTTAAACACATTATTTTTAAAACTTTTTTGCCTCTTAGTACTTTTTCGATAAGCCAGTGTTTATCGAGATATTTTGAATATTTGTCGAATCCACCACATATTTGTATATTGTTAAGTACGGTTATAGAGACCTGTTAATAATCTGAAAATTTATTTATAATTTACATTTTTAGGTATATTTTGAAAAAGAAGCTACATCTCGATAAAAGGTGACTTATGAACAAAAGACTAAGAGACAAAAGTTTTAAAAACACTGTGTTTAACTAATGGTACCACAATAATAGTTTAATCGGAACGTACACAAACATTAGGGGGGTTTAAAGGAACAAAACCCCCATAAAATTTTTACGTAAATATATTGAAAAAGAAGCCGCATCTCAATAAAAACTGGCTTATCGAATAAATACTAAGAGGCAAAAAAGTTTTAAAAACGTTGTGTTTAACTAATGGTACCACAATAATGAATTAATTTGAACGTACACAAAAGTTTGGGGGGGTTTAAGGGAACAAAATCCCCATAATTTTTTTATGGGGTGGACAAATTTCACTATAATTTTTTTTTAAGATGTTCCTGACATAAGAATTATACATGTCCATTTTCAATAAAAAATCTCTAATAGTTTTCGATATATTGAAAAAAATCGATTTTCATTTTGTAACTTCAAAGGGCTGTAACTTTTTTTGTGAGCACATTTGTACTAAGGTAAGTTAGGTTCAATCGAACTATTTTTGACCCCAGAATGTGTGGTATAATTTATGACCATTCTTTTCGGGACACCCTGTATAACATTTATGGATAAATGTAGAGATGTCACAAAATTTCAAGTCTCTATCTCTTTAACAAAAAAAGTTATCACAATTTGAAAACTCAAAAGTTACAATTGTACCTATGCCGCCCGACGAAGGTTAAATTATGATTTTTTGGCCTAATATCGTACTAGTGACGTCATCCGTCTGGGCGTGATGACGTAATCGATGATTTTTTTTAAATGAGAATAGGGGTCGTGTGATAGCTCATTTGAAAGGTTATTTAATTCTCTATTCAGTATTGATGTTTATAGATTAACGTCATTATTTATACAAGGTGCTCTAAAAAAATTTAATCAAATTAATCGAGACAAAAAGAAGAATATATGTAATTTATTTAATTCGAAATATATTTTAATGTTATCAGAAAACAGGAAAAAATGTTTATTTGACAAATAATTATTGTTCCTCGCTTAAATTCAATAATAAAGCTGCCACCCGCCTGCCTCTTGGCAGTTTAAACTAAACACTCAATATAAGCGAAAAGCAATGTTCATTTTTCAAACTAACATTTTTTCTGTTTTCTGACTGCAGTTTTTAAAATAAACATTTTTTTCTATTTTCTGGCAGAAGTAAAATGTATTTTGAGTTAAATAAATTACATACGTTCTTCTTTTTGTGTCAATTAATTTATTTAAATTTTTTTTTGGAAACCCTGTATTAATAATTATTATGTTAACGTGTATATTACTGGATAGAGAATTGAATAAACTTTCAAACGAGCTATGACACGACCCCCATTCTCATTTAAAAAAACATCGATTACGTCATCACGCCCAGATGGATGACGTCATTGATGTGGTATGATATACAGGGTGTTTGGTAAAGAATGGGCTATAGCTTAACTTCAGGTTCCTGAGGTTAAAATAGGTCGATTTAAGCTAACTTACCTTAGTACAAAGTTTATAATAACCGAGATACAGGGTGTCAAAGTTAAACTTTTTTTTATTTATTATTGAATATTTCCTGACAGGTATGAGATAACAACATGAAATTTAGTATGTGGGGGTTTTTTGGGTCGAGAAAACTAAATTCCCTACACAAAATTATGTATTACCCAGAGGGCGCCACATACGCCCTTCAGCACTCATTTATTAGTTTCAATTTTTTTTATCCCTCACTCTGTATAATTTTGACATTAAAATTTTTATTCTCCTATTAGTTTTACTTAAAAAAGGTATACTTCTTTCATCTTCCTAAACTTAACCGTTTTCGAGATAAACGCATTTTAAATCTGCGATTCACCATCATTTTTGCATAATATCATTGTAGTTACACCCGAAAAATATAGTTAAAACCATAAAATTATCCAAAAATGTATCGCAAATTTCTTCAAATGGAATTTGCGATGCAATGACATAAATTTGAGAACTGGCACAATTATTATGGTTTTAAGTTATTTTTCGGGTGGAACTACAATAATATTATGCTAAAAATGATGATGTATCGCAGATTTAAAATGCGTTTATCTCGAAAACGGTTGAGTTTAGGGAGATGAAAGAGGTATACCTTTTTTAAGTAAAACTAATAGGAGACTAAAAATTTTAATGTCAAAATTATACAGAGTGAGGGATAAAAAAAAATTGAACGTAATAAATAAGTGCTGAAACACATACTAAATTTCATGTTGTTATCTCATACCTGTCAGGAAATATTCAATAATAAATAAAAAAAGGTTTAACTTTGACACCCTGTATCTCGGTTATTATAAACTTTGTACTAAGGTAAGTTAGATTAAATCGGCCTATTTTAACCTCAGGAACCTGAGGTTAAGATATGGCCCATTCTTTACCAAACACCCTGTATATGCCAAAACATCATAATTTAAAAATAAAAATCGACCTTTAAACATGCTCACTGTATATGTCTAAAAAAACCTTTACATGCTCACTGTGTATGTCTAAAATAAATAAAAAAAATGTCAGATACCTGGATTATTAAAAGTCTTTAGAAAAATTTTACTTCCCTAAATCTACTGGAATCTAGTGTATTTCTCAATAGTAGTTTTCTTATTTTGGTTTTGTACTTAATAAAAACGTTGACTGATAAATATACTGGATAAAAATATCAACTATAACAAACTTTTGTGATTTTTTTAGACCTGGAAATGCTGACATAGGCCACGGCGGGTTGCAGCCTTTGAATATGGTTGGCAGGAGAGGGATATTAGAAAACAATAATCCTCGTACTCAGTATGAACCGTTTTAATAATATTAATAAACAAACAATGTAGTTTGTTAATATGAATTAAAATATAAAATAAATTTTTCCCAAAAATAAATCAAACTTTTTAGAGTATTCCTATCCAATCGATTTTCTCGTGTATAATTATTTTTTTTTTATTAAGAAGAAGTCGCATCCACCTAATAGTTACTAGCGACGGAACAATACATAGGTTAAACAAAAATGTGGTACAATATAAGTATAGTACAAAGGTAAGGTTACATGTATTATCTAGAAAAACTTGTTAGATTTGATTGAATACACCAATTGTTTTTAAAAAGTCAATTAAATTTTTTGGTCGTACGGTCCTGACTATGGTATAGTCAAACCATTTTTAATTGAAGGCGACTCATCTACAAATTGAACTGAGAACTATCGGCAACAATGTTAAATTTTAAAACTAAATTTATACCGGGGGCATTTTTATTGGGTATGCCTTGCCAATGTGCATAAGGGAAAAAGGAAGATGATATCATAAAATTTGCCTCGGTAACAATATACCTCCGGTCTACGGGTCATATTTACGAGCGGCTAAGTTGAACAAATTCCTTGAACACTGTGAATCATTGGTAACCTTATCAATACTTCGCTGGTCTATATATTTACGTCCAAGGAAGGGTGAGAATCCAAGAAATATTTTACTCGTCAACAGGTGTTCTTATCTGCATAGGCGTAGACGTGGTGTGTTTTTTTTCTTGTGACATGGGATGAAGCCACAATTTAAGTTTTAAATTAAATTTATTTGACGTTTCAATTTCCAACTTGTAAATCATTATCAAAATAAAAAACTTTAATAATTTAATCAAATTTTGTTTTTGATGCTTGATAAAAAATTATTGTTGTTGTTTGTTTGGGTTTATATGACTGCGGACACTAAATCCATTCGCCAATTTTACTATTTTTTATTTTATTAGTCATTTTTTCGTATCTTATCCTAAAACTAATACTAATATAATAAACAATTCTACTAATAAATAATTATTTTTGTATTTTTTTTTTAATAATTTTTTATATATATATATATATATTTTTATTAATTTTTTTCCAAATGATGTTCTCAGAGTTCCACAGCAAAAACTGCAACATTCTTCTTTAGCCCTCTACTTCATTCGAAAGCTATTTTACTATGGACTGTCCAAGTTCGTCATTCATTTTTATCTACATATTTTTTTTTATATTTTTTTAATTATTATATTTTTTTTTCTATTTTTTTTTATATATCTTTTTTATATTTTTTCTTTCTTTTTTTTTATTATTATTTTTTTTTTTTTTTATTTTTATTTTATTATTTTTTTTATATTTCTTTTCTTTTTTTTTTTTTTTTCTTTTCTTTTCTTTTCTTTTTCTTTTAACATATAACAATTTACAAGAAATACTTACTCTATATTTTACAATTACAATTTAAGCTTAATATCTAAAATATGTTTATACAATAGTCGGTATACCAACTCATTATTTTCTAATGTTAATAAATAATTTAAATTAATGGGATGGTGGACATCAGTCAAAGAATACAGTGAATTTAAAAACATATTAACTTTATTAGAGATAAGAGAACAGGTCAAAATTTTGTGTTGTAGATTGCCCAACTGTCCACAAATACATTGTGGACTATCAGCTATATTAATTTTAAATAAATATGATGGAGTAAGACAGTGGTCAAATCTCATTCTGCATATGGTTCTTATCATATCTTTTGTCGACTCCATTTTAGAAAACCAAGGTTTATCCGTTATATAGTTTCTGATTGATCTGTAGTGGTTTCCTGTATTTACGTTTTCATCAATATACCTTTCTTTCCATTCTTTCTTAATCTCTTTGAATAAATTTGATTCAATATCTTTTGGCGTACAAAGATAATGGGTTAATACTCCTTGTGTCACCGCGTTTTTAGCCAATTCATCTACCATGTCATTTCCAATTATTCCACAGTGGCTTTTAACCCATGCCAACTTAACAGACTTTCCTTGTTGCTGAAGTTCTTTAATTTTATTTATGATATATAATTCAATGTAGTTCACTTTTGATTTAGGATTTATAGCACTAATTTTACTAAGAGAACTTTTACTGTCACTAAAAATTATAAACTTTGAATGATTTATATTAGATAAATATTTTAGTGCTTCCATTATCGCTATTAATTCAGCTGTATATATACTCATAATAGAATTTAGTTTAAACATTTTACTAATTTTATTACTGCTATCCCAATAGGCACATCCCACACCTTCAATATTTTTTGATGCATCTGTATATAGCATACAATAATCTTTGAACATTTGTGAACTGTCGGAGATAAACACTAATTTTCTTAAAGATATAGGCAACTTGCTATAGTCCCTTAAAAAGTATACCTGAACTTGTTCCATACTATTAAAGTCAATATTATAATTTGGGTTTATGTCATATTTATAAAGTTGTTTATCATATATTGTCATTTTTGAATATAAATCTACCATATTTAGAGTTTTCTTTTTTATCCAATATTTTTCTGTCAAGTCTGCTAAAAACAGTTGATGTATTTTGGAAATTAAACTTGCCTTTTTTTCATACAATCTAACTAAAAGGTTGATGCCAAGTTTTTTTCGTCTTATATCCATCGGCATTTCACAGCATTCAACTTGTAGATTATTTATCGGTGTACTTCTTAGGGCTCCTATACACAATCTAAGGGATTTATTAATGATTTTGTCTATTTTATTTAAATGACACTGTGATGCGTCACTGTATAATATTGATCCGTAGTCGAATATAGCTCTTATATTATTTTTAAATAACAACAAAGAAATATTTGGATCTGCTCCCCAACGTAAGTGTGATACGAATCGAAGAAGGTTTATTCCTTTTTCTGTTTTTTTAACTATATGGTCTATATGTTCTTTCCAGAGAAGCTGTCTATCCAGAGTAATACCCAAATATTTAACATAACTTTGTACAGGATAGGATATATTGTTTATTAAGATGTGATTGGGTATTTCTTTTCGTTTTCTTGTAAAAATACATAATTTGGTTTTGGAATCAGATATATTTAGTCCATGTAATTCACTCCATATTTTAATATGTTTGTCTCCTTCTTCAATGGATTTGACTGCATTTTCTATTTTAATGTTTTCTTGATAAATAACTATATCATCTGCAAATTGTAAAATTTTTGTTGAGTTTAAATTTTTTTCTATATCAGAAGTGTAAATTAAATATAACAAAGGGCTTAATATTCCTCCTTGAGGTAAACCACCCATCGCTAGTCTTGGACCAAATGTGTTATTATTTACCGATATATAAATTTTTCTACAGTCATACAATTTTATTATTTTTTGACAGAAGCATTCTGGCAGACCTATTTGTATCATTTTGTTATATAGTATATTTAAATTAACGTTGTCGTATGCTGCTTCAACATCTAATAAAAGAGCGATTACTGAAGAATTTTTCGTAAACGCTAAATTTATATCTGTTACCAAATGACTCACAGCTTCCACAGTAGAATGATTTTTTCGAAATCCAAATTGTGTTTGTGATAATTTATTGTTTTTTTCTAGCCAACTTTCGAGTCTAAGTTTTATCATTCTTTCCAGTGTTTTTGTTATGCAGGAGCTCAATGAAATACCTCTATAAGATTCTGCTGAATCAGGATTCCGATTTGTTTTGAGAATAGGAATCACCCGGTACTCTCTCCAGTTATCTGGAATATCTTCTGATAACCATATTTGATTAAAAAAATTTAATAGTGTTTCTTTCCCTTTTTGATGTAAATTGGCCAACATAATATAATGTACATTATCTATACCTGGAGAAGTATTTTTCTTATTCTTAAGGCTTATTTCTAATTCACAGAAACTAAATGGAATTGAAAGTGGATGCATAGAGTTTTTTCTTTCCATTACATTAATTTTTGAAAATATATTATCTGGACATAATTTTCTTAAAAACTCCTCAACCCATTCTCCTTCAGTCACTGGATTTACTTGTGGTTTAAAAATGTTTTGTAATCGTTTGGCTTGATTCCACATATCTTTAATTGGTGTATTTTTGTTTAAAGTTTTACAAAAATTTCTCCATGCATTACGCTTACTCTCTAATACAACTTTTTTGGTTTTCGCTACACATTTATTATAATTTATATAATTTTGTATATTAGACTGTAGTTTAAACTTGCGTAAAGCTAGTTTTTGTTCTTCTATTACCTTTTTACAATTGTCATTCCACCAAGTTTTTCTAAATCGTGGATTAGTCCCTGTTCTCTTCTCCGGTATACATATCTTACAATATTCGTTTAATTTATTTAAAAATTGTTGGTAATTTAAATTATTATCTATTTCCATGAAATTATCAGTGATAGAAGAGAAAAGAGACCAATCCGCTTTATTTATGTTCCATTGAAATTTTGTATTTACACATTCCGCTTTATTAACATTAATATTTGACTTAATAATAATAGCAAAATGATTTGATCCTAATGTCTCGTCCACAACATCCCAATCGAAAAAATGACTAATATTTGCTGAGCATATTGTCAGATCTATTGCAGATTTATTATTGCTATTCGGTCTACGCATCAAAGTTTCTTTACCATTATTTAAAATTACAAGATTACAGTCCTCAATAGCTTCTAACAGATTTTTTCCTATAGTATCTACAGTACTACAACCCCAAACATAATTGTGGCTATTAAAATCACCACCAATTATAAAAGGCTTCTCTAGACTATTAAAAAACTTTTTCCATTCATTTAGAGTGATTTTAAGATTTGGTTTTACGTATATTGAATAAATGTTTAACTTTTTTCCGGATTGAATTTTAATTGATATGCTATTGCACATTATGTCATTAATTTGGTGAAAAGTAGGACTGTTGTAAAATTTTATTAATTTTTTCAAAAGGATGGCTACTCCACCATATCCATCATCTCTATCATTCCTAAAGACATTATAACCAGTAAAGTTAATAAAATTACTTTTTTTTAACCAAGTTTCTGATATTAATCCTATATCTATTTTATTGTCATACAAGAATTTTTCTAAATAACCCTTATTTGTTTTAATTGATCTCGCATTCCATTGAAGAAATGAAACGTTAGCCATCACGAGGTAATAATAATTGTGAAATATTGTTTTTTAATAATTCCAACGTTTTTTGATCTAAATTGTGATTAATTTGATTTAATGTTGCTGAAATAAAGTTTACTATTATTTCTCCTATATTATTTTGATTATCGTTTTGTGTTTGTGTTGTGTTAGAATAAATGGGATTATTAAAATTATAACAAGGCTGACTTTGTATTCTTGGTGTTTGCAAAATTTTTCTGCGTGCTTCCATTGTTTCTTTATCTACACTACTAGAATCAATACTACTTGATCTTTTTCGTTTAGATATTGTATATTTATTTGAAGTATTTTCTTGGTCTTTACTTACTGTTGAATAACATTTTTTATATTTATTATTAGCTTCATAATATGTTATATTTTCATTATTCATAATTTTTTTAATATATTCCTGTTTTTGTCTTTCTGTACAATCTGCTCCCTTGTCAGTAGCGCTGTGTTTTCCTTTGCACAATACACAAAGTAAATTATTCGGATTGGAACAATTAGATTTGTTGTGTTCTTCGCCACATCTTTCACACCTATCTTTTCCTCTACATTGGGCACTTATATGCCCAAATCTCAAACACTTTAAACATTGGATTATTCTGGGTGTATAATTTTCCACCTCGTATATCATTTTTTCTATTATTACATTTTTTGGTATAGACTGACCTTTAAAAGTGACAATTACGGTTCCTGTTTTTACATAATTAGTATTACCATTATCTTGAATCACTTTCCGCATAATTCTTTTTACATGTAATACTTCGAATTTAATTCCAAATCTAGGTTTAATTAATGATACTAAATCATTATCTTCTATCTCTTTATCTACCAATTTTATAACACCTTTCTTTTGAGTAAAAAACGTTGGAATATATGCCTCATACTCTTTGCTTTTAAGAATTTGAGAATCAATTAATTTATTAGCACTAGCAAAATTATTTAGTTCTACCTTGATTTTATTTCTACCAACTACTGTAATTTGTGTGATATTATTTTCAATTTCAGGTACTGCACTTAAAATCAAACGGGCCGTGCCGATCCTGTGTAATCGACCAATGTTACCGTTTTTATTTTCTATGTGTACTATATAAGGTGCATTATCTCCAAATTGATATCTATGTTTTAATCTTAAATTTATTACTTTATTTAAATTTTGCTTACCTGACTTATCTGTTTGATTTAAATTTGTCAAAGTTTCATCGTTATTGCAACTAAATTTGTTACTTACCTCAATAGTACTACTTGTTTGGTTTTGTTTGTTTGTTACCTTATTATTTACTCTATTGTTATTTTTATTTAATTCCTCATATTCCATCATCCCATCTCCTTCCATTTCTACATAAAATTTACCTTTATCTGGAGGTTCGGGTGGTATACCTTCCATATTATTTGTTTTCTGAAATTTAACTTCTAGGCGCTAAATTTCACACTTTCTTACAGATCACTGGTTTAGTACTTCTTTATACTACTCGTAATACTCAAAAAGTTAAGAAAAAACCTTAAAAATTAATAATTTTTAGGAGAACTTCTAAATAAACTGCCTTTCAATTTGACGTTTATTTGACATTCTCTAAAAAATTATTCTCTAATAATTTAATTGTATCTCAATCTCACTCATTCATATTGACAATTCAGACATAATATATTATATGTACATTTTAAAGTAGATTTATTTATTAAATCTTAATCTTCGATTCATTGTCTTCACTCTTGTTCGTATCCTCGCTGTTTTTTCTTTCGTTTACTTGATTAAAAAAAACTCCACCATGTTTTTATTTTTAATAGGCGTGTAAATTGGAAATATTTTCTAATCTTTTTAAAACTTTGGAGCAAAAATTGCAGCGAGTTTGTTCTTAGTTCATTAAAATGAAACCAAACATTGCTTTTTGGTGGTGCCATTTGCCATCTTTCTTTCACGTTTTAATATCTGCCAAATAATATTCATGCGGTTCCCAAAGATCAAGGATAGTAAATGAAACTCAATATTTATTAAACCAATACAGAAGTAAAAACTTCGAGATGTATTCTGGTATAAAATCGTTTATTTAAAAACTATAAAATGTCATCGATTGCAGAACGTTTTCGTTCTAAACAGAACATCTTCAGTGCATCCTGCCGAGTATTTTGAAACTAGCACACCGTAAATAGTGTTAACATCATCATATATGGTTTACATAATGTAATATGTTAAAATGTTATGACTACAAGTCGATGTTAATGGATAAAGTGGAACACATGCTAAAAGGGTGCCATGGTTCCCTGCTCGAAGATACTAGGTACTTGCCAATTCAATGGGCACAGACCAACTGAGAGCTCTCAGTTGGTCTGTGCCCATTGAATTGGCAAGTACCTAGTATCTTCGAGCAGGGAACCATGGCACCCTTTTAGCATGTGTTCCACTTTATCCATTAACATCGACTTGTAGTCATAACATTTTAACATATTACATTATGTAAACCATATATGATGATGTTAACACTATTTACGGTGTGCTAGTTTCAAAATACTCGGCAGGATGCACTGAAGATGTTCTGTTTAGAACGAAAACGTTCTGCAATCGATGACATTTTATAGTTTTTAAATAAACGATTTTATACCAGAATACATCTCGAAGTTTTTACTTCTGTATTGGTTTTTTAAACTATGGTATACAGCCAACTATTGGGATTTTCCCATTGATTTTTTCAATATTTATTATAAGCACACATCATAATGAAAATTTGAAGTGAAAACTGACCTTGAAATACTGTATAGGTACTCTCTATTAATAAAATTTTACTTTATTTACTATTTTACTTCGAAAATAAGCCACACTTTAAGTTGAAAATTCAATTTATTTGACGTTTTGACTTCCACTTCGGAAATCGTAATCAAAATACAAAATATTAATAGGTACTTATCACTTTCAGAAGTGGAAGTCGAAACGTCAAATGAATTGTTTTTCCAACTTAAATTGTGGCTTATTTTCCAAGTAAAATAGTGTATAATCATTAATATAACTAATATTGGATACAGTATGGTGCAAATGTTTGGAATAAATTCGTTCTTTCTTAAACCAGCGACATTCAGGATAAATCCTGAGACAGGCCTATTTTTATTTTTGAATTATGATTTTTCGACATATATCATATAGGCACTAGTGACGTCATCCATTTGAGCGTAATGACGTAATCGGTGAATTTTTTAAATGAGAATTGAGTCGTGTACTAGCTCATTTGAAGGGTTATTCAATTATCTATTCAGTAATCTAAACATTGATATAATTACTCATACAGTGTGTCTCAGAAAAATTATTTTTAATAAATTAATCGACGCAAAAAGAAGAATGTGTATAATTTATTTAATTCAAAAAACATTCTAATGCTTTCAGAAAATAGAAAAAAAATGTTGTTTATTTCACTAATAAACATTGTTTTTCGCTTAAATTAAATAATGTTTAAACTGTCAAGGGGCAGATGGGTGGCAGCTCGAACATTAAAATTAAGCGAAAAGCAATGTTTATTTATCAAAAACCATTTTTTCTGTCTTCTGACAGCAATAGAATGTATTTTACATTAAATAAATTTCATGAATTCTTCTTTCTTGAGTCAATTTAATTCAAAAAAATTTTTCTTGAACACCCTGTATAAATAATTATGTTAATGTTTATATTGCTGAATACAGAATTGAATAACCTTTCAAGTAACTATCACACGACCCCTATTGTCATTTAAAAAAATGATCGATCATGTCATCACGCCCAAATGTATGACGATGACGTAACTATTACGATATATGTCTCAAAAATCATAATTTAAAAGTAAAAATCGACCTGTTTCAGGACTTTTCCTTAAAGTCGGTGGCTTACGAAATAACGAATTTATTCCAAACATGCATCATACCCTAATAGCACAAGGACGTCCAATGGACGTCCATTGGACGTCCTTCACGGACTTTAGGGACGTCCTTTGGACGTCCGTTTTCGTCCGAGGAACGTCCTTTATACGTCCTATTTTGGTCCAAATGTCGCGCTACCGAACGTCCATTGGACGTCCATCTAAGGTCCGGGGGGACGTATATTGGAACTTAATCGGACGTAAATTGGACCTTAATCGGACGTCCTAGGGGACGTAAATTGGACCTTAATCGGACGTAAATTGGACCTTAATCGGACGTAAATTGGACCTTAATCGGACGTAAATTGGACCTTAATCGGACGTAAATTGGACCTTAATCGGACATAAATTGGACCTTAATAGGAAGTAAATTGGAACTTAATCGGACGTATATTGGACCTTAATCGGACGTAAATTGGACCTTAATCGGACGTAAATTGGACCTTAATCGGACGTAAATTGGACCTTAATCGGACGTAAATGGGACCTTAAGCGGACGTAAATTGTACCTTAATCGGACGTAAATTTGACCTTAACAGGACGTCCAATTTTGGTCCAAAGGCCAAGTTGCCAAACGTCCAATGGAGGTCCACCTAACGTCGGAGGGGACGTTCGGTGGACGTCATTTGGGCATTCATAGGATGTCCCAGTTTGGTCCAATGTCTTGCTGCTGAACATCCATCTAACGTCCTGGAAGGTCATTCGGTGGACGTCTAGCGACGATATTTAGACCTGTGGAGAATGTATTGTGGGAAATAAAAAATATATTTTTTAAGGAACTTATATTTCATCTTATATCAAATTACAATTATTGGATATTACATTATTTACATTAAATTACAATACACTTCTCCAAGAAATTAACGCACCACCTTAAATATGGGGTATATTTGATGTCTCGTATTTCCTAAACCTGTTGTCCCATCTAAGTGATGTTTTTATAATATTATAGCCTAGGCTATAGGTTACCTCCTTAAGCTTGTCATGCACAGGGAGCTATGCTGTAATATATGTATATTATATCATATCGCTCTCTATAGTAATGTGATATAATATATATTACAGTATAGCTCCCTGTGCATGACAAGCATAAGGAGGTAACATATTCTAGGGCCTAGGCTAGAATATTATAAAAAAAATCACTTAGATGCAACAACAGGTTTAGGAAATTCGAGACATCAAAAATGCCCAATTTTTAAGGTGGTGCGTAATGGGCTGTATATACAGGGTGTAACAAAAATACAGGTCATAAATTAAATCACATATTCTGGGACCAAAAATAGTTCAAATGAACCTAACTTACCTTGTACAAATATGCACATAAAAAAAGTTACAGCCCTTTGAAATTACAAAATGAAAATCGATTTTTTCGATTATATTGAAAACTATTAGCGATTTTTTATTGAAAATGGACATGTGACATGTGGCATTATTATGGCAGGAATATCTTAAACAAAAATTATGGTGAAATTTGTGCACCCCATAAAAATTTTATGGGGGTTTTGATCCCTTAAATCCTCCCAAACTTTTGTGTATGTTCCAATTCAATTTTATTATTGTGGTACCATTAGTTAAATTCAATATTTTTGTTTCTTAGTATTTTTCAGATAAGGCAGTTTTTATCGAGTTGCGACTTCTTTTTTAATATGTCCACGTAAAAATTTTATGGGGGTTTTGTTCCTTTAAACCCCACAAATGTTTGTGTATGTTCCAATTAAACTATTACTGAGGTACCATTAGTTAAACAGAGTGTTTTCAAAACTTTTTTGTCTCTTTGTATTTTTTCGATAAGGCACGTTTTATCGAGTCTGGCTTCTTTTTTAATATGGTTCAAAATATACCTAAAAATGTAAAGCATAAATAAGTTTGCATATTATTACCAAGTCTCCATAATCGTACTTAACCATATACAAATATGTGGTGGATTTGACAAATATTCAAAATATTTCGATAAAAATTGACTTTTCGAAAAAGCAATAAGAGGCAAAAAAGTTTTTAAAACGTTTAAATGGTAGGTACTACAATAATAATTAAATTGAAACGTGCACAAAAGCACATTGTTTTCGATACATTGGAAAAAATCACTTTTCATTTTGTAACTTCAAATGAGTGATAAAGGCACAGAGACTTAGATCACGAGGTCACATTGAAAGGATGCCAAAAACGAGGACTCCGAAAAAGGGTACTAAACTACACTATAGCTTCAAGAAAGAGAAGAGGAAGACCGGAAAAGAGATGGAAGCAAGAGGTCGAAAAAGATTTGGAAAGAATGGTGTTACAGGGTCAGAAAAGAAAAATGAATAAGAGGAAGGAATGGAGAAAAATCACATATCAAGCCAGAGAAGATCTCAGTACATAAAGAAACGTGAAAATGAAGAAAAAAACAAACTTTTCAAGCCATGGGCCTCTACGGCCCTTGGTGCTATTAATATATAACTTCAAAGGGCTGTAACTTTTCTTTTGTGCACATTTGTACTAAGGTAAGTTAGGTCCAATCAAACTATTTTTGGTCCCAGGATATGTGATTAAATTTATGACCTGTATTTTTGTTACACCCTGTATATATATATAAAGGTTATATTTGGTTCTTGGGACATCAAAGTATATTTTTTAGACATTCCCTGGATATAGTCACTGATGTGACATACCTCCGATTTGTTTTTTCATGAGTTTTGTAAGAGAGACTAAAAACTTTTTTTATGGTCACCTCCTGTTTTCATATATTTTTTGACATGTTTTGTAGTAAATTCAACTATCTATTTACTACAAGACATGTCAAAATTTACATGTGAAAGCAGGAGATGATCCTAAAAATGGTTTTTCGTCTCCTACAAAATTCATGAAAAATCAGATAGGAGAATTTGTACATTACAATTCTCTGATGTTTGGGAAAAAGGGCTTAAGTCAGAAATGCACATCGATAATGTTTTGATGATTTCTGGACCAGAAAAATCGGCTCTTTTTATTGGTACATACAGTTTACGTCTACAACAATTTTTTGCTGGTCCAGAAATCATCAAAACATTAGCAATGTGCAATTCTGACTTACGCCCTTTTTGCCAAACATAAAAAAAAAACAATCTGGTCATAACTGACCAATGAGCAATTTTAATTTAACCTAAATTACTACTGTTTCTTAAAATGAAGAGCTTACCCCATAGCGTCTCTTATCTAATCTAACAAGATCGTGCACTATTCTAACATACACAGCCACATCACGCACTATGCTCTGCTTTTCACTATCACCTATCACTCAAACTAGTTCAAAAGGCTTTGTCCTCTTCAATCTTCTAGTTTGCCCAGTAGTATCGAGGAGCTGGATTTCCTCAATATTCTTGTACTTATTTAAGTTGTTTGTCGGGATTCCTGCTATCTTCTTGATGATTATATCCAGGTTCCATTCCTAGGTCTTAATATTTGTTTATAAAGTAATAACTTATTATGCATGGACAATGTTGAGTTTCTTCCAATTAGCCAATACACTTTTTATATCTTTATTTTGGTTATATCTTGTTTTTTGTAGACCACTTTCAGCTGATTCTAAAAAAAAATTAAAATGAACGGTAATTTTTCTATTCTTTACAATTAAAAATCAAAATATTTACAGGTAATACATGCATAAATGATTCCTTTCATAAAGAAAATTGAAAACGGATTTTATAATACTTACATAATTGTTTAAGAGATCCAGCCAGAGCCAAAACTAGCATACTAAACAGTACAGTTGAGTACAGCAAAAAAAGCCACTAATTTCCATTTTTCACCCCCTTATCGATGGATTTTTTTCCAATCAAAATTTTTACTAAATTTTTAGGTTATCTTATGACTTATGATGAAAATGAAATGCTGACTTGATGACCAATGACCACGCGACGCTACATAGATACTCGCGCGGCAAATTTGAAAATGAACGCAAATTGAATAGTAAATGGCCTCTCTTTAGAGTATGGAAAATTTTACCCCTCCAGGAGGACATTGTACTCTTTTCATAGAATATCTTGTGGTAACTTTCCAGCCATAATTTAATCAGATGTTCACGGAATAGAACTTTGATAGTAGAATTCCTGGAATGTTTTGTTGTTAGGGGAAACTTTTATTTTATTTATTCTTGAATATTTCCTGTTGGTAAACATTGTTTACAAATAAGATTTTCATTACATTACATGAAATCAAAAACATGTTTTGGATATTAAACTATATAGTTTATAATTGTAATAATTTAATATACAATTTTGAATTAAGATTTAATCTTTTCGATTTAAACTACAGTAAAACTTGTGTTACCGGCCCCCTGCCAACACCGGCCACCTGTACTAACGGCCAGTTTAAAAATTCCCCACACTAATTACAGTAAAACCTGTCAGTAACGGCCGCTAAAACTGAAAAAGCTATTGGCCGATATAGAAAGGTGACCGGTATTGCCAGTTTTTGTAGTCTAGATATAATTGGTTTGGGGAATTTTTAAACTGGCCGTTAGTACAGGTGGCCAGTAACACAGGTTGTACTGTATATCTAGGCTACAAAAACTGGCAATAACGACCACTTTTCTATATCGGCCAATAGTTCTTTCATTTTAGTGGCCATTAGTGACAGGTTTGACTGTATTTCATTAACGTAAAGTTAACGCAAGTTAATATTTTATTGAATTATTTTGCTATTTGATCCCGTATAATGTGTCCAATATAAGCGTTCATAAAACGTCCGCATTTCGTCCAGTATGGACGTCCAAAGGACGTTCAACGTCGGACGTCCAAAGGACGTCCATATTTATTCCGTCCGAAGGATGTCCAACGTCGGACGTCCGAAGGACGTCCATATTTATTCCTTCCGAAGGACGTCCAACATGGGACGTCCAAAGGACGTCCGTTTATAGTCCATGGACGTTAGGACCAAAAATGGACCTATTTTGGACGTCCAAAGGACGTCGTGTGCTATTAGGGTACTGTACGTAATTGCATAAGATGCCACAAAGAAATAGATTCAGAAGAATATTTACTTCATTTTGTTAGAAAGCTAGAAAATACCTGTCAAAACACACATGACAATTTAATAATTATGTACATAGATCTTAGATTTAACTTTTACGCAATTACTTATCTGTTTATATAAATAATAAATAATTAAAATATTATTTTGGTACGCCACTGCAAAGTTGACAAGAGAACTATTGGTGACTCGTTTTAAGTGCGATGTTGCCAATGAAACACCTTCAATTAAAAATAGTTGAACTATACAATATACCACGTTTCAAGCCGTCCTAAAATAAATGTACCTTTCAAATATTGTTGTTTCACCTGTGCATAAAAGTTCTAGTGCAACACAAGTACCCACCAATATAGAGAAGACATTCTGGCCAAAGAACAGTAAGGCTGAGGCTGAACAGGAGACCTGAAAGCTATGGGCGTAGAGAATTGGATAGAGGTTGCCACGATACACAGAGAACCGGTATGCCGTTTGTCGCCGCTAAATTTGGTTCGGCCGCGCAGCACGTCACGTGGGAACCTAACAGATATTTGCTTATTGTTTCGATGCATTATTTCGTATGTGGTGGCGTTTAAAGTGAATAGATTGAGGCTGTTTTAAAATATTAAGTTGTTAACGATTGAACTAAATCTGTATTATTTAGTTACAAATTGTTGTTTATTAGCATAACTGTGTATTTTTAAAGCTATTATAATATAACTATTAGTTTTATAGTAATTTATTAAAACCGAGACTATAATGCCATTTGAGGTGATATTATGCATGTGCAGAACACGAACATATGTATATGTATTACTAAAATGAGGGATATTACCAGAAAAATAAGTTTTAAAATAGATACTAATTCTAATATTATTATTAAAACTTTTCCCGTTTGTTTTTTTATTAATATATATAATATTTATTATACATAATGTTATAGATAATATGTATTAATATACATAATTGATTTAAGTTAAACCAGGTTAGGAATCTAAAAATTGAAAGTGCGAACATTTTATACATACATACAGAGTGGGCCAAACATTTATTGTATACAGAGTGGGCCAAAGAAAACAGTTCACCTCGATATTTGGCAGTATTTATTAGATTTTAAGGAAATGAAGAAACAGGTCGAGTTTTGATCTAAGGGAGACACATTTTTACAGTACATACATCTGTCATTTGTCAACCCCTTCCTTCAATTTCCCCCGCCCTTTATTTTTATATAGGGAATACGGATCGTGTGCTACCTCATTTAAAAGGTTATTCAATTCTCTATTCAGTAATATTAACATTGACATAATTATTTATACAGGATGTCCAAGAAAAATTATTTTGATAATTGACACAAAAAGAAGAATGTATGCAATTTATTTAAATCAAAATACATTCTACTACTAACAGAATACAGAGAAAAATGTTTATTTGACAAATAAATATTGTTTTTCGCTTAAATTCAATATTCAACCTACCAACCCTAATAACACAAAACATTCCAGGAATGTTCCTAGAAGGTACTCACAGGACATTGAAAACATTCCTGGAATGTCCCCAAATGCACACGAATGTCCCTGGAAAGTCCCAGGAAAGTGCTGTGTCAGCATTTTAAATATTCTTAGAATGTTCTGTTGGAACATTCCATGAATGTCTACGAATGTTCTTTGGACATTCACAGCATATGTTTTAGACTGAATGTCTTGTTGGAACATTCCATGAATGTTCTTTGGACATTCACAGTATATTTTTTAGACTGAATGTCTTGTTGGAACATTCCATGAATGTTGGAACATTCCATGAATGTTCTTTGGACATTCACAGTATATTTTTAGACTGAAATTCTTGTTGGAACATTCCATGAATGTCTACGAACATTCTTTGAACATTCGTAGTATATTTTTTAGACATTTTATGAAATATATCGTCAGTGATGTGACAATACCTCCTATATGTTTTTTCATGAGGTGTGCAGGAGACGAAAAACATTTTTTAAGGTCACCTGTTTTCATACGTAAGTTCTGACTTGTTTTGTAGTAAATAGATAATTGAATTTACTGCAAAACAAGTCAAAAAATATATGAAAACAGGAGGTGGCCCAAACAAGTTTTTAGTCTATCTTACAAATCTCATGAAAAAACAGATAGGAGGTATTGTCACATCACTAGCGATATGTGGCCATAACAAATAATACATCCTTGATAAATATAAACATTTTTATTGCAAAAAATCTTTTCATACATTTTTTTAATGTAATTTACTGACATTCCTAAATATTATAAAAAAATGTGTCACATTTGCTTTGTAAACCTTTTTTTTGCTTTTCGTAGCCACATATTCCATTTCCTTCCTGCTTTTTTGTAGACCACTTCTCTCGGCTGATTCTAAAAGAAAATAAAATAAAAGGTAATTTTTCTATCCTTTACAATTAACAATCAGAAGAAATATTATTTACAGGTAATAATAATAATATGCATTAATAATAATAAAAAAATAAATATTAAATAATATTTAAATATATAATAAAAAATAATATTTAACAAATAAAATAATAATAAAGAACATTTTGTATTTTAACAACGACGTCGGATGTGGGCGTAGAAACCTTAATAAAATTATTTTTTCAAGTAAATTGTGGCTTATTTCTCCATTAGAGTAGTTAATTACAAAAAAGCCACAAAGAAATAGCTTTTTCACAAACAAATAAGTATTTAGTATTCATTATATTTATTGTTTTTATTATTTACTTTAATGTCCGACTGGTATATTATTTGACAAATAATAACATTATTTCGAAGTCTGTTAAGTACGATATAACGCTCTAGGGCGTTATTTTGAAAAAGAATGCCCTTGGGCATTAAATTTAAATAACGACTTAGATACTGTCAAGTTGACAAATTACGTTACTACTGTTACTGGTAAATGTACTTATTTAAAAACTAATTAATTCAAAATTCATTCAAATTTTTCGCATTTAAAGAATAATTTAGTCAGACATTAAACGTTGAAGGCACCACAGGTATTATAATAATAACGCTTTCGGTCAACGTATATCCCTCAGGCCGAAGGCCCTTGTTTAATACACCATTGACCTCAAGCGTTATTATCCTTATAATACCCTTAGTACCTTAATAACTATAACATAAGATTATAACTTAATTCTTGTTTTCTATTTCTGATGTTTTTATTTATTTACATTGAATATTAATCTGTTTTCTTGTATAATCTACTTCGCAATAATTATGTGATATATTTGACTTAAAATGAATTCAAAAATTTTTTGTAATTGGGCAACAATGTCAACTTAGATCTCTGATGTAGATATTAGAGAGATTTTGCACCTCTTAAAAAAACCGCTGATTTTGGCTCCGCTATGGTTAACTTTATTAAGCATAACGATTATGGCAACGTTAAAAAGCAGAGTTTTTGCAGCCTGTCAAGTAGGTTTTTTGTGTCATCGTTATCGTTATTTAAACGTAACCTCACTTCATAACGTTATTGTAATTTTAAGCATATACTTGAACAGTTTTTGATATTTTAATTTATAGGTCATCAAAATTAGAATCTATGTAAATGTAATTTTACTGATTTTTTACATTCTGGCAACAAAGCAATTTAACCATTACTATAATGATAACGATAAGCACTACTTTAAACCTCCGTAAATTACGGAATCCCTTATGTTTCATAACGGATCGTATATTCGCTACTGCGCAGACATAGTATAACGATAACCATAACGGAATTGCAAAATAAGAGGTGCAAAATCTCTCTAATGAATTGCAACAGTATCTATATTGTACAGACTGTATTATTAATTACGTTAAGCATATTACCTGTGTGACATAAGCTATTGGAACAGCACAGTCTCTCAAACGAACAGATGAAAGTGAAGTTCTGTCAATATCTTTTTCTAAAAAATGTTTTGAACATACTCCTCTATTAACAAATCAGATCTATACTTCATGCCTTCTTCGCAGGATCTTCTGGAAAGCTAAAAATACAAAATATATGCATTACTAAGCATTATTAACAAATTTTAGTTTTAAATAAAAAATATGATTAACGAACTCACAAAATATTATAAAACAGCTTAGAAATTGTTTATTAGTATAGTCGTTCCCCAAACTCAGACACAACTGGCTAGTGATTTTAGTAGGTAATTTTTTTGTTTTTGGCCAATTTTGCCAAAATTACTAAATATTTAGTAATTATTAACTATTTAGTTATTATTTTTTTTGCCAATTTTACGAAATTGGCAAAATTATTTACTAAAATCACTAGCCAGTTGTGTCTGAGACTCAGTAGTACTGAGACTGAGTCTAGCGAACCGACTATAATATTCTGTGTATTCATTAGTTGGTACTACATATTATAGTGTGTGGTCTACCATCCTGTTTATAAACGCATATATTAGCAAAAAAGCAAAAAGAAGAATAATTTTAATTTTACAAATAATCCTTTTGTTATTAACTCTATTTACTATTTTAGTTAGGAATAAGCGAAGTTTGTAGTTTGTGGCTTATTCACAATTATTAAAATAATAAATGGATATGACCAATTATCAGTAAGTGAAACAGAATTCATTGGTATAAATTTCATATCTGTAATCCGTCTACCCATAAAGGAAACCAGAACCAATAGTATTAATCTATTTTCTGAAATACAGGGCATGTCTTTGTTTACATAATATTTGCATACTAACCTTTGAAACGTTATTCCTGAAGATCTACATTTGCTTCTGCTGCTCCAGGCTCCAACTGCGTTGAGGACAGGACAGACACATTTTATGCAATATGTTAATAATACTATAAAAGTATCCGAATTAAAAAAATATTCTTAAAAAGCACAAATAAAACAAACAACGATCACGTCACGCACGACAAGGCCGGGCAAAAGGTGGCCAAGATGCCAAGATGGCCGAAGTGAGGTCGTTCGTTGGTCGTTTTTAGTCACGTGATGCCATCGTGATGCCCTCTCTAAGCGCCATGCACAAATAAAAAATGAACGCAAAAGAAATACATAAATATAAATCCCTCTCTTCGGTTTTGTAATAATTTTTATTACATTTGTATGTTTACCTATATATTGTATAAAATGTTAATTGAACTTAGGAAACTCTTTAAGTTTTTACATTTGACATATTGCACTGTAGGCCTAAAATGTCACTTAGTTTGTTTGGTATAATGTTATATCTGTTACACGTATTTATTATTTGGCAACTTAAAATATAGGAACATTGGTAGTATGTTCACAGAATGTCTTATGGTAACATTCCAGGAATAATTTAAACAGATGTTCACCGAATGTTCCCTAAATGTCCAGGACATTCAAATATTGATAGAACTTTGGTAGTACATTCCTGGAATGTTTTGTGTTGTTAGGGAAGAGGCAGATACGGGTGGCAGCTTGAATATTGAAATTAAGTGAAGAGCAATGTTTATTTATCAAAAAACATTTTTTTTGTTTTGTGACAGCAGTAGAATGTATTTTGAATTAAATAAAGTACATACATTCTTCTTTTTGTGTCAATTAATTTAATTAAAATATTTTTTTCTTGAACACCCTGTATAAATAATTATGGTAATGTTTATATTACTGAATAGAGAATCGAGTAACCTTTTAAATGAGCTAGCACACGAACCCTATTCCCTATTTAAAAATAAGGCTGGGGGAAGTGGAAGGGAGGGGGTTGACAAATGACAAATGTATGTACCGTAAAAATGTGTCCCTCTTAGATCAAAAATCAACCTGTTTCGTCATTCCCTTAAAATCTAATAAATACTGCCAAATATCGATGTGGACTGTTTTCTTTGGCCCACTCTGTATAATATGTATGTATATTACAGTCTAATAAAATGTTCGCACTTGAAATTTTTAGATCCCTAACCTGGTTTAACTTAAAATCAACCTTTTTTTTGTATAGTAAATTTGAAAGTCATCAAGTAATTGGTTCTATAGTCCATGGCGCATCTGTTTTGAGATGGACGTTGAGAGGTGACTCAAATTTTTTTGCAGAAATTGCTTGGAAATAAATCAAATAATAATATTTGAGTTATCCTCCCTCTCAAAAAGGTCCGGAACATTGTTTAAATATTCAAAATTTAAAAAAATGAAGGAAAAATTCGATGTTTTTCTTCGTTTTTTGATTATAACTTTAAAAGTGTTCATTTTCGAGAAAAGTTGTACTAACATAAAAGTTGCGTAATTAAATTTCCTACAATATAGAATTGGTTGAAAATTTAAAACATAGTCATCCTAGTTGCAAAATAGCAATACTTGCGAAAAAACCATACAAAAACAAGTATTCGCATTTTACGTTTTTCAACCATTTATGCTACACTTTGGACCTTCCTATTTCATCCAAAAAAACTTTATGATACTGTAAAATAATATTGTAAATTTCATTAAGATCGGTTCAATAGATTTTGCAAAATAAATTTTCCAATCCAGCTTTCGCAAAAAAAATTCATTTTTTTAAAATATTACAGGACTTAAAGTAAAGCAGATTGCAAGTTGAAATTTTTTTTGCTTATAGAAGTGTACCGTACCTTTCATTTGAAATTTGCAAAATTAAAATCGATTAATTACCACGGCGTCAGAAAATTTTTTAAATAAACATCCATTTTTGGTGCTACGCGCAGGACAGCGGTGTTCGATTCACACAAGTTGATTTCCACCAAAATTTCTTCCAATCTTTATCTAACATATTATTTTCTTACTCTATATTTTGTTGTATTTTAATATTTTAATTCCACAAAAATCAAACTAATTTTATTATTGTTTGTGAAATACTGTTTAAACAATTGTATATGTTTAAAAATAATAAACTTTTATTCTCTAAGTTAAAATATATGAACAACGAAAATTTTTGCTAATAAAAGTGTTATTTCAAATGACAAAGTATGTGTTTTTATTTTGCAATAAACAAATTTATTTATTTATATCGAAATGTAATAAAAATTAAAATGTATCAATCATTATCAAACGTCATTGGAATGCCCAATCAGAGCAAACTATCCGCTGTCCTGCGCGTAGCACTAATAATTAATGTTTAATTAAAAAAAAATCCTGACGCCGTGGTGTTAATTGATTTTAATTTTGCAAAATTGCAAATGAAAGGTACTGTACACTTCTATACGCAAAAAAAAAATTCAACTTGATATCTGCTTTATTTTCAGTCCTGTAACATTTTGAAAAAATGAATTTTCTTTGCGAAAGCTGGATTGCAAAATTTATTTTGCAAAATCTATTAAACCGATCTTAATGAAATTTACGGTATTGTTTTACTATGTCATATAGTTTTTCTGGGTGAAATATGAAGGTCCTAAATGTGGCATAAATGGTTGAAAAACGTAAAATGCGAATACTTATTTTTGTATGGTTTTTTCGCAATTATTGCTATTTTGCAACAAGGGTGACTATTTTTTAAATTTTTAACCAATTCGATATTATAGGAAATTTAATTTCGCAACTTTTATGTCAGTACAACTTTTCTCTAAAATGAATACTTTTAAAGTTATAATCAAAAAAAGAAGAAAAAAATCGAATTTTTCCTTAATTTTCTGACATTTTTATTATTTAAACAATGTTCCGGACCTTTTTGAGAGGGAGGATAACTCAAATATTATTATTTGATTTATTTCCAAGCAATTTCTGCAAAAAAATTTGAGTCACCTCTCAACGTCCAAATGTACTAATATTTTTACAGATGCGCCCTGGTCTACTAAGCACTTCATACTTCATCTGGTTAAGTTTTTATTTTTAGTCAAATATTTTTCAACAATTTAGAATAACAGTAAGTAGACACAATTTTATGTGAAACATTTTTACACACCCAAAAGTAAAGTGAATGTTTATATTATTTGTTTTATTTTTTTAATATACTATGGTAAATGTATATTGGACAACAGATACCTAAAATATTTATTCAAGGGAAAATTCAAGGGAAATTCATGTTTAAATTAAATGCATATTGGAAAATGACAGTAAAAAAATATAAAATACAATTTCTTATTTAAAAAGCGATGATAGGTACATAATTTTAAAATTCGAACAATATTACCGCTTCATTTAGCATTGCCGGATGAAAATTAAGGTTCCCTTATGACGTCACGCGTTCGCCTGTTCGCCTTCCATGCGTGCGAACATAACGGTTCTCTGTGTACCGTGGAGGTTGCTCAAGACAAATAAGAGTGGAGGCATGTTATCGAGTCGGCTAAAACCATGATACAATGACTGAACATATGACATGGAGTCGGTGTGCGGGGCCTACGCAGCTACGTCACTCTGTGACGTCACTTTTTGTTTAAGGTGAATATTACTTATAATTTGTTAAACTTTTATTAAAAATTAGGTGTGCCGTGTTTGGTTGTAATGTGGACAATCCTTCACAAGGTTTCGATACGAATATCAAGTTTTTTAGTTTCCCAAAAGACAAAAAAGTGCGATGTGTGTGAAAACAATTATGTAAACGTAAACGTGCAGACAATTTTAACGTTAACAACGCTCGTATCTGTTCAACAGCGACGATTATGAACGCAATCTGAAACAGGAGCTACTTGGATATTCTCCTAAAAATTTTCAATGCCTAATCTGACTCATTTATATCGGCAATTCGGACATATTATATAATACATTTTAAAGTAGAAGACTTTAAAATGATATTGCCAATTGTTCATTCGATTACATGAAATCAACCCCAACTCAAGAATACCCGTCACAAAAAAAATCATAGCATGTGATCTGTCTTTAAAAATACAACCATATGCAACGGTGACAGTAAAATTCTCGCGTTAGAGATTCCATAGCAAATCACGAGGGAAAACCAGGAAAAAACCTCGTGATACCATCCCGACATCGTCAGTATTAGGTCTTACTTTAGTTTACTCTCAAAACTAATACCAGATTCTAATATAATACTTACGATAATAATAGTAAGACCTACTACTTACGATGTCATGATAGTATACGAGGTTTTTTCCTGGTTTTCACTCGTGATTTACTATGGAATTTCTAATGCGAGAATTTTACTGTCACCGTTGCATGTGGTCATGTGGTTGTATTTTTAAAGACAGATCACATGCTATGATTTTTTTTTGTGCCGGATATTCTTGAGTTGGGGTTGATTTCATGTAATCGAATGAACAATTGGCAGTATCATTTTAAAGTCTTTTACTTTAAAATGTATAATATATTATGTCTGAGTTGCCGATATAAATGAGTCAAATTAAATCAATTATTAGAAGAATTTTTTACTAAGCAACAACATTTTTGTTTAATTCATTAATATTTTTTGTATTTTGAGAACGGCATCCGATTTGGACGTCGAAACGTTAATAAAATCATTTTTTGGTAAAATTGCGGCTTATTTCCCATTAAAAATAGTCAATTTCAAAAATGCTACAAGAAAATAGCTTCAGAGCAACAGTAGAGAGCAATGCTGTGTATTATACAGTAATATATACCTAATGAGACGTATCTTGCCTAATAATAAAAAATCATGTTTGTGATTAAAAAATCTAATTATATTTAATCATACTAAACAAAACAGCACTTCTCAAAAATTTCACAATTGATATTAAAAGCTAAAATCCCCAAATCATAATGGCAATGCATTCGAAATGTAAAGGATCTACTCACAACGTGACGTCATGCGCGACCTGAACGAAATTCGAAACGCTGCGTGTCGTATCTTGGGTTATTGTATCATGGGCTAAAACCCACCAAGGGTTGTAACGCCACGGAGTAAGTAATTAAGGTAGGAAGTTCACAGGAAATAAATAAATAAACGGAATGTAAAAACAAGGTTTATTTTTATCATAAACTTTTATAATAAAACTTAGAAAATGTAGAAAAATAAATGCTTACATTTTAATGAATGCTTACTAGTCCGTTCTTTAACGGTAAAATATTGCAAAACCTCTAAATTTTAAAGAACCGCTTGGATTGACATGAAATTTGACATACACATGGCTAACAAGTCAAAGAAAAAAAGTGATATTGTGCCGATATGTGCTTTTGCCCCGGGGGTGCTTTTCACCCCCTCTTGGGGGTGAAAAAGTATTCGTCCAAAGTAAGTCCGGAAATTGATAAACTGACTAATTTTAAATAACTTTTGTTCTATAGAGTTTTTTCACTAAGTCAATACTTTTCGAGTTATGTGCCAGTGAATATGTTCAATTTTTTCAACAAAATAACCACACTTTTAGACGGTTTTTTGCAAATAACTCGAATATTACGTATTTTATCGAAAAAACATTCAGAACAAAAATATAGCCTGTAAAAGATAAAAAAAAAAATGGTGTATATATCACGTTTCTATACCTAGTAGAAGCAGAGTTATAGCTAATAAAAATAGGTTCATATTCGTCAAATTCCAAATGGAATACTTTAACGTGAAATAACCAAAAATGAAGCACATTTCGGGGAAAACTTATTACAACTTATTTAAAGTGTTTAAAAAAAGCTTCATTTTTGTTTTATAAAAAAAATTTCTAGCATCAAAAGTAAACAAGTTACGCTCAAAATCAAGTTAGTCCCTTTTTTTTGGGTAAAAAAATCGGGAAAATCACCACCTAATTAGTATCTCAAATGAACTTAATCGTTACGACTTCACAATTTTCTTGACCCGTGTATGTACTGTTTATATGATCTGTAAGTTTCATCGGTTCAAAGTCCTTATTTTTGAAAGGGCTGTAGTTAAAAGGGGTTCAACGAGTCACTTATCACGAATGTATGCAAATTTAGAAACACCAAATCTCAATAAATTTTTGTCTAACAGAAAAGCAAAAAAATACATGATATTCAGAAAAGAAATGCTGACTTTTTTTGTTTTCGAGATTTTTGGTATCTCTAACAATTTTTAAGTTATTTTGAAAAAAAATCATATTTTTCAAAATTAAAATTTTTAAAAATTTTACTTTAAAACCAAATTTTTTCCAAAATAAGCACTTTGAATCGATGAAACTTACAGATCATATAAACACAGCATAAGCAAAATAATTTGTGGAGCGGTAACGATTAATTTCATTTAAGTTGCTAATTAGGGGGTGGTCTTCCCGCTTTTTTTTGCCAAAACAAAAGCGACCAACTTTATTTTGAGCATAACTTGCTTAAATTTAATGCTAGAAACTTTTTATAAAAACAAAAATAAAGCTTTTTTTAAACACTTTAAAAAAGTTATAATGAGTTTTCCCCAAAAAGTGCTTAATTTTTTGGATATTCCACTTCGAAATATTCTATTTGAAATTTGGTGAATATGAATCTATTTTTCATTGGCTATAACTCTGGTTATACGAGGTCCAGAGACCTAACGCGTACACCATTTTTTTTACTTTTTTACAGGCTATATTTTTGCTAAGAACGTTTTTTTCGACAAAATACTTACTTTTTGAGTTATTTGCGAAAAACTGTCTAAAAATGTAGTTATTTTGTTGAAAAATGAACATATTCACTCGCAAATAACTCGAAAAGTGTTTTGGCGAAAAAAGCTGTATAGAACAAAAGTTACTTAAAATTAGTCAGTTTATCCATTTCCGGACTTATTTTAGACTTATATTTTTTCACCCCCAAGAGGGGGTGAAAGTCATCTCAAGGGTAAAAGCACACATCGGCACAATATCACTTTTTTTCTTTGACATGTAAGCTATGCGTGTGCCAAATTTCATGTCAATCCAAGCGGTTTTTTAAAATTTAGAGCAAAAACCGTGAATGAATGGACTATATCATTTAAAAAAGTAAAAGAAAGAGAATGTAGAAAAATAAAATGCTTACATTTTAATGCTATATACTGGTATAAGATATATATTTTAAAAAGTATGAAAAATATTGAACATGTTTTGTTCCATAGGTTTAGATATCCAATATCCTAAACCAGCTTTCTAAAAATCTTTAAAAAAATATGTTTTTCACAGTCGAATAATTAAGCACACAAGCGTTTGCTACAGTTAAGGATAAATTTTGGTTGTTTGAAATTCTGGATAATTGTCCACATAATAAGGCATATCTGGTAACTAAACTATGTTTATAAATCGTAGAAATACTTTGCGTTGGTTTACCCGTATTATATATCACTATACTTCAGGTTTATTAATGCCTAAAAACCATATCACAGAAAAATCTGAAGCATTTTTTGGTAGGCGTACTTCATTGATGTTACCATTAGCATATTCTCTGGTTTATTTATGCTTGAACTCTTCCGTACAGTGCTCTACTTATATGCGTTTTATTCATATCGCTGCCAACTACCACTGAGCTTAAGGCTAAGGCTCCACGGGCGACAAATTTACGCTAGCAGTAGCCGTAAAACGAACTTAAGGTTCCGCGGAACGGAATAGGAATAGCCGAACTGAACCGACTACAGGACTTGTGCGTAGTCGGTTCAGTTCGGCTATTCCTATTCCGTTCCGCGGAACCTTAAGTTCGTTTTACGGCTACTGCTAGCGTAAATTTGTCGCCCGTGGAGCCTTAGCCTAAGTACATGGGATCAATGAAATGAAGTAATAGAGATCCTTGCAGTCCCAAGACGTTCCACTTGCAAATTTTTCAGAACAGGACATGGTCTTCAAAGGTTCACCCTGTTTAATTCCATCCCAAGTTTGAATGATGGAATCTTTAACAGGTATTGTACCTTCACCAGATTCTAACTTATTTCTTAGTAGACCACAGGTTGCCGGATTTTATACTCCGTTGTTATAAATAATGGCATCGCCACAAGGAGATTTACTTGTGTATAAATGAAACTCAATGCCTTTTTTTAAACGGTAACCATTTCCGCAAATGTTTGGTTCAAATATCGAGTTTTCACGAGTACTACCAAAGACTAGCAGTTCTAGCTGGTCATAAAAGTAAAAAAGCAAACATCTTCGGGATGAAATTCCTGTATGCATATTATTTGTCGCATTCAGGAAACGAAAAAGTGACGGAGCGGTTCCGCAACTGTTGGGAATTCGTTATCTGAATGTGGCATGTGGCGCTACTTGCGGAAAGTGTAAGGCCCGGCGCAAATTGAACCTAAGCGAGACACAACCTGTGTCGGCGAACTGCGTAGACAGTATTGCGCATCCTACTATAAGTTCATCCGTTCGCAGGTCTCGCTTGGGAACGTTTGTCATCAGCGTACAGTTTTCTTGGGCCGTGGGACGCGTGACTCACCGCCAGATGTTTATTTTTACGTGTTTTTGTTTGCGAGATGGAAGTATCTGAAATGAATACGGATGGTACCTAAGTACAATTTAATATGATAAATAAAATATTAGCATAGTCAACACCCGAGTGAAAACTGCGTTGTCTTTGTCATTAAATTCTAATAACTTTTGGTAGACTAAATAAGCGGCGATACGAAATTAATAATCAAAGTTACGCCTTTACAAAATCACATTATTCAAAAAATAAGTTGAAAAATGATTCATGTTAATACTTAAAAATATTATCGATAAGAATATCGTATTACCCTCGAATTCAACTTATCGGCATATTACGAGGGTCGTTTTTTTTTTCAACCTCCGTTTGTCCATAAAAAATTCCCGTGAAGCGTTTCGCCATTGCGGTGCGCAGTGGGCGACAGCGCATCTCCCCCGCTACACTCTACATTAATTCCGACTTCCAGGCATCAGTCTGTACTGTGCTACACACGAAACAACATGGCCGCGACAATTAGTTCTCCCGCCAAGTGTGAATTACGCGCTGTCATTCGCTTTTTGCAGGCAGAAGGCAATAGTGCAGCTGCAATTCATCGAAAGATGTGTCAAAGCCGCGTCTCACCATCAAATAATTTGAGCAAACTGAAAGTGACAGTTAGTGACGTCACATCCTGAGTGTTCATTGTGAATAATGAAAAATTTTAATTTTAAATAAAGTACAAACAAGTTAGACAACTCAATACAAAAAATTTGATCAAACTAGACTGATAGTGAGAGCACAGATTTTTAGAATTTCAAAAAAACTGCAATTGTGACGTCACTTTGACGTACTTCCGGAGTTTTCTCAAACTGTTTGATCAAATTATTTGATGGTGAGACGAGGCCTTCAAGTGTACGGAGAAGGGTTTATGAGTCATGGAGTTGTGCGTGAATGGTGCCGAAAATTCAAAGAAGGACGAAATGATGTGCATGACGAAGGGGATCAAGGTCGAAATTCTGTCGTTACAGATGAGCTTGTTCAACGTGTTGATGAAGCGGTGAGAAACAACCGTCGCTTCACTTTAACATCGTTGGCAATGGAATTTCCACAAGTTTCATTTGACACATCCTTGATGTGTCAAATGAAAGCGAATGACAGCGCGTAATTCACACTTGGCGGGAGAACTAATTGTCGTGACCATGTTGTTTCGTGTGTAGCACAGTACAGACTGATGCCTGGAAGTCGGGATTAATGTAGAGTGTAGCGGGGGAGATGCGCTGTCGCCCACTGCGCACCGCAATGGCAAAACGCTTCACGGGAATTTTTTATGGACAAACGGAGGTTGAAAAAAAACGACCCTCGTACATTTTTGTTTATTACATCATTTTTGTTTATGCTTAAAAATTAAAAACAAAATATGCAGATAGTGTTATTTTTTATGACCGATTAGTAGCGGAGGGATTATGAATTATGACCTGCAGTAATTGTAAATGTTTGCGATCCTGCAGTAATTGTAAATTGTAAATGATTGTGATCCGAGCAGTAAATTGAGGAATATGAGTTATGACCGAGCAGTAGGGGAGAGATTATTTTAAATATTAAGTATTATGTGCAGAAATAAAATACTCAGTGTAAGATATCTTTTAATGCACCCGCTTATGATCAAATTCGATGTTTTCGAAAGTCATACCGCTACGACTACTAGGGACGTGTAAAATATTTTTAAAACGTTACTGGTTACATGTACGGAGATACCGATTTTAAGTTGCCTACTCAATTCAGTACAAGGATCAGATACATCAGTATTTTGTAATCAGTATTTGTACTCAGTATCACTTAGAATCGGTATCAAAAGTAACCGTTACATGTCCGCACTGATTTTGCCCGCCTCTATTCGCCACGTCGATGGCCAACGGTTGGGTTGGCTTGTGTTCAATATGCGGTGCGCTAGAAAAATAAATGCACGGGTCAGCCGTCTCGCCGACGCAGGTTGTGTCTCGCTTAGGTTCAATTTGCGCCGGGCCTTACGGAACGATCACCATTAGTACCGGCGCAAATTGATCCTAAGCGAGCACAACCTGTCACCGGCGGGACGGGTGACCTGTGTAGTTATTTTTCTAGCGCACCGCATATTGTTCACAACAAAACCCAACCGTTGGCTGTCTTTGCAACGAATAGAGGGACGGGCAAAATCAGTGCGGACGTGTAACGGTTACTTTTGATACCGGGTCTCAGTGGTAGATACTGAGTACAAATACTGATTACAAAATACTGATGTATCTGTATCTGATGTGTTTCATAGATTATAACAAGTCCTTTGATAAAGTGCGGCATGATCATCTAATCAGACTCCTGGCAGAAAAGAATTTAGATAAACGAGATATCCGACTAATAGCAAATATGTAATATAATCAGAAAGCAGTAGTGAGAGTAGAGAATAATACCACTGAAGAAAATGAAATAAAGCGAGGTGTGAGACAAGGGTGTATACTGTCACCAACCCTGTTTAATCTCTATTTCGAAGACGTAATGAATAGAACACTCTCTGAGCAACCCATAGGTATTAAAATAAATGGTGTTAGATTAAACAATCTGAGATTTGCCGACGACACCGTTCTGATCGCAGAAACACTTGAAGAGCTACAGACATTGGTGAATAAGATAGACTGCAGCGAAGAATATGGACTATCTTTGAACATAAAGAAAACTAAATTTATGGTAATATCGAAATCAACACGAAATGTCCAAAATTTATATTTACACAATGAAATTATCGATCGAGTTAGCAAATACAAATATTAAGGCACTTTTATAAATGAAGACAACGATAGCTCAGCAGAAATCAAAATAATAATAGAAAAAGCCAGATCCATATTCGCTAAAATGAAGAGAGTGTTCTGTGGAAGAGATTTGAGCCTTGAAATGAAACTTCGCCTGATGAGATGTTACGTACTTTCTACGCTGTTCTACGGAATGGAGTCATGGACGCTGAAAAAGATTGATACCAAAAAATTAGAGGCATTTGAACTGTGGATGTATCGCAGAATCTTGAGAATATCATGGACGGAGAGAGTCACAAACGTCGAGGTCTTGAGAAGAATGAATAAAGAAAAGGAAGTCATATTTACGATCAAAAAACGAAAACTGCAATACTTGGGACACAGTACAAGAGGCGAAAGATATGAACTGCTTCGAATAATTATGCAAGGGAAAATAGCAGGAAAAAGGTCCATAGGAAGAAGACGAAACTCCTGGCTAAGGAATCTACGGGAATGGTATAGCTGTAGCAACAACGAATTGTTTCGGTCAGCAGTTTCGAAAATACGTATAGCCCTGATGATCGCCAACCTTCGGAACGAAGATGGCACTTGAAGAAGAAGAAGATGTATCTGATCCTTGTACAGAATTGAGTAGGCAACTTTAAATCCGTATTTACGTACTTGTAACGTTTTAAATACCTAACATCTCCCTAGTACTCGTAGCGGCATGACTTTCGAAAACATTGAATTTGATCATAATAGGGCCCATAAAAAGATATCTTATACTGAATATTTTATTTTTGCACACAATACATATTTAAAATAATATCAGAATTATTTAATAATCCCTCCGCTACTGATAGTAAAATATGTTATAACTTTAAAATATTTTTATCTGGTATCATATACAAAGGGATAATTCCGAACGAGTTCTATTAGCTTCTCTACGTCCATCTCGAAATCAAAACCACATCTGAGAATTGAGTCACGCGTCCCACGACACCAGAAAACTGTGTTTCGATGACGAACGTTCGCATGTGTAGACCTGGCACTGTATTCACTGATATAGGATGCGCAGAACTCTCTACGCAACACGCCGGTGCCAGGTTGTGTCTGGCTTAGGATCAATTTGCGCCGGCACTTACAGCGAGCTCATTTTAATTCCGCTACCTCCGTCCAACTTATGCTACTTTTGTGACTTTGTCAATAGACTTGTTGAAAGATAGCGTCAAGTTCTAATTATTAATTGGAAAATAGCGCAAACAGTAATCAATCCAAGGTCTTTGACCATGATTATGAAGTAAAAAACAATTTATTGTGCAGAGGCAAGTATATAACCTCACATACAGGGTGCGCCAAACCTCTGGTCTTCTTTGATTACGGCTAAACTATGAGATATACAAAAAAATGTTTATAACAAAACTAATGTGTATCAAAGAGGTCTATAATTTAAAATTATTTTCAATTATACAGGGTGAATCAGAACGACGATATGAACCAAAGTTGTATTTTTTTAAATGGAACACCCTGTATATTAAATCATTTTTGAATATATTATTTACAAATATGAAAAATTTGTATAAGGTCTTATAGGCCTAAAGTTAATAATTTTCAAAATATTTACATTTTTATTGAGAAAAATGGTAATATTTATAGGGTTGTGGATTATGTTTCCAAGGAAATAAAAATTTAGGTGATAGGTCAAAGTTTTTAAAATATAGTGTTATTTTTAAATAATTTAATATTTTTTACTTTTAGCCATAAAATATACAGTGTGATCACTATTTGCAAATACAAAATTTTCTCATTTTTTTTTAAATGGGACACCCTGTATATTAGTTTTGCGTTTGGTAGTAAATATTACAATCTTTCTTTTGGTATAAGGTTGTATGTACCTAGCATGTTTCGTTTTGTAGATATTTTAAAAAAAACTATAGATTCTACGTTTTTGCGGATTTTTTATTTAAAAATTTTTTTGCAAAAAAAAATAATTATAATCTGGTTTTAGAAACATACACTAAAATATAAAATATGAAAATAAAAACGTAATTAAAGATTAAAATAAATCGTATGCTAGTACAATTCAATTGAATTTAATAATTTTAAATTATTTTACAAAAAATATTTTACCTTATTAATGAATACATAAATTAGATACTAAATTAAATAAACAACCAAATTTTAAATCAATCGTAGTAATTCTTCTACCGCAGCAACTTTCCTGTACCAAATTAATTGTTAGTTATATTGTATTTACGAGTAAGATCAGTTAATAACTTTTTAATTTACCTACATCTTGAGAACGTATAAAGTATGCTTTGAAACAAATGAACGTTATGGAAGTATATTAAGAAGTAAATAGTATCTATGTACCTACTCGTGTCACAAAAGCTGGTAATAATTTCTAATGGTTTCGCCCAAAACAAATGTCATATCCAAAAATTTTTCGGTTAAAAAATTAAAATTTAAAATACAAAAAATTGTTACAAAAATTTCAACTACAAAAGTATTACCAGTTTTTGTAACACCAGTAAATACTATTTATATTAATAAATAATTTGGATGATACATTTAACATTTATTTGTTTCAAAGCATACTTTATAATAATTTTTATATTCTCAAGATGTATGTAAGTAGATTTAAAAGGTAAATTAAAAGTTTAACTAAATACAATTTAACTAACAATTAATTTGGTACAGGAAAGTTGCTGTAGTAGAAAAATTACTACGGTTGATTTAAAATTTGGTTGTTTATTTAATTTAGTAACTAATTTATGCATTAATTAATATGGTAAAATATTTTTTGTAAAATAATTTAAAGTTAATAAATTCAATTGAATTGTACTAGCATACGATTTAGTTTAATCTTTAATTAAGTTTTTATTTTCATATTTTATATTTTAGTGTATGTTTCTAAAACCAGATTATAATTATTTTTTTTGCAAAAAAATTTTTAAATAAAAAATCCGCAAACACGTAAAATCTATAGTTTTTTAAAAATATCTACAAAACGAAACATGCTAGGTATGGACCATTCCACGAACATACGCCTGTTTTGGATTACTTCGACAACGAATATTTTACTGTGCAACATAAGAAGTACGAAAGTAAATGGCGCTAATAATTATTCCAATAAACAACAATGTAATTTGCAATTTACTTTCGTTCTTCTTATTTTGCACAGTAAAATATTCGTTGTCGAAGTAATACAAAACAGGCGTATGTTCGTGGAATGGCCCATACATACAACCTTATACCAAAAGAAAGGTTGTAATATTTACTACAAAACGCAAAACTAATATACAGGGTGTCCCATTTAAAAGAAATGAGAAAATTTTGTATTTGCAAATAGTGATCACACTGTATATTTTATGGCTAAAAGTAAAAAATATTAAATTATTTAAAAATAACACTATATTTTAAAAACTTTGACCTATCACCTAAATTTTTATTTCCTTGGAAACATAATCCACAACCCTATAAATATTACCATTTTTCTCAATAAAAATGTAAATATTTTGAAAATTATTAACTTTAGGCCTATAAGACCTTATACAAATTTTTCATATTTTTAAATAATATACTCAAAAATTATTTAATATACAGGGTGTTCCACTTAAAAAAATACAACTTTGGTTCATACCGTCGTTCTGACTCACCCTGTATAATTGAAAATAATTTTAAATTATAGACCTCTTTGATACACATTAGTTTTGTTATAAACATTTTTTTGTATATCTCATAGTTTAGCCGTAATCAAAGAAGACCAGAGGTTTGGCGCACCCTGTATAACAGGAAGTGATAGGCTGTCACGAATTTAGGGAGCGGAGCGTTCACAAGACGAATTACAACTGTTACCGCTCCATCGGGAACTGTTGTCTTACTTTTCCTTTCCTAAATGCGACCATTGAGTGCGGTTCCGCTTAAGCACTGGCATCTCCGAATTAGATGAAATATCGCATGTATCTAGGACAAGTCGCACAAATATCTTTCCACATATATATCCTGGTTTTTTTCGGTCGTGACTCGTGACATACAAGATTCAACATTTTCATACCTCGAAGACATTTTTAAAGATTTTAAATAGACTTTTAAACAAATTTTCACTTATCACACTATTTATTATAATTTTAGTACGGTAAACAATAAATACTAACCGCGTCGACTAACTGAACTAACAGACCCTACAAAATTGCGTACAAATGTCGGTTACAAAAACTCACTACGTGCAATCATGACATTTACCTGCCGGAATCTCGTAAAAATTTGCAAATAATAAACTATTTTGAATTAAAAGTCTGTGTAGAAACGATGTTGTAATTAGTTACTTTTTACAGGCAAAGATTTTATACCGTTAATGCAATTGGTGATAAAATCTCAACTTCAATCATTTTTGTACTTAGTGAGTTTTAGTTGTCAACTAACCCAATGAAAATAATTGACACGAGTTGCAACCTATTCAGCTAATGGTTACTTTGTTGCCACGTGAATTAATTTCTTTTTAAACTTTTATTAAACTTAAGAGCGTAGCGCAAAATTTCTGGCCAATGCTTTTTAAATGCATTAATTTTTTTCGAATCCTGAGAAAATAAGTATTTTGGAAAATTTTGCAAATAATAAAATATTTTGAATTAAAAGTCTCTGTAGAAAAGATGTTGTAATTAGATACTTTTTACAGGCAAAGATCTTATACCGTTAATGCAATTGGTGATAAAATCTCAACTTTAATCATTTTTGTACTTAGTGAGTTTTAGTTGTCAACTGACCCAATGAAAATAACTGACAAGAGTGCAACCTATTCAGCTAATGGTTACTTTGTTGCCACGTGAATTAATTTCTTTTTAAACTTTTATTAAACTTAAGAGCGTAGCGCAAAATTTCGGGCCAATGCTTTATAAATGCATTAATTTTTTTCGAATCCTGAGAAGATAAGTATTTTGGAAAATTTTGCAAATAATAAAATATTTTGAATTAAAAGTCTGCGTAGAAACGATGTTGTAATTAGTTACTTTTTACAGGCAAAGATCTTATACGCTGTGAGCTCGTACGTAGAGGGGATATTTACAAATTCGCGAACGCCAGTAGTGACAAGTCTGTAAACCTTTACCGGAAATTTGACATAAATGTCAAAGTGATTAATTTAAAATTAAAATTAAAAACATTAATTATAAAAAATATTAGTTGGTCAAAGCTGTGGTATATATTTTTACCTTAAATATACTTACGTTTTAAATACTGAATTTAAGTTTTTTTAATGTTCTATTAATCTATTAATCAATTAATCTTAGCGCCATCTACACGATAATTGTGAAAGTATCCAAAGTAAGAAATTCAAATTTTGTCAATAGAACGTCAAAATGATTAGCAAAATCTTAAAAAAATCGATTACAATTTAATTACTTTTTTGCGTTGTAAATATTAAGCGATAACAATTAAATAATAAATTTAAAAATTACCGGTGAAAGTTGAATTAGTAGTCGCTAGGAGCGACACCAGCGAAGCTCACAGCGTATACCGTTAATGCAATTGGTGATAAAATCTCAACTTTAATCCTTTTTGTACTTAGTGAGTTTTAGTTGTCAACTGACCCAATGAAAATAATTGACACGAGTTGCAACCTATTCAGCTAATGGTTACTTTGTTGCCACGTGAATTAATTTCTTTTTAAACTTTTATTAAACTTATGAGCGTAGCGCAAAATTTCGGGCCAATGCTTTTTAAATGCATTCATTTTTTTCGAATCCTGAGAAGATAAGTATTTTGGAAAATTTTGCAAATAATAAAATATTTTGAATTAAAAGTCTGTGTAGAAAAGATGTTGTAATTAGATACTTTTTACAGGCAAAGATCTTTACCGTTAATGCAATTGGTGATAAAATCTCAACTTTAATCATTTTTGTACTTAGTGAGTTTTAGTTGTCAACTAACCCAATGAAAATAATTGACACGAGTTGCAACCTATTCAGCTAATGGTTACTTTGTTGCCACGTGAATTAGTTTCATTTTAAACTTTTATTAAACTTAAGAGCGTAGGCGCAAAATTTCGTGCCAATGCTTTTTAAATACATTCATTTTTTTCGAATCCTGAGAAAATAAGTATTTTGGAAAATTTTGCAAATAATAAAATATTTTGAATTAAAAGTCTGTGTAGAAAAAAAGTTGTAATTAGATACTTTTTACAGGCAAAGATCTTATACCGTTAATGCAATTGGTGATGGAATCTCAACTTTAATCATTTTTGTACTTAGTGAGTTTTAGTTGTCAACTGACCCAATGAAAATAACTGACAAGAGTGCAACCTATTCAGCTAATGGTTACTTTGTTGCCACGTGAATTAATTTCTTTTTAAACTTTTATTAAACTTAAGAGCGTAACGCAAAATTTCGTGCCAATGCTTTTTAAATGCATTCATTTTTTTCGAATCCTGAGAAAATAAGTATTTTGGAAAATTTTAAACGCAATATGAAAGATTACATTATTGCCGAGAGCCGAAAGTCCCCAAATTGCGTACAAATGTCGGCTACATAAACTCACTAAGTGCAATCATGACATTTACCTGCCGGGATCTTGTAAAAATTTGCAAATAATAAAATATTTTGAATTAATAGCTATTTGTATAACAAGGGAGGAAAGTGCTACTTTTCCTTCCTCCTCCGCTACGCGTCGGGCAGTAATCATTCGAGGGAGGAAAAGGCACTTTACTCCCGCATGTTATACGCATATTATGATTATTCCACCTTCCTCACATATCAAGTAATTTATTCATTTTTAAATAATTGAGGGGTCCGGCAGTAAAAAATGGTAAGGGGCAGTAAAGAAGTTTTGAGTTTTGAAGTATTGAATTTTGAAAAAAATATTCTTATATTTTCTATTAAAAAATATAAGAGTATAAATCATGTTAAAACTAGCTGAATATGTTGTTAATGCGTAGGCAAAACATGGAAAACCAAATATTTTTAATAATGATTAATTAGAAAAGTATGAAAATATGAACTACAGTATTTCTCATGATCATCTTTCAGTGCGTCAAAGTTTTTCGATTTCTTTCTAACGCATTAAATTGTATGTGACAGAAAAAAAGGCACGTCGGTGATTACATTTCGTCGGTGACATTTTTATAACATTTATTCTAGTTGTCGATAGATGGCGCCATAATAAAAAAATAATTTTTTTTTAATTAGGTAATAATATTACAAATATAATCTGTATAATTTATAAGACTATACAAATCAAAGAAAATACCATTTTATAAATGCAAGAAACACATTTGATTTGTTTTTATTCCAAATTGAAAATAAAATGTGACAACTATCAGATTTAACTAAAATGTCATGTTAGAATAAATGTCATAAATGTGTATTATCACGGACTTACCCTTTTTCCTATCATTTGTTACGCACTGAAAAATGATCATGAATAAGGACAATACAACTTGACATTGTTTAGGTACCTAAAATATTTGAAATAGTTTAACGTAACGTGTTAAGTGGTATTGACTTAACATAATTTGGTAGGTACTAGGAATTCATTTTAAATGTAGATACCATTTGTGGTAAACAGCTGGAATTAATTCCCAAAATGATTTTACATTTCTCAGGTTTTCTAAAACTTTTAAATAAAAATAATAATATAGCGATGGAGAGAATTTATTTTCATGTTTGCAAGTAAAAAATGTGAAGTTTTTATGCAAAGTGAACGTGGATGTAAGCAATGTTAAGTACATCCCTTACCATTTTTTACTTGCGAACATTTATTCTAAGAATATAAAGAAATTGTCTTCTTTATAGAAACTTGACCAATCAGCTTCACTAAACACTTGAAGTTCAGGATCTTTATCTGAGTTGCAATCATCGTAGCTCTCAGAATTGTCACTGTTAACATCAAAAAAGCCATTTAGATTTGAACAGCCTGCATTATCATGGACACATAACATTATTTTCATGCTTATGCATGTCCCTTACCAAATTTTAAGAAATTAATTTGGCTCCATCTATTATTAAGAGGATAAACTAAGTAAAATTTTCTGCTTTGCCATGTCTCTTGCCATCTTTTACATATTATTTCGCAAAAAATCAAAAGTTGCCCCTTACCATTGTTTACTACCGAGCCCCTCAATTTATTTATGTAACTAACTGACAAAATTTATTAGAGCACTAAAACTAACAAGTAGGTACAGTATAACTGTCAACTGTCAAATATCAGTCAAATTATTAATGTAAACATTGTTACATCACAATAACAAATTACGGTTTTTTCCACCTACCTCTACCGAAAGTATACTTTTCCTGACCTGATTGTAGGGAGGAAAAGTAAAAGTGACGCCATGGTATGTCATTGATGAATTAACTTATTGACGCCCTATACAATATTCTATTATCTATTACGTAAGTATCTATACATTTTAACGTTTATTTATAGAGCACCCTCTATTTTGCAGAATGGTAAAAACAGTAAATTGTTATTTTGATTTAACAATGTATACATTAATAAGTGAAATTTAATAAAAAATTTTCCTCTTGGTAAAAGGTATATTAGTTTAAAAAGCCCTTATAAAGGGCTACAAACATATAAACAAAACGTTTTCGCTCTGTAACAAGAGCATCATCAGTGTTACAAGAGCATGGTGAGCCAACCAAAAAATACAAAGGTCAAAGCCTTTCAAAAAACAGACAAAAGTCTTATATAAATGAACACACCGAAAAATCCAAAGGATGGATAAAATTCCCAAGGATACGGCCCTAGGGCAACATATGACTCCCACACGTGGTAAGTGGGTCAAAAGGTAACTAGGTACCACGTGTGGGAGTCATATGTTGCCCTAGGGCCGTATCCTTAGGAATTTTATCCATCCTTTGGATTTTTCGATGTGTTCATTTATATAAGACTTTTGTCTGTTTTTTGAAAGGCTTTGACCATTGTATTTTTTGGTTGGCTCACCATGTTCTTGTAACACTGATGATGCTCTTGTTACAGCGCGAAAACGTTTTGTTTATATGTTTGTAGCCCTTTAGGGCTTTTTAAACTAATATACCTTTTACCAAGAGGAAAATTTTTTATTAAATTTCACTTGTAATTAATGGTATACAGCCAACTACAGGAAGTTCTTCCTGGTGGATGTTTACATTCATAATTTGACTTATATTTGACAGTTATACTGCACCTACTTGTTACTTTTAGTGCTCTAATAAATTGTGTCAGTTAGTTACATAAATAAATTATTTAAAAATGAAAAAATTATTTGATATATGAGAAAGGTGGAAAAATCATATATATATATATATATATATATATATATATATATATATATATATATACATCCCGCTATTAAATTGGCATCTTTTCACGTTGCAGTCATTTGGCATCACCTAGAAATGCTATCATTTTCTAGGTATAATCCGTGAATGTTCGCTTAGTACACTTCTTTAAGCTTGGCACCGTTGTCGGATTTTCAGTAATCCGATTTATTTATATATTTTATTCCTTACACTATAACGACAATTTGACCCCCGTAGGTCAAAAACATTGCTTAAACATCACTTTGGCAACAACAGGATGTTGCCAAGATATACATTTTTACGGAAAAGACAGTACCTAGTTAGATACATAATATCGATCGCTTCACGTTACAAGTCTTCCACTCGCACTCAGGTAAAAACCAGTTGTAGGCTCTTTTGTCTGAACGGGTCCCTGAATGAGTTTAATAATTCACTTTTATTGTGTATTTTGTTTCGTTTAGTTGAAATATCAGATTTTGTTTGTAACGAATTTCATAATAGATATTTAAATTATTTTTTTGTTAACAAAAACAAATTTTAAAGTTTGACATTTGAAAAATTAATTTTATATTGCCATTTTCATGACATGGTCAATGGTTAATTGCATTTATAATAATTTAATGGGTCATTGCGAAACAATATACAGTGCGTCCATAAAGTAACGCATAAATTCATTATTTCACAAACCGGACACTTTCAGGAAAAATACCGAAACAGGTCGATTTTTATTTTTAAATTACAATTTATTGGCATACATATCATACTAGTGACGTCATCCATCTGGGCGTGATGACGTAATCGTTGATTTTTTTAAATAAGAATAAAGGGCATGTAATAGCTCATTTGAAAGGGTATGTAATTCTCTATTCAATAATATAATTGTTAATATAATTATTTATACAGGGTGTCCAAAAAATGTTATTTAAATTAAATTAATTGGTATAAAAAGATGAATGTATGTAATTTGTTTAATTCTAAATATATTTTATTGGTGCCAGCAAACATAAAAATGTTTTATTTAAAACCTAAATATTGATTTTCGCTTAAGCGTAATCTTAAACTTCCAAGAGGCAGGTGGATGGCAGCTCTAACATTTAATTTTCTGACAAAAGTAAAACGAATTTTGAATTAAATAAGTTACATACATTTTTCTTTTTGTCTCAATTAATTTAATTAAAGAATTCTTTTTGGACACCCTGTATATATAATTATGTTATTGTTTGTATTAGTAAATAGAGAATTAAATACCCTTTCAAATGAGCTATCACATGACCCCTATTCTCATTTAAAAAATTCATCGATTACGTTATCAAGCCCAGATGGATGACATCACTAGTATGATATGTAATATGCCAAAAAATTGTAATTTAAAAATAAAAATCGACCTGTTTCGAAAATTTTCCTTAAAGTCGCCGGTTTACGAAATAATGAAATTATGCGTTACTTTATGGAAGCACTGTATGTTACAATGTGTAAATTTTTCAGGAAACGTAAAAATCTTTCCATTAGTAGTTAGAGATTCTGATAGTAATACTATATTTTATATAAGTATTATGGGTTATAAATGCATCTATTAGGTCTGGATCCCGCGTATGAAAAAAAAGTTGATTAATAGCAAGCTGAAAATTTGTTAATAGCTTAAGGGTGTTTAGTCGGATAAACTTTTATATATGGGAACACTGGAACAGGGGCAGTTTTAATTGTGAAACAGGTTGAAAATTTGGAACGGTCACACCACGAAAACGGCACATTTATTTTGTCCGACATAACAGACTTAAACTCTCCGAATAGAGATTAAACTCTCATGCAAAAATTAGACTGCTATTTATCACCTGTCATAATTCCTGTCATTTGACATATTCTACATGCTCTACTCATTAAAAGGCCCATTTGGTGATAAATAGCAGTCTAATTTTTGCATGAGAGTTTAATCTCTGTTCGAAGAGTTTAAGTCTGTTCTGTCGGACAAAATACATGTGCCGTTTTCGTGGTGTGACCGTTTCAAATTTTTAACCTGTTCCAAAATTAAAACTGCCCCTGTTCCAGTGTTCCCATATATCAAAGTTTATCCGACTAGACACCCTTAAGCTATTAACAAATTTTCAGCTTGCTATTAATCAACTTTTTTTTCATACGCGGGATCCAGACCTATATCTGAAAGACCAAAAAAGTTTAAATGTTGCTTATTTTTTTGATATTATGTTTTAAAGTTTGTGGACTTATGTTGTTTTCGAAATGAAACCATAATTGGTAAAGTTTTTTCTTTATTCTCAACAAGAAACAGTCATAATACGGACAACGCACACATCTTATGGAAAATATAATGTCACTCAAATTCAATAAAATTTATACGAATAGATCCGTTTTAATTTACCGATCAAATCTTATCATTGCGCCAACTCTTAATTATGATTAATTACGGCGCAAATTGCAATTAAAGTTTATCGAAATCACATTTTTGGAGTCCATAAAGTGTTAAAGGTGTTAAAGTTACAATCATTATTGCTCCGAGTGCTATTCATAAGAGCTTAAATCCCGCTGGGCCTAAGCGGATTAGTGAAACTAATCCGCTGATTTATGGAGTACCGAAAATCTGGGTAGTTTAAAATATTTTTTCTCTCTCTAACTTATGTACCTACCCATTTGATTTCAGATTTATTTGTATCAATTTCTGCTCTTATTTTTGAAAATAGAGAGTTGGCGCAATGATAAGATTTGATCGGTAAATTAAAACGGATCTATTCGTATAAATTTTATTGAATTTGAGTGACATTATATTTTCCATAAGATGTGTGCGTTGTTTTCGAAATGAAACCATAATTGGTGAAGTTTTTTCTTTATTCTCAACAAGAAACAGTCATAATACGTAGAAATTTATACTAAATTTAAAATCCAGATTCAGTAGAAATAAACAAACCAAGACACGTTAAATGCTACTAGGAGCACTCCCGAATCATAATTATTTACAATGTATTGTTATATTTCTATTTGATATGAAAATTAAATTTTGATGGTTGTAAACAGGATTCAATTTAATATAAAATATTTTCAATTTTCTCAACCACGGGCATATAAATTTAGAACACCCTGTATACAACAAATTGTTATATTTAATTTTAAGAAGTGATTAGACGGAACTCGGGACAGTGCGCTTAAAATAAACAAAGTGAATGACGCGTACCATTATCGTTCTTCTCGGAAGGTCGATCATTAGCCTATGCTAAATAAAACTCAGTGAAATAGATGATAGTTCATTATCGTTTTTCGCGGAAGGTTTCGATCATTAGCCTATGCTAAATAAGACTCATTTGAAAGAGAGAATAGGTCATTAAAATTTGTAAATAGTAGAAAGTGATTTTAGAATGGGAATTAAATATTTTCTTTTGAAATCCATTAAGCATATTTAGAAAGATTAAAAATTGGTTTTTGAGGAATACTGAGAATGAGAGTTGGTGGTGGAAGGTTGATTTGTGAATCTGGAAGGGATATTGAGAAAGTAGGTGAATGAATGACAAAGTGGGATCAGAATGTTTTGAGCTGTCGAGAAGTGAAGTCGAGTAGTAGACGGTAGTGTTCGAGGAGTGAGAAAGCCGGTAGTTCCGTGAGTGTGGAGTATCTATCGTGGAACGAGAAGTAGGCCAGGTCGAGAGTAAAAGAACCTCCTTGAGCCCAGAGTGTCCCGGTAGCTGATAGCAGTTTCGAAAAAGGTAGAACACAGCATCACGACAAAAGCAGGAACGAGAGCTATTCGAGCTAGTTTTTCAAAGGAGAACATCACTGGAAGCCAGGACGAGGTTTGATCGCAGCCAAGGATAGCAGGAAAGGGTTTTGTGTGAGGACATTTTCAGTTCACCAGGAAAAGGTCAGTCTCATTTGTTTGGACATGAATGTATGGGTTTTTCGTATTAAATTCCACATAAAAAATTGAATAACATAATCAATAATATCAGAAAAGCTTCATAAAACTTAAATAGAGTTGTCCCTAATAACTCCTAATAGTTAAATGTTAATAAAAACTTTCAATAGAAAACCAAAAGGAAATAAAATTCCCAGTTGTAAATGTTATGTTTAAGAATAATAAGAAATAGCAAATATTAAGCATTGATTGCCTTTTGAATAAAATAAAAAATATTTTGATTATAATTGTAACCCATATTTGTATTTTTTTTACTCTTTTCTTTTCTATCCCGATCCCTAATAGCACACGACGTCCTTTGGACGTCCAAAATAGGTCCATTTTTGGTCCTTACGTCCATGGACTATAAACGGACGTCCTTTGGACGTCCCATGTTGGACGTCCTTCGGAAGGAATAAATATGGACGTCCTTTGGACGTCCGACGTTGGACGTCCTTCGGACGGAATAAATATGGACGTCCTTTGGACGTCCGACGTTGAACGTCCTTTGGACGTCCATACTGGACGAAATACGGACGTTTTATGAACGCTTATATATTATATTGGACACATTATACCAATTACGGGATCAAATAGCAAAATAATTCAATAAAATATTAACTTACGCGTTAACTTTACGTTAATGAAATACAGTCAAACCTGTCAGTAACGGCCACTAAAATGAAAGAACTATTGGCCGATATAGAAAGGTGGCCGTTATTGCCAGTTTTTGTAGTCTAGATATACAGTAAAACTTGTGTTACTGGCCACCTGATAAAATCCGCCACCTGTACTAACGGCCGGTTTAAATATTCCCCAAACCAATTATATCTGGACTACAAAAACTGGCAATACCGGTCACCTTTCTATATCGGCCAATAGCTTTTTCATTTTTAGTGGCCGTTACTGACAGGTTTTACTGTAATTGGTTTGGGGAATTTTTAAACTGACCGTTAGTACAGGTGGCCGGTGTTTGCAGGGGGCCGGTAACACAGGTTTTACTGTAGTTTAAATCGAAAAGATTAAATCTTAATTCAAAATTGTATATACAATTATTACAATTATAAACAAACTATATAGTTTAATATCCAAAACATGTTTTTGATTTTATGTAATGTAATGAAAATCTTATTTGTAAATTATTGGTTACAATGTTTAACAATAGGAAATATTCAAGAATAAATAAAATAAAAGTTTAATCCTAACAACACAAAACATTCCAGGAATATAGGTACTACCGTTCTATTCCGTGAACATCTATCTGATTAAATTATGGGTGGAAAGTTACCACAAGATATTCTATGAACATAGTACAATGTCTTCCTGGAGGGGTAAAATTTTCCATTACAAGATTTTAAGAGAGGCCATTTACTGTTCAATTTGCGTTCATTTTCAAATTTGCCGCGCGAGTATCTATGTAGCGTCGCGTGGTCATTGGTCATCACATTTCATTTTCATAAGATAACCGATAACCTAAAAATTTAGTAAAAATCATGTAAAAATTTTGATTGGAAAAAAATGCATCGATAAGGGGGTGTGGGAAATGGAAATTAGTGGCTTTTCTGCTGTACTGTCTGCTAGTCCTAGTCAAATCACACAACACTTTTTTCTATGCTGCTAGTTTTTGCTCTGGGCTCTGGCTGGATCTCTTGTTTAAACAATTTTGTAAGTATTATAAAATCCGTTTTCAATTTTCTTTATTCTTTATGAAACGAATCATTTATGCATGCATATTATTACCTGTAAATAGTACCTATTTCCTATTTCTTTTGATTTTTAATTGTAAAGAATAGAAAAATTACCCTTCATTTCAATTTTTTTTAGAATCAGCTGAAAGTGGCCTACAAAAAAAAACCAAGAAGGAAATGTATAGCCTTGTGGCTATGAAAGGCAAAAGAGAGATATAAAAAGTGTATTGGCTAGTTGGAAGAAAGTCCTCATTGTCCATGCATAATAAGTTATTACTTTATCAACAAATATCAAGAAGATAGCAGGGTCATGAGCAACAACTTCATAAGTTCAAGAATATCGAGGAAATCCAGCTCCTCGATACTACTGGGCAAACTAGAAGATTGAAGAGGACAAAGCCTTTTGAACTAGTTTGAGTGATAGGTGATAGTGAAAAACGGAGTATAGTGCTTGTGTGCTGTGCCTGTGTATGTTAGAATAGTGCACGATCTTGTTAGATTAGATAAAAGACGCTATGGGGTAAGCTCTTCATTTTAAGAAACAGTAGTAATTTAGGTTAAATTAAAATTGCTCATTGGTCAGTTATGACCAGATTGTTTTTTTATGTTTGGCAAAAAGGACTTAAGTCAGAATTGCACATTGATAATGTTTTGATGATTTCTGTACCAGAAAAAAACTGTTGTAGATGTAAACTGTATGTACAGTAGAATCTACTACAGTACTGTAGAAATCATCAAAACATTATCGATGTGCAATTCTGACTTAAGCCCTTTTTCCCAAACATCAGAGAATTGTAATGTACAATAATTCTCCTATCTGCTTTTTCATGAATTTTGTAGGAGATGAAAAACCATTTTTAGGATCATCTGCTTTCACATGTAAATTTTGACATGTTTTGTAGTAAATAGATAGTTGAATTTACTACAAAACATGTCAAAAAATATATGAAAACAGGAGGTGACTATAAAAAAAGTTTTTAGTCTCTTACAAAACTCATGAAAAACAAATCGGAGGTATGTCACATTAGTGACTATATCCAGGGAATGTCTAAAAAATATACTTTGATGTCCCAAGAACCAAATATAACCTACAGTCCATCTAATTTACTTACTGTTGCAGGTCATTATCTACGCCAGAGATCTAAGTTGACATAGTTGCCAAAGTATAAAAAGATCCTGAATCCATTTTAAATCAAATATATCACATAATTATTGTAAACGTGGATTATACAACAAAACAAATTAATATTCAATGTAAATAAGTAAAAACTTAAGAAATAGAGAACAAGAATTAAGTTATAATCTTTTAAGATTTGCAGTGCAAGAGTTTTTGCACTGCATTGTTAATAATTAAAAAACGGCTCCGAACTCTTGGCAAAAAGCTGGTAGGTTTCTTTGTATAAGTTTGTCTACAATAACAACTAAAAAAGTTGTCAGATACCTCGATTATTCCAAGTCGTTATAAAATTAGGTGAAATTTATATTTTTATAGTAGAGGATCTTTTTATAGTAAAGTAAATAATAAAAACAGTAAATATAATAAATAAAACAGATACTTATAGTAAAGAATATAAACAAATATGAAGTGTCATCACCGTAACTGTCAAATAAATGTTACCAATTTATTCTAAAATGTCACCTTCGTTCGATTACAGTTACAGTGTGATCCGAACAAATCTGCTTCATAAAAACGCTTTATAATCCATTTATACAAATTAAATGAAACATATTATTGTGTATTTCTTTAGGTTAACATTAATAGAAATCTTCAAATATTATTTCTACGCGTATATAATAAAATATGTCTAGTGGCTGTAATTCCATTGTACTCAGCAAAGTGATTCTAAAAAAGAACACACCTACCGCCTAAATATTTCAGTTAAAATAAATAACAGTTAGTAAATTAGACGAAGTATGTAGATATATACAGGGTGTAACAAAAATACAGGTCATAAATTTAATCACATATTCTGGGACCAAAAATAGTTTGATTGGACCTAACTTACCTTAGTACAAATGTGCACACAAGAAAAGTTACAGCCCTTTGAAGTTATATATATATATATATATATATATATATATATATATATATATATATATATATATATATATATATATATAATAGCACTAAGGGCCTTAGAGGCCCATGGCTTGAAAAGTTTGTTTTTTTCTTCATTTTCACGTTTCTTTATGTACTGAGATCTTCTCTGGCTTGATATGTGATTTTTCTCCATTCCTTCCTGTTATTCATTTTTCTTTTCTGACCCTGTAGCACCATTCTTTCCAAATCTTTTTCGACCTCTTGCTTCCATCCATTTTTCGGCCTTCCTCTTCTCTTTCTTGAAGCTGTAGTGTAGTTTAGTACCATTTTTGGAGTCCTCGTGTTTGGCATCCTTTCAAATGTGACCTCGCCATCTAAGTCTCTGTGCCTTTATCACTCATTTGAAGTTACAAGATGAAGTGATTTTTTCCAATATATCGAAAACTATTAGAGATTTTTTATTGAAAATGGACATGTGGCATTATTATGGCAGCAGTATCTTACGAAAAAACTATAGTAAAATTTGGACACCCCATAAAAATATTTTGGGGGTTTTGTTCCTTTAAACCCCCCCAAACTTTTGTGCACGTTTCAATTTAATTATTATTGTAGTACCATTTAAACACAACGTTTTAAAAACTTTTTTGCCTCTTATTGCTTTTTCGAAAAGTCAATTTTTATCGAAATATTTTGAATATTTGTCAAATCCACCACATATTTGTATATGGTTAAGTACGATTATGGAGACTTGGTAATAATATGCAGACTTATTTATGCTTTACATTTTTAGGTATATTTTGAACCATATTAAAAAAGAAGCCAGACCTCGATAAAATGTGCCTTATCGAAAAAATACAAAGAGGCAAAAAAGTTTTAAAAACATTCTGTTTAACTAATGGTACCTCAGTAATAGTTTAATTGGAACGTACACAAACATTTGGGGGGTTTAAAGGAACAAAACCCCCATAAAATTTTTATGTAGACATGTTAAAAAAGAAGTCGCAACTCGATAAAAACTGCCTTATCTGAAAAATACTAAGAAACAAAAATATTGAATTTAACTAATGGTACCACAATAATAAAATTGAATTGGAACGTACACAAAAGTTTGGGAGGATCTAAGGGATCAAGACCCCCATAAAATTTTTATGGGGTGCACAAATTTCACCATAATTTTTCTTTAAGATATTCCTGCCATAATACTGCCACATGTCCATTTTCAATAAAAAATCGCTAATAGTTTTCGATATAATCGAAAAAATCGATTTTCATTTTGTAATTTCAAAGGGCTGTAACTTTTTTTATGTGCATATTTGTACTAAGGTAAGTTAGATTCATTCGAACTATTTTTGGTCCCAGAATATGTGATTTAATTTATGACGTGTATTTTTGTTACACCCTGTATATACAACCGATTACGCACCACCTTAAAAATTGGGCATTTTTGATGTCTCGAATTTCCTAAACCTGTTGTTGCATCTAAGTGATTTTTTTATAATATTCTAGCCTAGGCCCTAGGCTATAGGTTAAGTACCTCCTTATGCTTGTCATGCACGGGGAGCTATACTGTAATATATATTATATCACATCGCACTCTATAGTAATGAGTGAGCCTGCACATACGGAACCATTTGTTTCCTGTCTGCAGGCTCACTCATTACTATAGAGAGCGATATGATATAATGTACATATATTACAGCATAGCTCCCTGTGCATGACAAGCTTAAGGAGGTAACCTATAGCCTAGGCTATAATATTATAAAAAAATCACTTAGAATCTTAGATGAAACAACAGGTTTAGGAAATACGAGACATCAAAAATACCCCATATTTAAGGTGGTGCGTTAATTTCTTGGAGAAGTGTATTGTAATTTAATGTAAATAATGTAATATCCAATAATTGTAATTTAATATAAGATGTAATATAAGTTCCTTAAAAAATATATTTTTTATTTCCCACGACATTAGATGGATGTTCGGCAGCAAGACATTGGACCAAACTGGGACGTCCTATGAAGGCCAATTGACGTCCACCGAACGTCCCTTCGGATGTTAAGTGGACCTCCATTGGGCGTTTGGCAACGTGGCATTTGGACCAAAATTGGACGTCCTGTTAAGGTCCAATTCACGTCCCCTATAACATCCGGTTAAGGTCCAATTTACTTCCGATTAAGGTCCAATTTACGTCCGATTAAGGTCCCATTTACGTCCGATTAAGGTCCAATTTACGTCCTATTAATGTCCAATTTACGTCCGATAAGGTCCAATTTACGTCCGATTAAGGTCCAATTTACGTCCGATTAAGGTCCCATTTACGTCCGATTAAGGTCCAATTTACGTCCTATTAAGGTCCAATTTACGTCCGGTTAAGGTCCAATTTACGTCCGATTAAGGTCCCATTTACGTCCCATTAAGGTCCAATTTACGTCCTATTAAGGTCCAATTTACGTCCGATTAAGGTCCAATTTACGTCCGATTAAGGTCCAATTTATGTCCGATTAAGGTCCAATTTACGTCCGATTAAGGTCCGATTTACGTCCGATTAAGGTCCAATTTACGTCCGATTAAGGTCCAATTTACGTCCCCTAGGACGTCCGATCAAGGTCCAAATTACGTCCGATTAAGGTCCAATATACGTCCCCTCGGACCTTAGATGGACGTCCAATGGACGTTCGGTAGCGCGACATTTGGACCAAAATAGGACGTATAAAGGACGTTCCTCGGACGAAAACGGACGTCCAATGGACGTCCCTAAAGTCCGTGAAGGACGTCCAATGGACGTCCATTGGACGTCCTTGTGCTATTAGGGATTAGGAACCATTAAGAAATATTCAGAAGCCACGAAAGTAAGTAATTAATTTATAATTCGCCCTGAGATTGAAAACATATTGATATGTGATCTGGTTAATTAATTAGATTAGTATTAATACATTGATTAAATTAAGTGACATATAAGAATATTATCTCATATCAATAATCAAGATCACATCAGTATATACATTGTAAATTCCAAGTCATGATTTCCAAAGTTTACACATTGTAAATTATGATTCGGGAGTGCTCCTAGTATCATTTAACGTGTCTTGGTTTGTTTATTTCTACTGCATCTTTACTGTTTCTGTTAACTAATCTAAACGTAGAGATATTTTTTGAGATTCTTTAACTCTTTCAATGCTGGGGTTTGTCACATCCCACCTGTCTGTTAGTGGCAAAAAAGTTCACCTGTCGGATGCCGGGTTAAAACATGACAAATTAGATGTGGAATGAAAGCTTATAACCCAAAGATGGTACTAAAGGTGAGAAATTTGGCCTCCGACTTCAGGATAAAGAGTTGCAACCCGAAGTATTGTTCTAAATTCGCAGAAATAGTACAAACTATGTATTACTCGACGCGCCTTAGAAAGACGAGAACAAATATTTATGCCTGTCCGGTTTTATGCCTGTCTGTCCGTCCGTCTGTCAGATATAATCACAGAGGTTGAATGAAAGATTATAACCCATAGATGGTACTAGCGATTAGAAATTTGACGCGCATTAGAAAAATGAGAACAAAGAAATACTTTTTTTAGTTTTACACCACTTCCGGTTAAAATGGTGTACCCGGAAGTGACACACATAGTCACAGAAAAATATACTTGATCAATTTACGTGTATTAAGAGGTCGAAACCGAATTTTTTTAATTCTGGTTTTGATGTCATATGCGGTTAAAAAATTGTCTGGAAGTGGAAGAAACCAGTTTAATAGTTGTCCCCTTCGAGTAGCGAAAAATAAACAATACTTTGTAAAAACATTCAACATTGGTTGATATTCCGCTGTTTTCATATTATTTATTGACCTAAGTTTTTGTAAAATGCACTAGTCTTTTTTAAAGATATCATTGGACAATTTACTCACTGTTTTTGGATTTTACAAAATCGCTTGGATTGGCATGAAATTTGACATAAGCATAGCTAACATGTCAAAGAAAAAAGTGATATTGTGCCAGTGTGTGCTTTTTTCTGGGGATGAGTACCACCCCCTTCTCGAGTGTGAAAAAATATAGGTAAAAATATGTCCGTAAGTGGATAAACTAATTAAATTCCTTGTATTTTTTGTTTTTAGATGGTTTTTCGTAAATAAATCAAAAAGTAAGTATTTGATCGAAAAAACTATTCTTAGCAAATATAAAGCTTATAAAACAGTAAAAAAAATTATGTATGTATGAAGTCTGGACACACAATAAAAACAGAGTTGGAGCTGAACAACAGTTGGTTCTTATTCGTCGAATTCCAAATCGACTAGTTCAACGTAAAATATCCAAAAAATAACGCACTTTTCGGGGAAAACTCGCCACAAATTTTTAAAGTGTTTAAAAAAGTTTTATTTTTGTTATTTAAAAAGTATCTATTCTATCACCATCAGCATCAAAAGTAAGTTACGCTTTAAATAAAATATGTCCCTTTTTTTGCTAAAAGAAATCGTGAAAATCACCACCTAATTAGCATTCCATATGAAATTAATAGTTACCGCCCTAGTTAATTTACTTATATTATACTGTTTATATGATCTATAAGATTTATTGGCAAGAAATGCTTATTAAAAAAAATTGGTTTTAAAATAAAAAAATTTTAATTTTGAAAAAAAATGCCTTGGTTTAAAATAACTTAAACATTAGTGATACTAAATATCTCAAAGAGTAAAAAATGTACATATCACATAAACAATACATAAGTAAATTAGGCGGTGATTTTTACATTTTTTTAACAAAAAAGAGACTTCATTTTGATGCTAACTAACTTTTGATGCTAGAAACGTTTATAAAAATACAAATAAAACTTTTTAGACATTTTATAACAGTTGTAAGTCATGAGTTTTTCCCGAAAAGTGCTTCGTTTTATGGTTATTTCATGTTAAAATATTCGATTTGTATTTTGACGAAGTAGAACCTGCTTTTCATTAAGGTGATACAGTAGCGATCAACAGGTAGCCAAAACGCGTTCCAAGATTGCGGCTGTAATTTTGAATATTTTTTCGAGATATTTGGCACACGTATTCGTAATATAATAAAGAATGGCGGTACAGAGCCGAATTTGAAAAATATATTAATATGTGGAAATTACTCTGTAATTAAATATAATATTAAAAAAACGAGCCTGTACCGCCATTAAGAAGAACAAAAAAATACACTTTCTTCAAATAAACTTTTTATCCGATGCCTAGATTTTGTGTCATTTTGGAACTACTAATGAAATACAAAATTTTAGTAGTTCCAAAATGACACAAAATCTAGGCATCGGATAAAAAAGTTCATTTGAAGAAAGTGTATTTTTTTGTTCTTCTTAATGGCGGTACAGGCTCGTTTTTTAAATATTGTATTTAATTACAGAGTAATTTCCACATATTCATATATTTTTCAAATTGGGCTCTGTACCGCCATTCTTTATTATATTACGAATACGTGTGCCAAATATCTCGAAAAAATATTCAAAATTACAGCCGCAATCTTGGAACGCGTTTTCGCTACCTGTTGATCGCTACTGTTTCCTCTTAACTACAACTCTACTTTTACAGGGTCTACAGACTTCATACATACACCATTGTTTTCACTTTTTTATACGCTATATTTTTGCTAAGAATATTTTTCGTTAAAATACTTTTTGAGTTTTTTTCTAAAACCGTCTAAAAACGTGACTTTTTTGTTGAAAAACGAACATAATATATTCACTTGCAAATAACTCAAACAGTATGTTAAGAAAAAATCTATAGAACAAAAACTAGCTTAGAATTACTCAGTTTATCCACTTTAGGACTTATTTTGAATGTATGTCTTTTCACATTATAAAAGTGGTTGTACTAACTCCCAAGGCAAAAGCACACGTCGGCACAATATCACTTTTTCTTTGACCTGTCAGCTATGTGCATACCCAATTTCATGTCAATCCAAGCGGTTGTTTAAAATTCGGAGGTTTTGCAATATTTACCGTGAGTGGATGGACTACAGATATATGTATATTAGATAAAAATTATAGTCTCAGCGAATCTTTGAAATATCTCCATTCCTTTGAAATGTTACATTTTTTAAGCCTTGAGGGAGTAGGCGCAAAATTATGACCAATGCTATTTAAATGCATTCAGTTTATTCGAATCCTGAGAAAACTAATAAGAATTTTGGAAAAATTTAAACGCAGAATGAAAGATTACATTATAACCGAGGGCGAAACTCTCTAAAAACTTTTATGTTTATATTGATAAGTGAAAGGGTGAAAAAAAAAAGAAAATTTAGTGTGATTTTTTATTTCAAATATTTAATTCAAAAGAAATTTTTGTTTATTCTATTCTTTTTGACATGAGGCTGTATTTGATTTCTCTATGTCATTGTATGCTATTGGTTAGTTCCTATCATTTCAGCCGACGTACGTCACGATTGGATCAATAGGGCCGAACATACATAACTAAGGCCCTTTTGGCATGATGCTGTATTATTTTGAAGTCGATACAGCCTGAATATTTTTTTTTATTTTTTTACGTTCTATGTGATTAAAAAAATTAAGAATCACCGCAATTTTAGCCCACCACCCCCTTCCCCTTTCCCCACATCAAAAAATGTCAATTTTTCGATTTTATTTTTTTTTAAGTTGGTTTGCAATTAAATTATAAATTACAAAAAATTCACACGCACAGCTGAGGCTTTTACAAAACATATATTTTTATGGACCCGAAGGTCGAGTGTACATAACCTCAATGTTTTTTGTTTTTTTAATAGGTACGTATAACTTTTTTTGGCGATGGCTGCATGTCTAATTTTTTTGCGTTTTGTGAATTTTATCAAAATCTGTATTTCTGACTTTTTTCAGATTTATTCGTAAGGTGCGCCATCTTCAAAAATCCGGAAAACTGGTTTTTTCGGTAGTTTTTTGGGATTTTCTCCATTTTATATACTTCAAAATAGACTAACTCAAGGTTTTTTATAGGTTACGTATATATAATTTGAAATAACTGAGTTTTTAGGGATATTCAAAAATTGTGTAAAACACCTAAACCCCCCAAAAACTATGTTTTTTCAAATTCTTAAAAGTTTCTTAATTCTTTCGTACCCCATGAAGTTAAATTACAAAGCCATTAAAATATAACTAGAGGTGATTCATACCTACTTACCATCTCAATTGAATGCAATCATCGGCAAAGCCATCTTTTAGTGTCATTGTGTCATCCCCAAAAATCTACCTGGGTCTTAAAATGCAGGTATGCATACTTGTTCCGTTATAACTCTTATCTTTTAAAATTTTGTAGTAAAAGCATTTCTATAGCTATAGTGAGTTTATTGCCCTACCTCTTTATGTGGCTTAATGATTTGGATTGTAAACACAGATAAGAAAGGGTGTGATAGACCAGAGAAATTAGCAAATAAATGGCCTCTTTCGTGACATCCGTTGATACAGGTATCTAAGAACTGCTTATGGCATTAGGGTAAATTTAGTTACAACAGTATCCAATATAAAAATTATGCAAAAAATCAAACGTACTTTTTAACTTATAAACAATATATAAACAATTAAAGATCGCTATTTGATTGTAAATATTAAAGGTGGAGACCGGTATGCTGTATGGAAAGGTGATACAATTTTACTGAAGAGCATAGAAAATTCTTTAAAATGAGTGTTTGGAAAGTTCTTTTTGTTAATTTGTTGCTTAGTTATTGGGAAAATAGCTTCAAAAGTCGATTTTTTGAAAATAATTAATAACTTTTCTAAAAATACACTAAAAGCTTTATTTTCGCGTAAGTAAAGGAACAATATTAGAAGTATTCAGCCGTTAAAATTTCAAGAAGTTTTACCTAATAGTTATTGCAAAATTGAAATTGTTTATCCCAAAAAGCTTCTATCTACAGCGTTATTATGCATAAACTATTAGGTCAACATAAATTCTAAAGACATCAAACCAAAGAGAAAGGTTCAATTTATCAAATTAGATCAAGTCTTGAATAAAAAGTTTATAATAAATATTATAAATAATTATAAAATAATTTTGAAAAAGTAGTGTTATTTTAAGCTTATTCGCGAACTCAAGCGAGGGTGCTGCCGCTTATTTTGAACTAGAGGAATTGGGATGAAGATTTAAACAAAACATCCGTTAACCTATATATCAATGTCGATTGAATGCTTGTCTGGTGTGTTCATTTAATGAATGATTTATTTATATTAATTAATTACATCAATAAAAATATTAATTATATCAAAATGCATTATCCCAATTACATCGGCCATTTTCATGCAACTGCACTGCCACCTATAGTCGATTGAGTTCGCGAATAAACAATTAAAATAACAACCGCATTAACATGTGGGAATTAACTAATTTTGATGGGAAATAAGCCACAATTTTACTAAAAAAAATGGTTTTATTTTGACAACGACACCCGATTTGAGCGTCGAAACGTTAATAAAATCAGTTTTTTTAGTAAAATTGTGGCTTATTTCCCATCAAAACTAGTTAATTCCAAAAATGCCACAAGAAAATAGCTTCAGAACAACAACACGTAGGAAGTTAATTTTTTTTATTCGACATGTTGGTATTCTTATAGAAACTGAAACAAAAATTTAATGCCCTACAACCCTTAAAACCCGAGTTAGCCACTTTTTTCAAAAATTCACCGGGGCTTTGTTTATAAATATTAGAAAATTTGAAAAGCAACATTTAAACGAATGAAAGAGCATGTTTATACAAAAAAAAATTAAAACGATTCTTTTAAAAACGAGCCGTCCATGATGCGCCAAAAGTGAAGAGTTTAAAAGTAAAGCGATTCTTACCCTCTTGATTTTATTATCAAAAACTTAATTCACAACTACACATTTATAAAAGGCGCAATACCTCCGGTAAGATTTAGGTACAAAATTAACAAAACCCAAAAAAAAATATATAATACAATATTCCAGTTACCCGTCGTTTGTCACCATTAATCCCTTTATCCTAAAGATAAATAACAGTTTGTCGACGAAAATTCCATTCGATCAAATGTTCGTCGATGAATTGTCCATTCGATGAATTGTGCATTCGACCAACTGTTTGTCGACCAACTGTTGTCGACCAATTTTCCGTCGACGAAGTGTTCTCGACCAGCTTTCCGACACCGGATTTGGGTGTCATTGTATTCTGTTGGTTAATTCCTACCATTTTAGCCACCGTACGTCATGATTGGAAAAATAGCAGCGAATATACGTAACTAAGGCCCTTTCAATATTTTACTGTAATTGATTTTTCTGTGTCATTGTATTCTGTTGACTGATTCCTATCATTTGAGCCGCCGTACGACACGTTTGGACCAATGGGAGTGAAGATACGTAACTAATACCTAACAAGAGGTTTACTCAAACTTCTTTTTTGTACTTATACCACTCGGTAAAAGTACAAAAAAAAGTTTGGGTAAACTTTTGCACAACTGTGTAAATACTAACGAAAAATCTAAAATATTAAAAAAAATTAGTGGAATCCGTTAATCTGTTCTCGAAAAAATTAGCTATGAAAATGAGCATAATTTTCTATATCCCTAACTTTTGACGAGCAGTTTAGCTTAAATGGGGAAAAGCGGTAAGCTTAGACCAAACACCAGTAGGAGGCATTCAATTAATTGAGGAAAAAAATTAAATGGATAACAATATTTATTTCAGTTACACAAAAGGCATTGTCCCGCTAGAATGTTTGAAATCACAATTAATAGTCCTACAAAAAAGACAGGCGTTTAAAAGTGATAAGACCATTGAACAATAAGCCTGTGAGCTACCTTTTAAACACATTCTTAAAAATAATCCATAACACAATTAAAAAAAGGTTTGTTAAGAAATTCTTTTATAGACTTCAGAAATTCAACAACTTCTCCTGATTATGTTTAAAAAACGTACGGAATGCACTAAATGAAAAAAAAAAAAAAGAAAAAGATTTATCATACCGTTATACTATAATATATCCTTACGTTGAATATTTGATGCTTCCCTGTGGAGTATAAAACGGACAGTTGTGTTTTTCCCGTGATCTGCCTTGTTTAGTCTTCTTTGTCGTTTTATTCGTTAAATCCTATCCTCTTAAGTCACAGCGTCAGAAAGCAGTGGGTATATGCAGTGAACGGGAGGCCTATGTCGAACAGTGAACGTTGGGGCCCTTTCGCGTTTATCATATGTAGAGAAGTCGCTTGTCAAAAACTGGACGTATGTAATCGTATTCTATTTGTTAAATACTCTCACATAATATGTCATACCATGTGCGTTAATCCATTTTATTTCTACAATTTTAAAGTGTTATTACATGCCGTCATTTTCATTTGTCTACACCATCGTATTCTGCCAGTTAAATCCCATCGTTTCAGGCGCTGTACGTCACGATTGAACCAATAGGACCGAAGATACATAACTAAGGCCCTTTTGACCTGCTGCTTGTTTGATTTTTCTGTGTCATTGTCTTCTATGATGCCTAAGGCATATTTATGACATGTCTTATTTTTAAAGAAAACAAGTAATTGGACTTCGTAAGTCCTAGGTTTTCACCCAAAGTAATCGAAAGTAGAATTGGAAGTCGATATTTGAATTCTTCGTGTAACTTTGCGTGGATTGATATACAAATTTACTAATTTTGAGTCATTTTTACTAAACTGTTTACACAGAAATAACTCTAAAGATTCAAACCTTTCAATACGCTTCGATTTATGTGTTCGTATACTATTTCTGAGTCTATTGGGACCGTGCAAGTTCGGCAAAACGACACCTGGTTTCTACGCTCTGCAACTTTATTCGCACTTTTAATTATATTGGCCAATTATATTAGTCCTGGTTACTGGATAATTGTCAAGGCCATAATCCAAAAAAATAATAAGAAGAAAAAATAAGATTCAGGTTATGTTATTAAAACGTAAACAATTGTATGTAGTAAATAAAATTAGTTATTAAAATGCAGTACTGCAAGCAAAATACAATTAATTTAATTTGCCTTCATATAATAATTGCATATAATATCAATATTGCAGAGCAACATATAATTTTTCTTCTTCAATGACAGTAGGTATGAAATGTACGTCAATTTGACAATTTCAATGGACAATATGAATTATTTAAGAAAGTTGCAATATTTCTCCGCTATTCGCGCACGATCGTTTCTCGTATCCGTTCCAAGTACTTGCACACCGCGAATAATGGCATTTCCGGTTATAACTTTTTAAGCGGAAATTACGTAAAAACCAAAATTTTACATTTGTTCTCATCTTGCTAAGCCACGTTGAATAATATATCACTTATTCTCTTTCGGCAACTTTAAAATAGTAAATACTTACGGTTGCAACACTAAAACCGGAACTCCGACGTCAAATTTCTCATCTTTAATAATACCATCCTTAAGTTAAAAGCTTTCATTCGACACCCGATTTGTCATTCTATCTGTATTAATAACGGAGGAGTTGTATTCGCGGATGGACAGACATACGGACAGACAGCCTAGGTAAAATTTTTCATCTTTAATACCATGCTTGAACTATAAGCTATCATTTGGCACCTCATTTGCCATTATACCTGGTATAATGACGGAGGATTTATACTCGCGGTCGGAGGGATCGACGGACAGACAGCCTAGGTCAAATTTTTCACCTTTAGTATCATCCTTGGATTATAAGCTTTCATTTGACACCTCATTTGTCATTCTACCTGGTATATTGACGGAGGAGCTATATTCGCGGTCGGACGGACCGACGGTCAGACAGCGTAAGTCAAATTTCTCACCTTTAGTACCATCCTTGGATTATAAGCTTTCATTTGACACCTCTTTTGTCATTCTACCTGGTATAGTAGAGGAGTTATATTCGCGGTCGGACGGACCGACGGACAGACAGCCCAAGTCAAATTTCTCATCTTTAATACCATCCTTGGATTATAAGCTTTCATTTGACATCTCATTTGTCATTCTACCTGGTATAATGACGGAGGAGCTATATTCGCGGTCGGACGGACAAACGGACAGACAGCCTAAGTCAAATTTCTCACTTTTAGTACCATCCTTGGATTATAAGCTTTCTTTTGACACCTCATTTTTCATTCTACCTGGTATAATGACGGAGGAGTTATATTCGCGGTCGGACGGACCGACGTCTCACCTTTAGTACCATACTTCGATTATAAGCTTTCATTTGACATCTCATTTGTCATTCTACCTGGTATAATGACGGAGGAGCTATATTCGGGGTCGGACTGACCGACGCGACGGACAGACAGCCTAAGTCAAATTTCTCACCTTTAGTACCATCTTTGGATTATAAGCTTTCATTTGACACCTCATTTGTCATTCTACCTGGTATATTGACGGAGGAGCTATATTCGCGGTCGGACGGACCGACGGTCAGACAGCGTAAGTCAAATTTCTCACCTTTAGTACCATCCTTGGATTATAAGCTTTCATTTGACACCTCTTTTGTCATTCTACCTGGTATAGTAGAGGAGTTATATTCGCGGTCGGACGGACCGACGGACAGACAGCCCAAGTTAAATTTCTCACCTTTAATACCATCCTTGGATTATAAGCTTTCATTTGACATCTCATTTGTCATTCTACCTGGTATAATGACGGAGGAGCTGTATTCGCGGTCGGACGGACAGACGGACAGACAGCCTAAGTCAAATTTCTCACTTTTAGTACCATCCTTGGATTATAAGCTTTCTTTTGACACCTCATTTTTCATTCTACCTGGTATAATGACGGAGGAGTTATATTCGCGGTCGGACGGACCGACGTCTCACCTTTAGTACCATACTTCGATTATAAGCTTTCATTTGACATCTCATTTGTCATTCTACCTGGTATAATGACGGAGGAGCTATATTCGGGGTCGGACTGACCGACGCGACGGACAGACAGCCTAAGTCAAATTTCTCACCTTTAGTACCATCTTTGGTTATAAGCTTTCATTTGGCACCTCATTTGTCATTCTACCTGGTATAATGACGGAGGAGTTATATTCGCGGTCGGACGGACCGACAGCCTAAGTCAAATGTCTCACCTTTAGTACCATCCTTGGATTATAAGCTTCTATTTGACACCTCATTTGTCATTCTACCTGGTATAATGACGGAGGAGCTATATTCGCGGTCGGTCGGACCGACGGACAGACAGCCTAAGTCAAATTTCTCACCTTTAGTACCATCCTTGGATTATAAGCTTTCATTTGACACCTCATTTGTCATTCTACCTGGTATAATGACGGAGGAGTTATATTTGCGGTCGGACAGACCGAAGGACAGAAAGTTTAAGTCAAATATCTCACCTTTAGTACCATCCTTGGATTATACGCTTTCATTTGACACCTCATTTGTCATTCTACCTGGTATAATGACGTAAGAGTTATATTCGCGGTCGGACAGACCGACGGACAGATAGTTTAGGTCAAATTTCTCACCTTTAGTACCATCCTTGGATTATAAGCTTTCACATTTTTTCAAAATTGGGTGAAAACAACTTGATGCCAGAATGATTTGTTGATGAAAATAATATATACATTCTCAAATTGCCTATTTTTCGTTGTGGATAATATTGTATTCAACAGTGATGCCAAATTTCTGATGCCAAAATGATTGATAATGAAAGTGGGATATACGTTTTCATGTATATAGCGGCAGCGACAAAACGGTAAAACACTGAACTAAATGTATATAATATTTTCACTGTGCCATCATTTTGAACTCAAACATTTTATGGAATAAACTTATATAAGTCAGTAAGGAATAAACAAAGAAAGCTGATATATTAAAGTAACATCAAGGAATCAAATCTCTAACTACAGAGTTGATTAGACTTCTGCTAACAAGTACAGGAAAAAAGTTATTAAGGTAGTGTAAAGTGGCATCGATATACAGATGCCACTTTGCAAGACGATGCCAAATTGATGGTAAATGCATAATGTATCGATGCCAAATTGATAGTAGGATTTATATATATATATATATATATATATATATATATATATATATATATATATATATATATAACATGGGAGTAAAGTAAAGTGGCACTTTCCTCCCGTGTTATACAAATAGTTATTACCATTCTGCAAAGTACATGGTGCTCTATAAATAAACGTTAAATTGTACAGATATTTACGTAATAGATAATAGAATATTCTATAGGGCGTCAATAAGTTATTTCATCAATGACATACCATGACGTCACTTTTACTTTTCCTCCCTAGGGAGGAAAAGTACTTTCCCTCACTAGGCAGGAAAAGTACGACTTTGCTCCCTAAAAGTACGACTTTGCTCCCTACAAACAGGTCACGAAAAGTATACTTTCGGTAGAGGTAGGTGGAAAACGTCTTTGTAGAAACGATGTAGTAGTCACTTTTTACAGACAAAGATCAATACAATTAATGCATTTGGTGATAAAATCGCAATTTCGATCATTTTTGTACTCAGTGAGTTTTACTTGTCAACTGACGCACTGAAAATATTTGACAGGAGTGCAACCCATTCGGCTAATGGTTACTTTGTTGTCACGTGAATTAGTTTCATTTTAAACTTTTATTAAACTTAAGAGCGTAGGCGCAAAATTTCAGGACAATGCTTTTTAAATGCATTTATTTTTGTTCGAATCCTGAGAAAATAAGTATTTTGGAAAATTTTAAACGCAGGATGAAAGATTACATTATTGCCAAGAGCCGAAGTCCCTGGAAACTTCTATAATGTTCATTTTAATAAGTTACAGGGCTGAAGAAAAAGAGAAAATTTAATGTGATTTTTAATTTCAAATATCTCATTCAAAACTTTTTTGCTTATTCTAACGGACTTTCGACCCTCGGTAATAATGTAATCTTTCAATCCGCGTTTAAATCTTTCAAAAATATTTATTAATTTCTTTCAGGATTCGAAAAAAATTAATGTACATATTTAAAAAGAATTGGCACGAAATTTTGCCCCTACGTTCTAAAGTAATTTAATCCATAGAACTTATCTAATAATTTAACAGAACATTGATTAATTCTAAAGCGGTACGAAGTTCGCAGGAAATAAATAAATAAATAAATAAACAGACTGTAAAAACAAGGTTTATTTCTGTCATAAACTTTTATAAAAAAACTTAAAAAATGTAGAAAAATATATGCTTACATTTTAATGCTATATAATAATATAAGATATTATTATATTTTAAAAAGTAGGAAAAATATTGAACATGTTTTGTTCCACAGGTTTAGATATCCAATACCCTAAACCAGCTTTTTGAAAAGCTTTAAAAAATAGTTTTTTCACAGCCGAATAATTAAGAACACATTCTTTAGCGTGGGCTACAGTCAAGGGTAAATTTTGTTTCTTTGAAATGCCGGACAATTGTCCAGATAATAAGGCATATCTGGTAGCTAAAATATGTTTACAAATCTTAGAAATACTTTGCGTTGGTTTACCCGTATTACATATCACTACTTCAGGTTCTTTAATGCCTAAAAACCATATCACAGAAAAATCTGGAGCATTTTTTGGTATGCGTACTTCAGTAGATGTTACCATTAGCATATCTGGTTTATTTATGCGAAATGGTGAAGGTAAGTCATCTGATATATCTTCAACCCTTCCGTAAAGAGCTCTACTTATATGCGTTTTATTCATTTCGCTGCCCACTACCACTGAGCTTAAATACACGGGATCAATAAAATGAAGTAATAGAGATCCTTGCAGTCCCATGACGTTCCACTTGCAAATTTTATCAGAACAGGACATAGTCTTCAAAGGTTCACCCTGTTTAATTCCATCCCAAGTTTGAGTGATGGAATCCTTAACAGGTATTGTACCTTCACCAGATTCTAACTTATTTCTTAGTAGACCACAGGTTGCCGGATTTGATACTCCGTTGTTATAAATAGTGGCATCGCCACAAGGAGATTTGCTCGTATATAAATGAAACTCAATTCCTTCTTTTATCCGATAACCATTTCCGCAAATCTTTGGTTCAAATATCGATTTTTCACTAGTACTACCAGAGAGTAGCAGTTCTAGCTGGTCATAAAAGTAGAAAAGCAAACATCTTCGGGATAAAATTTCTGCATGCATATCGTTGAGTGCGGTTCCGTTTAAGCATATATTCTTTCCAGAGATGCACTTTGTGCCAGTTGTCACACATATTACTTCAGCAGTTGAAATATCCGAATCTCTCGTCATCACAATGCCTACAAGAAAATTAAGAATTTAATAAATCAAATAAAATATTAAGAGTGTTAATCAAATTCTCAATAGTTTGCAATCAAGGTATAAATACCAATAAGGAAAATTAAAAACAACAGCGCCCAAAAAGATTTCTAAAAGATTTCAAAAAGGAATTATTCTATTATAGACCAGTAAGGATCTGCGGAAAAACGTCTATATGTGGATGTTAGAGGTGGCATTCGGATTTTTGCAGATAAAGTTAAGTGACACCTTCAGTAATAATAATTGACTTATGCTCCTTCTCAAATATGCCCGGAACATTAATAAAAAAATTAAAATATTTAAAAATTTCGAAAAACATCGATTTTTTCTGCTTTCTTTGCTTATAACTTCAAAACGATTCGTTTTGGAACAAAGTCGTACAGAAATAAAATAAAGATAATTGAATTTTGTATGATATACGACTGGTAAAAACTGTCTTAAGGTATTACCTTTTCTGCAATATAGCAATAAATACAAAATAAGGGGGAAAAATAAGTCTGTTGTTATTCAATATTTTTTAACCACTTTGGTGGCACTTAGAACTTTAGTAATTCGCTTAGGAAATTCTTTGTAACATACTTAAATCGTGTACCAAATTTCATTAAAATCGACCTAATAAATTTTGCATAATAAATTTGCAATCTAAATGTTTTTAAAAAAGTTCAAATTTTTTAAAATCTTTCTGAACAAAAAGTAGACCATTTAGAAGTTGACTAATTTTTTTACATATAAAGAGGTGCTCTACCTATCTAATACACTTTACAGAATTAAAATCGGATTATTTAAGGGGTCCAGCAATGTTTTAAATTTTTAAACAATTTTTTGGCTTATAAACAAATAGCTTTGTTTAATAATAAAAAAATTAATTTTTAGCAATGCATATAATTAAAACCGGTATAATTTGACTTAAACTTTCAAGTGCTGTCAGCAGAATTGCTATTTTATTTTTTAATCAAACGTTATTCGCGTTCAAAAATTGCAATTTCTCGATTTTTGAAAGTTGCACCGCGTTTATCTCGAAAACTATGCATCCTACGAAAAAACTTGTAAGAACATTTTTTGCTTAGAATTACCCAAGAAATACAAAAAAATGTTTTATTTTGCGAAAAATCGATTTTATGTAATTCCTTAAGTTCTTTGTTTATAACAATCTTATCGACATCCGGATCAACTGTTACCCAAAAAATTCGTGTTCTACGGGTCAAAATACATAAAAAAACTTGGGCAAGTCCATCTAAATAAAGGAGCCCGTAGCACTCCTGGCCACAGCACAAACATTGCTGAGGCTGCTTAAATAATCCGATTTCAATTCTGTAAAGTGCATTAGATGTGTGAAGTACTTCTTTATATGTAAAAAAATTGACAAATCTTTGTATGTTCTAGTTTTTGTTGTGCAAGATTTTAAAAAATTTTAATTTTTTAAAAAAAGTTTAGATTGCAAAATTATTATGCAAAATCTAGTAAGTCAATTTTAATGAAATTTGGTGTACGGTTTTAGCACATTACAAAAATTTTCTAAGCGAATTAGGAAGGTTCCAAGTGTAACCTAAGTGATGGAAAATCATTGAATAAGGACAGGCTTGTTTTGTCCCCTTATTTTATATTTATTGCTATTTTGAAGCAAGGGTGATAAATTAAGACATTTTTAGCCAATCGCATCTGATAGAAAATTTAATTATCTTTGTTTTATTCCTATAGGACTTTGTTCTAAAATGAATAGTTTTTAAGTTATAAGCAAAAAAAGTAGAGAAAAAACGAAATTTTTTGAAATTTTTAAATATTTTATTTTTTTTTATTAATGTTCCGGGCATATTTGAGAAGGAGCATAAAACAATTATTATTAACGAAGTTATCACCTAACTTTATCCGCAAAAATCTGAATGCCACCTCTCACATCCACATAAAAACAGATCCTTACTGGTCTATTAATAGTATGGTATAGTTAGACCCAAACCCAGACATCCAAAGTGAAAGTTATCCTCCAACACCAAATTGTTCTATATGGTCCATATAATGTTCAGAAAAAAGTCACACCATTTTGAGCGTCGGGTTTGGGGGAGAAAGGGGGGAGAAATCTGTAAATTCGTAGTTTTTTACGTTTTTCGTCAATATTTCTAAAACTATGCGGTTTAGCATCAACAACCCTCTATACAAAATTGTTCTACATGAAATTTTAAATAAAAAAGGCCCTATGCATAGCCCTTCTAAAATGAACGGTTCCAAAGTTACGGAGGTAGTATAGTATAATTGGTCCAAAATAAAGGCCTAACTCAGACATCCAAAGTAAAAGGTTTCCGTCAACACCAAATTGTTCTATATGGTCCACATATTGTTTAGTAAAAAGTTACACCATTTTGATCGTACGGTTTGGGGGGGGGGGAGATAGGGGAGAAGTAAATTAGTAGCTTTTTACGTTTTTCGTCAATATTTCTAAAACTATGCTTTAGCGTAAAGAATGTTCTATAGAAAAATGTTCTACATAAAATTTAAAACAAAAAAGATTGTATACATAATTGTTATAAAATCAACGGTTCCAGAGTTACGGAGGGTGAAAAGTGGAGGTTTTCGATACTTTTTATATTTACCGATTACTCCCCCCCCCCCCCCCCACCCAAACCCGACGCTCAAAATGGTGTGACTTTTTTCTGAACATTATGTGGACCATATTTGGTGTTGGAGGATAACTTTCACTTTGGATGTCTGGGTTTTTGGTATACTTATACCATACATTGCCCATAAAATATAAAAAGTATCGAAAACCTCGACTTTTCACCCTCCGTAACTCTGGAACCGTTGATGTTATAACAATTATGTATACAAGTTTTTTTGTTTTAAATTTCATGTAGAACATTTTTGTATATAACATTATTTACGCTAAAGCATAGTTTTAGAAATATTGACGAAAAACGTAAAAAAACTACTAATTTACCGACTTCTCCCCCATCTACCCCCAAACCGGACTGAATTGGGATACACAGCATCTCAGTAAACATCATATTAAAAATAAACCTTTTAATAATTAAATGCCCGTGGTAATGGTTGCTTTAATAAATACGATTAACCTAGTTTTTGGATCGATGCATGCTAGTATTTGATACAAGGTCGAGTTGCAATAATATTCAGTGGGTGTTTATTAACAGTCAGCACTTTGAATCACGGTCACCTCGGCTTACCAAAACAGTAAATAAACAATAACCGACTTTAATTATATTTTTACGAGAACAGATAAATCAATGAGCAGTTGAGATTCGACGGGGTAACATCGATTTCAAGTGAATAATATACCACCAGTTACTTTCTGTGATATATTTAACGTGTAAATAAATGTCTTAACAACGAACTATATTTACTACATCAACCCTCATAGTCGGGGTAACCACCTTTAAGTATCCAGGGTGGCTCAGAAGGCGGGAGCCACCATATGGCGATCCAAGACCAGGCGAGAACTCAGAACTAGCAGTCTAGGACGAGTATAGAAATGGAGAAAAACGTCAATGTTCCGGCACCTCGACCACCCTAGACAACAGTGTGGTACCTACATGGAAATAATGGAGACATCAGGCCGACGCGGAGCTGAATGGAATGGAATGGGGACGGAACTACCATATGGAACATCGTGGGACAATGCTATGGAACGTGCAGCGAGGACTTTTTGGTGGTACGAACAAAGACGTTTAAAGTGGTAAGTCCATATTATCTATTTTTATGGTATTTCCTGATTCGTATAATATAAAGCATAAAGTATAAAGTAATATTAACGTAATTATAATTTAAGACGCACATTACCTTTTAAGTTTTACCTATTTTTACTTAATTATTTTATTTTAATTTCCTTATGATACCAATATTTATCAAAATATACAGAATTTTTTTTTAACCCTGATATTAGTTATTTATAGGACGTAATGATACATTTTATTTGATACTGATTTTTATATGATTTTTTTTATATATTTACCAACATATTTTATCTTTGCTGATTTTTATCCATTTATTATTTGACTACTGATTTTTATTACATTTGTATTGGCTAAGCAGTAGACCCCTTTTTAATGGTGATTTATATTGAGTGATATACTGATTTTTTTATGGCAATTTACTATATTTTTTACTATTTTTGACATAATATTTTTCATATATATTTACTATACCTCGTAAGACTGTCAAATTTATGCGTTCGTTACGGGTACAGGAATAAGAAAATTATGAATAAATGAGTAGCAACAAAGTTACTTGGGAAGATTTCATCAAAATAGTTGAGGAGATTACGCAAGAAGTAACAAGACAAAGTAGAAGGGTCTTGAAGAAGAAAGTACCTAAATCTAAGGATATACAAGAAGAAGTAACGACACAGCTAATTAAATTGTATAACAAATTCACACATTTAACGAAGAAAAATTGGGAAGCGCTATCGGACAAACAAAGAGAAGCGTGCAACAAATATTTCGGAAAAATAAGAGACAAAGTTATACGCTCATTTCAAGCTGTAAACTTAAGGACAATAGTTCCAAGTTCAATACACCAACTAATCGACAAGGAAATAGAGGAAGAACAAAGCGACGAAGAAGTAGAAGAGGAAAAAAGTGACGAGGAGATAGAGGAAAAAATTGACGAGGAAATAAAAGAGGGAAAAAGCGACATAAAACAAGAGATAAAAATATTAAACATGGCTCTGACAATCAACGAATTTTTGAATATTGCAAGCAAGGTATTGCCCAACGAGTTTGATGGAAGCGCAGGGAAACTACAACCATTTTTAGACGCATTAGAGTTACTTGGAAAAATAGCAGAAGGACATGAAGAAACAGGAATAACATTAATAAAAACAAGATTGACTAATAAGGCTAGAAATCTGATAACTACAGAGGATACGATCCCACTTATAGCAGCGGCACTGAAGAAGGAATTAAGAGGTGACAATCCGAAAACGATAATAGACAAGTTAGCAAAGAAAATGCAAGGAAACAAAGATGCAGCAGTGTACGCATCCGAAGTAGAGGAATTAGCGGAACAGTTAAAGGTAGCATATATAGACCTAGTCCTGGTAAAAAGGGAAGAGAATGGTAAGTTTGATAGTCTTTATGTAGGCCCTTTCACAATAACAGAGGTAAATAATGTTAATTGTAAGATCAGATCGGAAAACAATAAAATCAAGGAAATACATAAGAATAGATTATATGCTTACAATCCGAGAACACCGTGAGTGACAAGTGAAACGGGAACAGTCTAGATAACGAACATTTTCACTTTTATTTTTTGGTATCTAATTAGTATTTATAGGAAAAATGTATATATTGTACTTCGTAAAACGCAGCAAGTAATTAGTGGTACTATTAGAAAAATTTTCTTCCTTTTCCGTAGTCAGAAAATTTTCGGGGGAAGGGGAAGATGAATTGGGATACACAGCATCTCAGTAAACATCATATTAAAAATAAACCTTTTAATAATTAAATGCCCGTGGTAATGGTTTTTTTTTTTAATTGGCTTTGGCATGAACCAATTAGCCAGACTTATTTTTTATTTATGAAATATAAAGGGAGCATTTTTTTTGATCCAATATAAATAAATTGATTTTTCAAATTCTCACACCCTAGGATAAATGTTATTGTGTTAGTAAAATGTGTGTTTCTGTTTAGTGCATTTTTTTATATGTATATTTTTTTTATTTTTTTTTTAATTATATTTTTGTTTTTTTTATGCTTTATTTATGTAGTATTTTGTTTAGTTTTATTTCCTTTTTTTTTCATTGTTTTTTTTTGTTTTTTTTTTATTTGTTTATCATTATTTTACTTTTTTTTTAACTTTTTTTTTAATTATTTTTTTTTATGTTAATTTTTTCGTGAACACACTTACAATAATATTTTGTATCGCAGAATTGCTTACAATGGTGTTAGTTTTTTACAATTTCATTTTGCAACGAATTAAATGATTATACAAACATTGATATAAGTTAATATTATTACTAAAAATTATACAATTTAGACTGGTTGGCAAACAGAATTTGAGATTTACCATTTCTTCGAAAAATGATTCTATGCTCTTCTTATTTCTTGAACATTCTAGGATTACATGGTTCATATCACCAACTTCTCCGCATGGACAATATGGGTTTTCATCCAGTCCTATTTTATATTTGTACAAAGGAGTCATAGCATGATTAGATCTTATTCTGTTTATTGTAACAATGAAGTTTCGTTTGGTTAATTCATGAAACCAGCTTTTCAATGGTATGTTATTTTGGTGGCCGACATAGTTAAGCCCTGTGACTGATGAATTATATTCTTGCTGCCACAATTGTTTTAAATGTGAAGTAAACTTGGAGGTAAGATCTGTATATGGAACAATATTGGTGGTTAGATGGTAGCCTGTGTCAGTGGCTGATTTGGTTAGTGTATCCACTGCATCATTACCTTTTATTCCTGAGTGCCCTTTAATCCACACTACAGTTATTGTTTTCCTTTGTTTTGTTGCTTCAAAGTTCAGTTTTAATATTTCTGCCTCTATGTTAGTAAGGTTTTTCGATGATTTCAAGTTTGTTATTCAGTCAACTGCACTTTTACTGTCAGTGAATATAACATGATTCTGTGTGTTTCTCGACTGGACGTATCTAAATGCATTTGCTATGGCAATTGTTTCGGCGGTATATATGGAACACTCATCTGGTAGCTTGAACTTGTAATATTGGGAAGAGTTTGCGTCATAAAAGGCACAGCCTACTTTTCCATTCAACTTGGATCCGTCAGTATATATGTATTGGTGTTCAGGCCATCTTCCATTAATGGTTTCTAGAAAGTTTTCTTTTGGGTCCAGGTAGTATGTTTTTATATGTTTTGAAAAGAAAACATGGGGAGGTTCGGTGTAGATAGGTATAGTTTTGTTGATAGACAGGGAGTTAGAGATTTGTGCCAGTGTGGTATAGCTGTTTACTAGGAGTGGAGTAGCTTTTGAGTGAAAATATAGATGGGTGAGTACTAAGACAGTGAGGTCGTGAATGTTACGAAGATAGCTGGCTTCTTTGGATATGGCTTTAGCCATAAATTTATGACTAATTAGCTGCCTTCTGAAAGATAGTGGAGGTTCTACAGATTCGACTTCTATAATATTTATTGGGGTAGATTTAAGATAACCAAGACATATTCTCAAACTTGTGTTTTTCTGGGTCTCTATTTTGTTTCGGTGAGTATGTGCTGCTGTTCCATATAGGTGACTGCCATAGTCTAATATACTTCTAACCATTGTTTTATAGAACAGTAAAGCGGTATTTGGATCTGCTCCCCATTTGGTATGGCAGAATGCTCTCAAAATATTCATAGCGTTCTCGGTTTTTTTTATTGCATGGTGGATGGTATCTTTCCACAGTAATTTTCTGTCTAAATAGAGTCCAAGGTATTTAACACAATTTTTGATTGGAAGAAGATATGGTCCCAGTTGTAACTGTACTTGAGTTATGTCCCTTTTTTTAGTAAAAATACACACTTCAGATTTTTTCTCAGAAAGAATTAAGTTGTTTGAATCTAACCAGTGCTTAACTGACCATAGGTTTGTGTTTAAAATGTTCTGACAATTTGAAATAGTAGTACCGTTGGTGTAGATAACTATATCATCAGCAAACTGTATCATATTCACGTTATTCAAATTTACTTCGAAGTCCATTGTATATAGTATAAAAAGTAGCGGGCTGAGTATGCTGCCTTGAGGGAGTCCAAAATTCGATGTTCGGGATCCTTGAAGATTTTGGTTTAATTTTAGTGAAAGTCGTCTATCAGAGTATAGTGAAATTAAAAATGAACATATTTCATGAGGTATTCCTATTGATGTCAGCTTATGGTACAAAATGTTTAAATTTACGTTATCAAAAGCCGAGGAAAGGTCAATAAAAACTACAGCTGTATGTTTTTTTATTGTATATCCTGTCAGTATATCTGTAACGAGAACAGTAATAGCTTCGAGAGTGGACCTACATTTCCGGAAACCATATTGTGAGTTTGGTAGGATGTGTTCAAATTCTAGCCATTGTTCTAATCGATTCTTTATTATTCTTTCCAGAGTTTTAAGAATACAAGATGCCAGGGATATAGGTCTGTACGAACTTGAGAGGTCTAGCGGTTTGTCTTTCTTTTTAATAGGTAATATTATATAGTTCCTCCAGCTATCCGGAATAGGACTTGAACCAGTCCAGATACTATTATAGATTTCTAACAGAGACTTTTTATGTTTAAATGGGAGGTGAAACAGCATGGAGTAAGTTATATTGCCCTCGCCTGGTGAAGTATTATTAGATAGTTTCAACGATCTTTCTAATTCCCACATCTCAAAACGTTCAAGTAAGTACAAGTTGTTTCTGGGAACAGTTTTTAAAGATAACTGATTGTATTCTATGCATTCTTTTGCCCAGTCTAGTGAGATTGTGGCATGGAATTCTTCTATCCAATTTGCTTCCAGATCAATAGGTAACTTATTCTGCTGCTTACGATTCTTAAAACTATTTACCTTTTTCCATACTTCAGTGATGGGAGTTGTCTGATTTAGGCTCTCAACATATTTCCTCCACTGAATTCTTTTTGTTTCTTTGAATGTTTTTTTTGCGATGGCATCAACTCGTTTGAATTCAAGTAAATTTTGTATGTTTGGGTTTTCTTTCCATAATCTGAAAGCTTCTTTTCTCCTATGAGCAATGTTGTTGCAGGTCTCATTCCACCATTGTTTTGGTTTGTGCTTCCAGTACTTATTTCTTATTATTGTTCTTTTCGGGATACAAATGTTTGCAGCTGAGTTTATCGTGTCTATGAAATTGTTGTAGTTACATGCGGTGCTCATTTCCTCTAGTGTTGTCGTGTACAGATTCCAGTTGGCTCTTTTAAGAACCCATATGTTGTGAACTGGACCATAGGTTTGTAAGCCTGAGTCAGAGTTATTAAACTTCATATATATAGGAAGGTGATTGGATCCATGAGGATCCTGTATGACTGACCAAGATATTAAATGTACTATGTCTTGCGTACAAATAGACAGATCAATGGCACTTTTTCTACCTGACGTAACAAGTGTGGGTGCACCATCATTGAGATACACAAGATTGCAGTGATTAATAGCATTGAGCAAAGAAACACCATAGACATCATTAAACTCACAACCCCAAGAAAGATGATGAGCGTTGAAATCTCCAGCAATTATAAAAGGTCGTGGTAAGTTTTCGAAAAATTGTATCCATTCTCTTACTTCTATCCGAGTCTTTGGTTTAATGTATATTGACAATATGTACACTGCTTTGTTATTAGGTAGAAGTTTCACTTCGATGCATGTACACATCATTCTTGCTAGTTTCTGTACTACGACTTCTGAAAATAATCTATTGGATTTTACTAGTATGGCTACCCCACCGTAACCATCCATACGATCTGACCGAACAATATTATAACCTTGGAAGTTATAAAACCTTTCCTGTTTGAACCAGGTCTCTGACAAAGCTGCTATGGTAGTTTCTGTTGTGTTTAAGAGATATTCTAAGTTTTCTTTATTGCCAACTGCAGATCTGCAGTTCCACTGTAAAATGTTGAGTTTGTTTATAGTTGAGAAGACGACGAAGTAGTTGGTATATTGTGCACGTTTAATAATTGTTTACTAATTAATATTTGCTGTAAGTCTTGTTAAGTAACATTCGGATTATGTTTCCCTAAAATTTTTAAAAAGTTCGGTAACAATAGTAAAAATTATATCTAAAATATCAGAGTTTGACTCTGTAGCGTGTGAGAATTTGAATTTAAATTATTTTTATATGAAGGACTATTTATAATTGGAATATTAGTTCCTGATTGTCTAAAGTTAAATGTGTATTCTGGATCTGACTGTGTCAAGACAGGACTATTTGGTCTCTGCCTTTTGCTGCCTTTAGAAGATTTGACGACTGTATATTTATTATGATTACTATTGGCCGAAAATGTGAATGGACGAGTAACAGAAGAGCTATTTAAACTTTGGTTAACAAGAGGGTAATTAGAAGAAGGCAAATTTTGTTGATGAGAATCTTTAATAATGTTATTTGATGTTACGTCTGCATAAGATTTGCGGGGAATTTGTTTGTTGGCATCATGGTAATTAATATTACTATTAGTCATGCATTCTTTAATTAATTTCTGTCTTTTGAATTCTGGACATGACTTAAGATTTGTTGTGAAGTGGTCTCCCATACAACTAAAACATTTTGGGGTTAATGTTGTTTCCTGACACTCTTTTGTATTATGGTCTTTCTGGCAATTGTTACAACGGGGGTTACTCCTACAATGCTTCCCCTGGTGGCCAAATCGCAAACAGTTGAAACAAAGCAGGACTTTTTGTTGATATGGTTCAATTTCTTTCAACACCTTATTTATAGTAACGTATTTTGGAAGTATTTGTGTTTTAAAGCTTACTACACACGATTTAGTAGGAACATAATTTATTTTATCATCGGTAACCGTTTTTCTATTTATTCTAGAAACGCTTACTACCTCAAAATTAGAATTTATTTCGAATTTTTTAATTTTATTTTTAAGATATTCATCGGAGAATTCTGTTGAGACATCCCGTATAACACCTTGTCTAATAATAATAAATTTAGGTATATAAACATCCAAATTGTTTTTAACAAAAACCGGATCGTCTTTCTTGTCGATAAGGTAATTAGCGTTTTTAGAATCCGTAAATTTAATTCTTAATTTATTTCTGCCAATTGTATCGATACTAATTATTTTATTATCTAATTCTGGGAATTTTGTAAGAATAATGTCACCAATTTTTAATGCATTAAGTTTACCTTTAAGATCGCTATCTTTATTTTCAACATATATATGGAACGGTCCACGGTCATTTATGGTATACTTAAAAATTTCTTTTTGTTTGTCATCGTTAGATTTAATAGGATCGGAAGTACTTACAGTTTGGTTGAGTTCAGCCTTACTAAAACCTTTAAAATTGCTAGGGGATTCCATTTCAACATCTGGACTACTAAGGGTGGTATTGGGAGGTCCATCAGGTTCAGGGGGCGGTTTACCGCCCGTGTCCGCACTCATTTAATTAAAAAATAGAAACAAAAACGCGAGTTATTAGTCTATATATTATTTGAATAATTATCGATACTTATTATTCGTATTAGTAAAGCGTTTAGATTACTCGTCAGCACCGGCTATTGACACGTCCGACTCACACGAGAACTAAAACTAGAATCGTGGTAATGGTTGTTTTAATAAATACGATTAACCTAGTTTTTGCATCGATGCATGCTAGTATTTGATACAAGGTCGAGTTGCAATAATATTCAGTGGGTGTTTATTAACAGTCAGCACTTTGAATCACGGTCACCTCGGCTTACCAAAACAGTAAATAAACAATAACCGACTTTAATTATATTTTTACGAGAACAGATAAATCAATGAGCAGTTGAGATTCGACGGGGTAACATCGATTTCAAGTGAATAATATACCACCAGTTACTTTCTGTGATATATTTAACGTGTAAATAAATGTCTTAACAACGAACTATATTTACTACATCAACCCTCATAGTAGGGGTAAGCACCCCTAAGTATCCAGGGTGGCTCAGAAGGCGGGAGCCACCATAGGACGCTCAAAATGGTGTAACTTTTTACTGAACAATATGTGGACCATACAGAACAATTTGGTGTTGGAGAAAAACTTTTACTTTGGATGTTTGGGTTAGGTCTTTTTTTGGACCAGTTATACTGTACTACCTCCGTAACTTTGGAACCATGCGTTTTAGAAAGATTATGCATAGAGCCTTTTTTATTTCAAATTTAATGTAGAACAATTTTGTATAGAGGGTTGTTCATGCTAAACCGCATAGTTTTAGAAATATTGACGGAAAACGTAAAAACTACAAATTTACCGATTTCTCCACCTCCCCCCGCCCCCCCCCAAACCCGACGCTCAAAATGGTGTGACTTTTTTCTGGACATTGTGTGGACCATATAGAACAATTTGGTGTTGAAGGATAACTTTCACTTTGGATGTCTGGGTTATGCCATCTTTTGGATCAACTATACTATAAGTATTATTAGCCCAGTAAATGAACGGTAAATACGGCGATACTGTATAATTTTCAGGGTCAACTCCGAATTGCATGAAAATTTGGTTTTAGGTTCTACTTACCCTCCACTTCAAACTTAAACTTGTGCCGTTGGTTGCTTTTACTTTGGGTGTGACAGTCACGCCTTCTGAGGGATGAAAAAACGCGCATTTAAAATAAGTCCTGAAATAGATAAACTAACTAATTCTAAACAATTTTGGTGCTATAGCACTTTTTAAGTAAGTCAATACTTTTTGAGTTATTTGCGATTAAAAATATTTATTTTTCGATAAAAGATCTACGTTTTCAGACGGTTTTTCGCAAATAACTCAAAAACTATGTCTTTTATCGAAAAAAATAATCTTAGCAAAAATATAGCATAAAAAAACGAAAAAAGTTTTGTATCCGCAAAATCCAACAAAAGCAAAGTTGTAGCTAGCTCATGAAACATACGTTCTTATTCTCCAAATTCCAAATCTAATATTTCAACGTGAAATAACCAAAAAATTAAGCACTGTTCGGGAAAAACTTATTAAAACTTTTTTAAAAACTTTTATTTGTTTTTTTTTTATAAAAATTTCTAGCATCAAAACTAAATGAGTTGCGCTCCAAATAAAGTTGGCTTCTTTTTTTGGTAAAAAAAATCGTGAAAATCTCTCCCTATTTAGCACCCCAAATGGAATTAATCGTAAACGCTTTACAAACAATTTACTTTAATTATGTATTTTTTATATGATCCGTAAGTTTCACGGGCTTAGTGTAATTATTTTTGAAAGGGTTATAGTTGAAAGGGCTTGAACGAGTCACTAATCACGAGTGTATGCAAACTTTGAACAGCCATATCTTAACAAATTTTTATCTTACAGCAAAACAAAATGAAACTAGCACATTTATAAAAGCAAAACCGACATTTTTTACTTTCTGATATTTTTCGTATCAGCAATACTTTTTAAGTTATTGTGAAAAAAGGCATTTTTCCAAAAATTTTGGAAACATTTTTTTACTCTTAAACCATTTTTTTAATAAGCACTTCGAACCGGTCAAACTTACAGATCATATAAACAATTCACATTCATATAGAGTAAACGGTAAAGCAATAACGATTAATTTTATTTAGGATGTAAATAGTGCGAGATTTTTACGATCTTTTTTTACCAAAAAAAGGGGCCAACTTTATTTTGAGCGTAACTCCTTCAGTTTTGATACTAGAAACTTTTATAACAAATACAAAATATAGTTATTTATGAAACAGTTTGTGACTGTGACGTATGCTTTTTACGCACGCACGCCATATATTGCGTAAGTGCGCAAAAATTACTTCACGCACAGTTTCATACAATATTTTATCTACGATAAACAAACAAAAAAACTGCAACTCTTCGTCACTGGAATACATTTCGATCCTACAATTTTTAGAACTTTGACATTTAAAAAGTCAAACTTCTTTCAAACCACAAAACAGTCGAAACTCTTGTAATTTATTGCTCACATGTCATCACCATGACAACGCGAAAGTTAAGGATATTTGATTATATGAACGTGTGCCAAAAAACAGTGCGAAAAAGTAAATCCCATTTAAAATACATTGTTATTTCACGCACACTTTAAACCCTTCACGCACTGTTGTCTATAATGACAGTTTTTACAAACTAAAAACTTATATGTACATAATATGAGATAGAGTAGATAAAAACTTTTTTTAAGCAGTGTAAAAGTTTTAATGACTTTTTCCCGAAAAGTGCTTAATTTTTTGGTTATTTCAAGTCGAAATATTCGATTTGGAATTTTACGAATAAGAACGTATTTTTCATGAGCTACAACTTTGCTTTTACTGGATTTATAGACTTCATTAATACACGTTGTTCTGAAGCTATTTCCTTGTGGCATTTTTATAATTAAGTATTTTCTATGGGAAATAAGCCACAATTTTACTAAAAAATGAATTTATTAACGTTTCGAAGCCCAAATCGGGTTTCGTTGTCAAAATACAAAATACTATTGTACAAAACCCGATTTGGGCTTCTAAACGTTAATAAATTAATTTTTTAGTAAAATTGTGGCTTATTTTCCATAGAAAATACTTAATCATTAATACACCATTTTTTTTTTCATAGTTTATAGTGTACATTTTTGCAAGAATATTTTTTTCGATAAAATATTTACTTTTCGAGTTATTTGCGAAGAACCGCCTGAAAGCATGGTTTTATGGGTTTTTGAAAAACCGCCTAAAAAACCGTTTTTTAAAAAATCGCCTGAAAAGAATTCACTTACTTAAAAAATTCTATACAACAAAAGTTGCTTAGGATTATTAAATTTATCCATTGCCGGACTTTTTTAAACGCGCGTTTTTTTTTTCACCCCCGAGAAGCAGTGACTGTCACCCCCCAAGTAGAAGCAACAAAGGCATAAGTTCAACTTTGAAATGGAGGGTAAGTAGAACCTGAATTCAAATTTTCATGCAATTTGGAGTTGACCCTAAAAATTACACTCCAAAACGGTCATTTACTGGGCTATAAAGCAGCAGTGAAAATAATTCACCGGGAACAGCATATATAATATCAGAACAGATATACCAGAACATCAAAAGATTGCATTAATTATGTATCAACTCAGAAATCCCGAGATAAAAGTCAAGCTTACAGAGATGGATATTCCGAACGGTGGAAGAAAAGCGAATGGATCGCAGACAAAATAAACTGCTCGTCAAAAGTTAGGGATATAGAAAATTCTGCTGAATTTTTATAGTAGATTTTTTCGTGAACAGATTAACGGATTCCGCTAATTTTTTTTATTATTTTAGGCTTTTCTTTAGTATTTACACAGTTATGCAAAGGTTTACTCAAACTTTTTTTTTTGTACTTATACCGGGTGGAAGAAAAGAAATGTTTTTCTTATGTTAAGTTTGAGACGCTCTGTAGGGAGGACGAGGTGCAAATGGGAGTATATATCGAAATCGTATTGTAGTCTTATGTTTTGTGAACATTTTGTTTTTTGAATATCCCTGATGTCTTTAGAAATAAAAAATAAACCTTTTTTGTAATTTAACATGTATTTTAACCAAAACAAAAGTTTGAGACACCTTGTAGGAAGAAAAAGGCACAAAGGTGAGTATACATCGATATTTCGTTGTAGTCTCATATTTTGTGAATATTTTATTTTTTTAATTACTCTGATATCTTTAATAACAAAGAAACTAGACGATATTACTCTTTAATATGTATTTTAACTGACGACATGCGTCACATCACACATATGTGAAACATAGAAAAACATATTAAAGAGTAATACCGTCTAGTTTCTTTGTTATTAAAGATATCAGAGAAATTAAAAAAATAAAATATTCATAAAATATGAGACTACAACATAATATCGGGGTATACTCACCTTTGTGCCTTTTTATCCCTACAAGGTGTTTCAAACTTTTGTTTCGGTTAAAACACATGTTAAATTACAAAACCGTCTATTTTTTTCGTTTCTAAAGATATCAGGGACATTCAAACAACAGCAAGTTCACAAAATATAAGACTACAATATTATTCTGATGTATACTCACATTTGTACCTCGTTCTCTCTACAGGATGTCTCAAACTTAACACAAGAAAAACATATTTTTTTCTTCCACCCGGTATAAGTACAAAAAATAAGTTTGAGTAAACCTTTGCACAACTGTGTAAATACTAAAGAAAAGGCTAAAATAAAAAAATAGCGGAATCCGTCTGTTTGCGAAAAAAATCAACTATGGAAATCAGCATAATTTTCTATATCCCTAACTTTTGACGAGCAGTTTATTACAGCTTTTGGACAGCAAAAACGAAAATAAAAAAATCCCGAACATATAAAGAACTTATAGAAATGTCAGCAGAAAGATATAGCTAAGCAGAAAAATGTGAAGAAATATACTACATGGAATCACGGTTTTTGCTCCAAATTTTAACCATTCGGCCCCCTCGGGATACATATGTCCCACTAAAGTTTAAAAATATTTACTTGCTCAAATGGAGTTCGAGTTTGGCAAGCAAAGCGAGAGGTCGTGTGGCAGGTGTATTGGCGATAAGGTAATTTCGGATTCGAAACCTATCACAATAAAAACACCGGTTTTTTTTAAAGACCTATCGTTATCGTTATCGATAATCGTTAAACTTAAAAAGCGTTCTTGTGCGAAATAAAAATAAACTTCTAAGTGTATAATAATAATATTTATATTAGTGCTGAGGATAACATTTAACATTTAATTTAAAATGGCCAGTGGCGGAACAGGAACAATCCGAAAGGAAACCTATAGAAAGAATGAAGAACTATCTGATAGTGGCGACGAAGAATCTAAGAAGAAAACATATAAAGAAGATAAATTATATTTTGAAAAGAGTAACCTGACGAGACGAACACCGAATAAAAGCAACGACACAAATGAAGAGATGATAAAAATGATGCGGGAAGTTATGTGGAAAAATGATGAAATGATGGCAGAAATAAGAACCATACGGAAAGACCAAAAAGAAACGATGGAATATATTAAGGAGCTGAAAGAAAAAAAACGAAAAATTGGAAGAAGGTTTAAAAATGGCAAACAATAGAATAGAACAATTGGAAAAAGATAGACGGAGAAATAATATAGTATTAAAAGGCCTAACACTAGATGCTACCGACGGAAAGCCTGTAAAGGAGTCAGTAGAACACTTCATAGGAAGAAATCTGAAATTAGAGGTCAAACTGAGGGGAGCGGTGAAGATCGGCGACCAAATCTTTGTAGCAGAAATGGAAAACCTAACGGATAAGCTGAGTGAACTAAAAAACAAAGGAAAACTGAAAAATCTACAGGGACAAAAGGTGTATATAGAATCAGATTTAACAAGAAAGGAAAGGGAAATACAAGCAAAAATTAGGAAAATGGCAAAAGAAGAAAAAGACAAAGGTAATACTACGAAGATAGGATATATGAAACTGGAGATTAATGGAAAGGAGTGGAAATGGGACCATAATAAAGAGAAACTTATACAAACTCACAGAAATATCGGGGAAGGGACTTCAAAAAACTAAAAGAAAATAATGAGACCGGACCCACAACAATGACGACCAAGGCAATGAATGGGAAAAGCGATAGGGAAAAAGATGATGCAAAGGTAAACAAGGATGAAAATAGGAAAAAGGGGAAAGCTAGATTGCAGAAAAAAGGAGAGATAAAAATGGGAACATGGAATGTGAGAAGCATCAATGGAAAAGAGGAAGAACTGGTAGAAGATATGATAAGACAAAAAATAGAAATACTAGGAATAACAGAAACGAAGATGAAAGGAAAAGGTCTTAAGAAAATACACAAAGGATATTAATTACTTTGGGTAGGAGCGGATACAAAAGAAAGAGCAAAAGAAGGAGTCGGGATAATAATTGCACCGAATAGACTACAACACGTTATAGAAGAAACATATGTTAACCAGAGAATATTATCGGTGAAAATTAAACTGATGGACGAAGAAATATGGACAATAATAACAGCCTACAGAGTAAATGAAGATGCAAGAAAGGAAGAGAAAGATCAATTTTTCGAGGAGCTCCAAATGCAAATTGATAATGGGGAAGAAAACATAATTGTAATGGGAGATCTAAACGGTAGAGTCGGAAACAACAACAGCGGAATAGAGGAGTGCATGGGAAAAGAAGGAGAAGAAATGCTAAACAGAAATGGTGAAAGAATAATAGAAATATGTATGGAGAACAAACTAGTTATAACAAATACAAAATTTAAACATAAAGAAGTACACAAATACACGAGAGTACAAGACAGCAGAAACGAAAAATCAATCATAGATTACTTTTTGGTAAGCAGCAACAAATGGAAAAGAGTACAGGATACGAAAGTGAAAAGAGGCTCGGAGATTGGCAGTGGCCACCATCTAGTAATAATGAGAATGAAAACAACAGAGGAAAAAGAAGAAAAGAGAAGAAAGGTAGTAAATGAAAAAATAAAAAGTTACAAATTAAAAGAGAAAATATATAAGAAGAAATTCCAAGAAAAATTAGATAATACTTTGAAAGGTAGGGCAAAAAATACAAATATAGAAAAAAAATGGGAATATCTAAAAACCAGCATAATCAAAGCAGCTGAGGAAACTTGCGGGAAAGCAAAAATAGCAAACACTAACATGAGGAGAACAGAATGGTGGACGGAAGAAATACGAGAGAAAATAAAGAACAAAAAAGACAAATGGAAGAGATACCTAAGCACAAAACACCCGGAAGATTACGAAGCATATAAAGAAAAAAAGGAAAGAGGTTAAAATAGCGGTGAAAGCAGGAAAGGAAAGGTCATGGGAGAGATTTGGACAAAAAATGACAAAAAATTATAGGGAAAACCAAAAACTCTTCTACGGTGCATTAAAACAACTCAGACAAAAGAAAGAGCACATTATGCCGAATATAAAAGACAAGAATGGAAACGTACTAACAGAAGAAAAACAAATAATGGAAAGATGGAGAGAACATTTCAAAGAGCTAACTCATGTAGACAAGGACAACATAGGGGAGATACAAGAAAGGAATGAAGAAGAACAAGTGGAATCCATATCAAGAGAGGAATTAGAGAAAGCTATAGAAAGAGTAAAACTGGCAAAGCACAGGCAATGATCATATCACCCCGGAAATGATAAAATTCATGGGGACAGAGGGAATGGATAGCATGAAAGAACTAATGAATGATATCATAAATAGAGCAGAATTACCAAAGGACTGGAAGAAAGACATTATATTACCAATACACAAAAAGGGAGACAAGAGAAACTGTAATAATTACCGAGGTATCACCATATCAAGTATCCCTGGGAAGGTATTAGCAAGAATAATAGAGACAAGAATAAAAACCCAAATAGAAACAACTATGGAAGACACACAGTGTGGATTCAGGAAGGACAGAAGCACGCAAGACCTAATATTCACATTAAGACAAGTAAGTGAGAAGGTAATCAAGAAAAATAGAGAGATACATATGTGCTTCATTGACCTGGAAAAGGCGTTTGACAGAATCCGAAGAAAGGACGTTTGGAAGACACTAACAGAAAGGGGAGTCGACAGACACATAATAGAAGTAATAAAGGATATGTACAAAAATAATACAAATACAGTAAGAACCAATAACGAGGAATCCAAAGAATTTTCTACAAGTCAAGGCGTCAAACAGGGATGCGTGCTGAGTCCACTGATATTCTCAGTGGTACTGGATGAAGAGATAAAGAAAGCCAAGAGAAGAATGAGAAAACTAACATTAGGATACCTGCAAATGAAACAGACTCAACTATTGGAGCTACTATTTGCAGACGACATGGTATTGATAGCAGAAAACAAAGAAGACTTACAGAACAATCTTGAAATCCTAGAAGAACTATCAAACATAAATATGAAAATTAATACAGAGAAAACAAAAACAATGATAATTTCAAATACGAGGAAGACACACGCAATAGAATTAGACGGGAAACAACTAGAGCAAGTGGAATATTTTAAATACCTAGGAGTAATAATCGAATCAAATGGTAAACAAGACATGGAAATAAACGAGAGAATGGGACGAACAGGAAGCTTATTTAACACTATGAAAACAACATTTTTTGGGAAAAAAGAGATACCGGAAAAAGTAAAAACGGCAGTCGTTAAATCAGTAGTTAGACCAACAATCATGTATAGCAGCGAGACATGGACATTGACGGGGAGACAAAAATCAGAGTCAATGCTATGGAAATGAGGTTCCTGAGGAAAATAGCAAACAGAAAGAGGACAGACAAAATACGAAACGAAACAATTAGACAAAACCTAAAACTAGAACCAATCAATGAAAAAATAGTAGAAGGACAACTTAGATGGTTCGGGCACGTGTAGAATGTCGAACGAGAGGCTAACAAAACGAGTGTTCGAAACGAGAGTGCAGGGGAAAAACAAAAGAGGAAGACCAAGAGTTATGTGGGTAGATGAAATCAGGAAAGAAGTCGAGAAGAAGGGATTGACATTGGAAAGTGCAAGAAACGTAACGCAAGATCGGAAAGCATGGAGACTACAATGCCAAACTCAACTCCACCAGCCTTACACCTAAAGGTAGAAAGGCTTAGGACTAAGTAAGTAAGTAAGTAAGTACTTGCTCAAATACGTCCCGATTTAAATTTAGTTTTGCTTTAGTGGTCTTTTAGTGCAAAAGCAAGAAAAAAACTGAATTCATGAAGACTGACTTCCGGAGTCACTTACAGATTTATTTTCACAAGTTCTCGACGTTTTAATGCGTTTATATTTAGGGGAGTGCATATAGATTTTCACTTCGGAAAAAATCAAACAAGATAGAACTTTTTGTAATTTCATTAAGAAATGTTTAATAAACAACCTATAGTGCGGCAGATTCGTGCAAATATTTATAAGAATGGCACATTTAATGATACAAGCATATAAATTGGGCCACATATACTGCACATATAAAGGTTCAAATTTAGATATGAGGCCATCTCAGATTTTGCCTTTTGCAAAAATGGCGGTCATTTAAAATGGGCGACTATACATATGTGACTAATAGCACGATATCTTTTGAATGAAAAGTCCGATTTCAACCAAATTTGGTACATAGGTTCTTTTTGTGATTTACAAGGTCTATGTCGTGAACGGGAAGAATCGGTTTACCAGAAGTTGTGTTTTTCCTGGTTTTTCATGTAAAACTATTTTATATTATGTAAATAATTTATTTTCAATTTTTTTACCCTGTATATATTAATTTTTCATAATGGTAATACCACCATTGAAAAGAGCGTAAGAATATGTTTTAGAAAATATTTTGAACTTTTTAGTTATGTTAATTACCATTTACTAAATGCATAACATATCTTCACATGTACCTTTGTGTGGCAGATTCGTGCAAATATTATAAGAATTATTGTGAATTTAACGGTAGAAGCATATAATTTGGACCACATATACTACACATACAAAAGTTCAAATTCAGATATGAGGCCACCTCAGATTTTGCCTCTTACAAAAATGGCGAGTATTCAAAATGGCGGCTAAACATATGTGAGTAATAGCACGATAGCTTTTGAACGAAAAGTCCGATTTCAGCCAAATTTGTCATCAAGGTTGTTTCTTGGATGAATAAGATCGATGTTTTGAACCGGAAGAATCGGTTCACCAGAAGTTGTGTTTTTACTGTTTTTTTTTTATGTAAAAATCTGTTGTTTTTTTTTCAATTCTTTCACCCTGTATATATTAATTTTTCAAAAAGTTAATACCGCCATTGAAAAGAGTGTAAACATAATTTTTACGAGAGATTTTGAACTTTTTAGTTATGTTAATTACAATTTAATAAATGCATAACGTATCTTCAGATGTACCTGTGTGCGTCAGATTCATTTTGAATGCCCGCCATTTTTGTAAAAGATAAAATCTGAGATGGCCTCATATCTAAATTTGAATCTTTGTATGTGTAGTGTGTGTGGTCCAAATTATATGATATAACCATTAAATGCACAATAATTCTTATATTATTTGCACGAATCTGCCGCACATAGGTTTATAGGTACATGTGAAGATACATTATGCATTTATTAATTGGTAATTAACGTAACTAAAGAGTTCAAAATATTGCCTAAAAATATTTTTACGCTCTTTTCAACGCCGGTATTAACTTTTTGAAAAATTAATATATACAGGGTGAAAGAATTATTAGAAAAACAACATGTTTTTACATAAAAATCAGGAAAAACACAACTTCTGGTAAATCGATTCTTCCGGTTCAAGACTTTGGTCTTGCACATCAAAAGAAGAACCTATATACCAAATTTGGTTGAAATCGGACTTTTCGTTCAAAAGTTATCGTGCTATTAGTCACATATGTATAGTCGCCATTTTGAATGCCCGCCATTTTTGTAAAAAGTAAAATCTGAGATGGCCGGCCTTTTATCTAAATTTGAACCTTGATGTGTGTAGTATATGTGGTCCAAATTATATGCTTCTACGATTAAATTCACAATAATTCTTATAATATTTGTACGAATCTGTCACACATAGGTACATGTGAAGATACATTATGCATTTATTAAATGGTAATTAACATAACTAAAATTTTCAAAATATTTTCTACAAAATAATTTTATGCTCTATTCAATTGCGGTATTACCTTTTTGAAAAATTAATATATAGAGGGAAAAAATTGAAAAAAAAACATATTTTTTACATAAACAACCAGTAAAAACACAACTTCTTGTAAAACCGATTCTTCTGGTTCACCACATCCATCTTGTAAATCAAAAAAAGAACCTATACACCAAATTTGGTTGAAATCTGAAGTCTCGTTCAAAAGTTATCGTGCTATTAGTCACATATGTATAGTCGCCATTTTGAATCCCCGCCATTTTTGTAAAAGGTAAAATCTGAGATGGCCTCATATCTAAATTTGAACCTTTATATGTGTAGTATATGTAGTCCAAATTATATGCTTGTATCATTAAATGTGCAATTGTATCACATATCGGCCGCACTAATATCAAAAAGTTCTACTCGAGAAGTGGGTGCTTCATTTTTTATTAAACAAGTGAACTACGAAATTAGATGTTTTTTAAATAACTCCGAAAATATAAATTTTTGAAAAAAAACTGACTTGGCCAATGAAAAATTCAGAAAATTTTACAAAAAAACATTCTATAAAGATTTTTCTAAAATTAAATCTGTAGCTTCTATGATTTTTTATTTATAACGCTAAAGTCACCCTTCTCACAAACATTGGCGCACTGTAAACTAGCGTACGGCGAAGTGTACGATTGAGTTATTTTAATGTAATTCTTTAACTAATAGACCAAATGAAAATTTACAAATTGAACATGAAAGAAGAATTATTAAGCTATCTTATGGTTATAATAGAAAGAAATAAAATGTATGGGAATAAGTAGGGTGTGGGCGGAAAGTGAGCCTTACATAATTTTTGTTTAAAAATGATGTAAAAATGTGTAACGAATACAATTTTTCTTATAAAACTCTCAATTTTGCACAACTTACCTTTCAAGCATCTTTCTAAATGATGTTTCATTCAAAAAAATCTTAAAAATTTAATTCTAATGATATGACGTCTCAAAAAATGTAATTTTTAAAATCTTCGTAGATTTATAGAATTACCACCACTTTAAGACGGTATTACTCAAGTTTGAACAGATCTATTACAGTTTTATAAGTGCTTTTTTTAAGCTTAGGATGTAATCTTTAAAATGCACTAAATTATTTTACTTTAGAAATGAAATAAACTATTTCTTTTTAAGAAAATTAAGAAAGATAACAAAAATGTAATACAAAAACCGAAAATTACCAGCTAAAAAAATGTTTATACAAAGTGACCAAAACTTTTTTCTGTAAAACTTACCTAAAATACATTTAATAATAAGCTTCAACAATAATAAATGTTCAGCAAAAAAAATTTTTTTTAGCTCTTATACAGTATGGATAACTTTTTTATTATCAGTTTAACGAAAAAAAGTTATTCTTTATAAAATGCTCTGTATCGTATATAATCTAAGATGCAATCATCAAATATAAAATTTAATTAATGTTATACGAGGTATGTCAAAAAAATATGAATTTCACTCAAGAGAAAAGTACCTTTACATTTCACAATATCGAAAATTGTTATTATGAAAAGTTGTTTGGAATTAAAAATATTTGTTTTAGTGTTTAATTACATCCTCCTTAATTAAAATATTGTGAATAATAAAGGCACTTAACTTAAGAAAAAATCATATTTCTTTACATACCTCGTATAAAATTAAAAAAGTTTGATATCTGATGGTTGTATCTTATATATTTTAGACCAGGCAGGGAGAGCATTTTATGAAGAATAATTTTTTTTCGTAAAAGTGATAATAAAATAGTTATCATAATTGTAATAAAACGATGATAAGTATCCGTAGTTTGAGAAAAAATTAAAATTTTTTTTTTTTTATTAGAATGATGTAATTGTATATCTAGACATAGTTTCTAATTTCAAACAACTTTTCTTAATAGCATTTTTTGATATTCTGGAATATAAAGGTACTTTACTCTTTAATAAAATTCATATTTTTGACATAACTCGTATAAAATTGATAAAATCTTATATCTGATGGTTGAGTTTTAGATTTTTGACTATCCAGAGCATTTCATTAAGAATAACTTTTTTTCGTAAAATTGATATTAAAAAAGTTTTCCATGTGGTTCCTAGCTACGCAGACACACTGTATAAGAGCTTCTGTATAAGAATTTTCAAATTGCAATGCCATATTCGGATTCAGCATAATCAAAAACAAAATAGAAACATATTTGATCAAAGTAAAATGATGAATTTAACGATAGTTTTAAAATTATTTATACAAAACAATTGTTATTGTTTAAACAATTAATAAACAATTAGCGGCCAAATCTGCGAGTAGAACTTTTTACTTTAACATGTATATAAACTAACAAAAAAAGTTTTAGAAAAATACAAGCTTGTTTGAATTTTTCCGAAACAATGCATGTTTTCGTTCTAATTGCACTCCCCTAATTCGCTTTTTACCATTTTCATCGAGAATTTTTAAACAGTACGTGAATATTTTTAAGCAAATCATGGGAACACGACATTGATGTTCACAACGTGTTTGTAGACTTCAAACAGGCATACGACTCAGTCAAAAGGAACAAACTATACTATATATTGGCTGAATTGGCAATACCACACAAGCTAATAAGACTCATTAAGGCCACAATAGATGAAACTCAGGCAAGTGTACGAATACAAAACCACCGGACAGACTTTTTCAAAATTTCGCAGAGGCTAAAGCAGGGAGATGGGCTGGCCCCAACATTGTTTAACCTAGCACTGGAGTATGCGGTTAGGCAAATGCAAACTGGACGAGGAAACCTGCTGACCAACCGAACGGTTCAACTGGCCGCTTATGCCGATGATATTAATATTATGAGTAGAACATCAACAGGAGCACATGAAACATACGCAGAGTTAAAAACACAAACAAAAATGCTAAGTCTGGAAATTAACACAGAAAAAACAAAAATATTGACTCAGACGAGAAGAAATATAGTCCCTCAAAACATTATACATGAAGATGACATTGAAACGGTTGGAAAGTTTACATGCCTGGGAGTAGAAGTATATGCCGACGGATCAGAAGATGGAGAAAAACGGAAGAGAATAACGCAGGCAAACAGAGCTTATTTTGCCCCTCTCCCATATATTTCGGTCTAAAAGCATCCACCGAAATACAAAGATGAGAATCTATAAAACCTTAATTCGACCAATAACATACTATGGCTGTGAAGCCTGGGTCCTGAAAGAAACATCCAAAAACAAACTCGACACATTCGAAAGGAAAGTACTGAGGAGAATATTAGGACCTATGAGGGAAAACGGAATCTTCAGAAGTCGATACAACAACGAGCTTTATCAACTCTTTAAGGAAACACCCCTGTCAGACTTCATTAGAATAGAAAGATTGCAATGGGCCGGACATGTGATAAGAATGGGAGAGGATAGACTACCAAAAAAGCACAGAATGCTAGAATGCAGGCAAAGAGACCGGTTGGAAAGCCAAGAAAGCGCTGGGAAGACACAATAAACAGCGACGCACAAGCCCTTTTAGGAGTCCGTGTATGGAGAAGGGCAGCCACAGACAGGCAAGGGTGGAGGCAAAAAATAAAGGAAGCCAAGGCTAAATTTGGGCTGTAGTGCCGTAGAAGAAGAAGAAGAAGTGAATATTTTTCAGCATTTATATCAGTGATACTGTGATACACCATATTCTAAATATGGTATAGTATTTTGATAGAAATATTCCTGATTTTCTAGGAATAATCCTGATGGGACAATAGTGTCCCAATGGTATTTTTAAGCGGAACATATTTAACCCATTGGGTTTTTTGCAGTATGTTGAAACGAAGGTTTTCTGAAAAGGAACTTCAATTTTTAGCCGATAAGCTTTCAGATATTGAGAGTGAACTGGACCGTTTTGAGACTGATGACGACAGCGACAAAAACTATGAGACAAAGACAACAACACTTGGACCATTTTTTCATAGGCTACCACTGGGATATATATGTCCCAGTTAACAATACCAATGGGACACATATGTCCCATCTGTCAATGTCAAATCTAAGAGAAAAAATCTTATGAAAACCTTTTTGCGTAACATAATTACATACAAAAAAGCTCAGGAATTACAATTTCAATTCCGTTATTTAAGTAAAAAAAGTGGGGCTGAAAGGGTGAAAGAACCGTTGTTTCCGCTTGGATTGACATGAAATTTGGTATACACATAGATAACATGTCAAAGAAGAAAAGTGTTAGGGTCGTTTCACTACGGAGAGCAATGGATTGTATCCTTGCCTTGTATCTATTGTTGTCGTCCCCCTTCGTATTTACTCAGTGTTTTTGTACGTTTGCCGACAGTATACCTGGTATTGGATACATGGGTACGATACATTGATCGGTGTAAGGCTTGGCGCCTCGTAGTGAACAAACCCTAACTGTGCCGATGTGTGCTTTTGCCTGGGGGTGACTTTCACTACTTCTCGGGGGTGAAAAAATATACGTTCAAAATAAGTCCGGAATTTGATAAAATGACTAATTCTAAGCAACTTTTGTTCTATAGAGTTTTTTCACTAACTCAATACTTTTGGAGTTATTTGAGAGTGAATATGTTCATTTTTAATAAAAAAACACGTTTTATACGGTTTTTTGCAAATAACTGAAAAAGTAAGTAGTTTATCGAAAAAAGCATTCTTAACAAAAATATAACTTCTAAAAAAGTGAAATTGATGGTGTATGTATGAACTCTCTAGACCCCGTAGAAGTAAAGTTGTAGGTAATGAAATATATGTTCATATCCATCAAACTTCAAAGAGAATATTTCAACGTGAAATAACCTAACCAAAGAATGATGCACTGTTTGGGAAAAACTCATTACAACTTCTTTAAAGTGTTTAAAAAAATATTTATTTTTGCTTTTAAAAAAGTTTCTAGAATCAAAAGTAAGCAAGTTACGCTCAAAATAAAGTTGGTCCCTTTTTTTGGTCAAAAAACTCGGGAAAATCACCCCCTAATTAGCATCTTAAATCAAATTAATCGTTACCGCTTCACAAGTTACTTTACTTACTATGTATTATTTATATGATCTGTACGTTTTATCGGTTCAAAGGGCTTATCGGTAAATTTATTTTAATTTTGAAAAAAATGCTTTGTCTCAAAATAATTTAAAATTTATTAGTAATGCTAAAAATCACAAAGAGTAAAAAAATATAGGTTTTGCTTTTTTATTTTTTTTTGTTGTTTTTCTGTTAGGCAAAAATTGGTTAAGATATGGTTGTTCAAAATTTGCATACACACGTGATTATTGACTAGTTCAAGCCCTTTTAACTACAGCCCCTTCAAATTTAGGCACTTTGAACCTATGAACCATACGGATCATTAAACAATACATACACGAGTAAAGCAACATGTGAAGTGGGAACGATTAATTTCATTTGGGATGCTAATTAGGGGTGATTTTCACGATTTTTTTACCAAAAAAAAAGGACCAACTTTATTTTGAGCGTAACTTCGTTAATTTTAATGCTAGAAACTTTTTTAATAAACAAAAATAAAGCTTTTTTTTAAACACTAAAACGTTCAAATGAGTTTTCCCCAAAAAGTGCTTCATTTTTTTTTGTTATTTCACGTTGAAATATTCGATTTGCAATTTGGAGAGTATGAGAGTATATTTATTTGGAGAGTATATTTATTTTTCGTTAGGTGCAACTCTTCTTTTACTGGGTCTAGAGATCTCAAACATACACCATTTTTTGTCACTTTTTTATGGGCTATATTTTTGTTAAGAATGTTTTTTTCGATAAAATGATAAAATACTTACTTTTTGGGATATTTGCAAAAACCCGTCAAACGTGTTTTTTGTTAAAGAATGAACATTTTTACTCGCAAATAACTCGAAAAGTTTTAACTTAGGAAAAAAATGCTATAGAACAAAAGTTGCTTAGAATTAGTCATTTTATCCATTTTAGGATTTATTTTGCACGTATATTTTTCACATCCGAGAAGGAGTGAAACTCACCCCCATGGCAAAATCACACATTGGCACAATATCACTTTTCTTCTTTGACATGTTACCTATGTGTGTGCCAAATTTCATGTCAATCTAAGCCAAGCCGTTTTTTAAAATCTACAGGTTTTGCAATATTTCCAAATATTGCAATTTTTGCAATACCGTCACCGAACAGACTAACATAAGAGAGAACGAGAACAACATAGCTTTAACAAGCGGAAAAAGATCAAAGAGTTTATTAATAATAATTACAAGAAAATACAACTTTGAAGGTTGGTAGACGAGAATAACAAATGTATTATAGACAAGAAAGAATAATTTACAGACACGTGAAATTTATATCAAAATTTTTTTTGCGGATTATGGTAATGCAATGAACACTGTTGAACTAGATCAGGGGTTCCCAAACCTTTTTGTACCACGCCCCCTTTTGTTGAAATGAAAGCTTCTCGCCCCCCCCCCCTTTACAATAAATTGTATGGGCCTAAATATGAACAAAACAGAAACAAATAAGTATTAGCTTGAAAACAAAACATTTATTTATGCTGCCATAGGATACAACAATATCAGTTTCCATAAAATACAAAAATTATGAATAAAAGAAAAATAGATTAGGTTGGTTAGTGAGATGGATGTGCCTGCATTTTATTTACTAGTATGCCTATTCGTGGCTGAGTTTTAGTAAGTGCACAGCACAAATCACTAGCAACATCAAGTTTATTCCGATACTTTGTTTTAATTGCCACAAGTGTTGAAAATCGCACAAATAGTTACTTGAAAAAGGCAAATATAAATGAAGACCTTCCCGTGATACACTAAGATACACTTTGAAATATTTTAACCAAAATGAAGGTTTGTCCATTATAACAAAGAATTTGGCAGAGGAATTATGCAAAATATCATTTGGATTTATTTGCAAAGCATCTTCTTGAAGTGAATCACGCAGGGAGTCTATGTTGACATGGAATGGATTAGTTGACATTCTGTAAATAAAATTGTCATAAGTGTTTGGGAAGTATTTCTGGAACTCTTCAATTAGGCTCTCCAAATGGTTTGATATTTGGATTTTCAAACTTGATCCTTCATAAATATCCTTGAAGCGTGTTTCTTCTGAGATTGGCTCTACTTTAGAGAAATTTGAATAATTTCAGAGGTTTGTTGATATTTTCCGCCTCCAAAGTTGAGTAACTAAGCCTCCATCACAATGAGTAACTACTATATTTGAGTCTCCACCCTGCAGTTTTAGGTTAAGGCTGTTCAACGAGTCAAAGATGTCTGACAAATAAGCCAATATTACTTGGGTACAATGTTTTTTGAAGGCCATGTTTAGCTCATTTTGCTTTTGATGTTCCCAGGTGATTACTTCATCTCAAAGGTCAAATAATCTTGCCAAAATGTTTCCTTTTGAGAGTCATCGTACTTCTGTATGAGAGTTTTAAACAGTCGAGTATTCAACGCACTGTTTTTTATGTACTTTACTACTTTAATACACAACTTTAAGACAGCCATAAGTTTATTTGGAAGGGTTTTTGCTGCCAAGGCTTGTCGATGTATAAAACAATGTATCCCAATCACATCAGCATTTTTCTCTATTACTAATTGCAAATAGCCTGAACGAAAACCAAGCATTGAAGGTGCGCCATATGTACATAAACTGATCAGTTTTTGCCAAGAGAGTTCATGTTTGTCAAAAAACTGCTCTCACACTGCTTTCATAACGTTAATAGCTTTTGTCGTGGTCTTCAGTCTCCAACTCTGTAGAAAAAAGTAGCTCATCTTTCATTCTTTCGTTTTGAATACACCGAACATAAACAATTAACTGATAACATTGTGCTATGTCAGTACTCTCGTCTAGCTGAATAGCAAAAAATGGCGATTATTTTACTGCATCAACTACCTGGTTTTGTATGCTTTCGGTCCTATCATCAATGCGGCGTTTCACAGTGTTGTCAAAAAGAGGTATTTGAGATAACTTTTGTTTACTCTGCGTTACCAGACACAGTTTAACAAGCGGTTAATTTTGAATTTTAGAAAAATAACTAAATTTAATTTAATGTTCAACTTGTCTTACGCCCCCCCCCCCCTGATATGACTTCACGCCCCCCAAAGGGGGCGCCCCCTTCAGTTTGGGAACCCGTGAACTAGATGGTCCAAAGATATTTAAAAGTGAGGCAATAAAAGGCCTCTACAAGAAACTAAATATAGATATTGTCCTTTTCATGAGCATTTTTCAGTGCGTAACAAATGATAGGAAAAAGGGTAAGTCCGTGATAATACACATTTATGACATTTATTCTAACATGACACTTTAGTTAAATATGACAGTTGTCACATTTTATTTTCAATTTGGAATAAAAATAAATCAAATCTGTTTCTTGCATTTATAAAATGGTATTTTCTTTGATTTGTATAGTCTTATAAATTATACAGATTATATTTGTAATATATTTATATATGTATCGGTTTTAGAACGTCTTTCGACGTTGTCCGATGCCTAACTTCCACGTCCTTCTATCATCCCATTGGCCATCTCTAAGATCCCTTGCACTCATTGCTTTGGTTACCCCTTCTTTCCATGTCTTTTTGGGTCTTCCTCGTTTTTTGCGGTTTGGTGGTACCCACTACATGATCTTTTTGGGCAATCTTGTGTTTTCCGTTCTTTGAACATGCCCATACCAAATCAACTGTTTCCTCTCAATGTCTGTTGTTAAGTAGCCATCTATTCCAATTCGTCGTCTTACTTCCTCATTTCGAACTCTTTCCCTACGGGATATACCTAACGATCTTCTAAACACATCCATTTCTACAGCTTCTAATTTTTTCCTGTTGTTCTCGGTTATTCTCCAAGTTTCTGCTCCGTAAAGTAGGCTGCTTTTAATAAGTGTTTCATAGATATTCTATTTTCGCTGTATTCCTATTTCGGAGCTCCAAAGTATTCCATTTAGGCAGTCAATTGTTCTTCTAGCTTGTGTTACCCTTTTCTTTATTTCCTCATCGTCTTTTCCCGTTCTATGGAAGATTACTCCCAGGTACGTGTATTCACTACAGGATGTGATTTGTTCATTATCCTCTAGTTCGATATTGGATAACTCAGCTCCTATGGGTAGGTATTTAGTTTTTTCCACATTAATTTCCAAGCCCCACTGTTCATATTCCTCCTTTAGTTTTCTTGCCATATATTGTAGGTCGTCTTTATCATTAGCTATGATCACTTGGTCATCAGCAAATTGTAAGGTATAAAAACAAACCTCTCCGAGGTCTATACAAATAATATTTGTAATATTATTATCTAATTAAAAAAAAATATTTTTTTATTATGGCGCCATCTATCGACAACTAGAATAATCACCGAACTAGAATAATTACCAAAGTAATCACTGACGTGCCTTTTTTTCTGTCACATACAATTTAATGCGTTAGAAAGAAATCGAAAAACTGTGACGCACTAAAAGATGATCATGAGAAAAAGAATAGCAACAGAATGCGATCAAGTATCCATTGAATTTTTAAAAGTTTTTAAAGAGAACAATCTAAATATCCAAGAATGCAAGTTCAAAACAAAGCAGCGACTATCACCGTCTAATATTGTTCTAAAGCTATTTTCTTGTGGTATTTTAATATAATTTACTGTTTTTAATGTATATGACCAGAGAAAGACCACCTACTCGTTGAACTGACCATCTCAAGAAAATATCAAGAAATTGGATGCAGAGTGCTCAAAATAGAGCACAATCGAGCTCAAAATAGAGGCCTATGTCCAGCCAATGAGGTGGTGATGATGATGATAATGATGATGATGATGATGATGAATGTGTATACAGTAGTAAACTGTATCACATTCTAAGTTTAATGAGCCGTACCCTTAAAGCACCTATTCTCCAGAAAAAGAACAAAGTAGAGACAATATACTTTTCTATTTTGTAGCTATTTTGTTCATTATTTATGTTGGGAAAATGCCAGACAACCAGGATTATTAAGCTTGTCACGCACGGGCATCTAAACCTATGGCTTAACTAATAGACCAGGGCGCATCTGTAGAAATATTAGTACATTTGGAAGTTGAGAGGTGACTCAAATTTTTTTGCAGAAATTGCTTGAAAATAATTCAAATAATAATATTTGAGTTATCCTCCCTCTCAAAAAGGTCTGGAACATTGTTTAAATAATCAAAATGTCAAAAAATGAAGGAAAAATTCGATTTTTTTCTTCGTTTTTTGATTATAACTTTAAAAGTATTCATTTCCGAGAAAAGTTGTAGTGACATAAAAATTGCGTAATTAAACTTCCTATAACGTAGAATTAGTTATAATTTAAAAAATAGTCACCCTTGTTGCAAAATAGCAATAATTGCGAAAAAAACCATACAAAAACAAGTATTCGCATTTTACGTTTTTCAACCATTTATGCTACACTTAAGGACCTTCATAGTTTACCCAGAAAAACTTGATGATGCAGAAAAACAATGCTATAAATTTCATTAAGATCGGTTCAATAGATTGTGCAAACTAAATTTTGCAATCCAGCTTTCGCAAAAAAAAAATAATTTTTTCAAAATGTTACAGGACTAAAAATAAAGCAGATAGCAAGTTGAAATTTTTTTTACGTATAGAAGTGTACTGTACCTTTCATTTGCAATTTTCAAAATTAAAATCGAGTATCTACCACGGCGTCAGGATTTTTTTTAAATAAACATTAATTATTGGTGCTACGCACAGGACAGCGGATAGTTTACTCTGATTGGGCATTCCAATGACCTTTGATAATGATTGATACATTTTAATTTTTATTACATTTCGATATAAATAAATAAATTTGTTTATTGCAAAATAAAAACACATACTCTATCCTATGAAATAACACTTTTTTAGCAAAAACTTTCTTCGTTCATATATTTTAACTTGGAAAATAAAAGTTTATTATTTTTAAACATATACAATTGTTTAAATAATATTTCACAAACAATAATAAAATTAGTTTGATTTTTGTGGAATTAAAATATTAAAATAAAACAAAATATAGAGTAAGAAAATAATATATTAATGTTTATTTGAAAAGTTTCCTGGCGCCGTGGTAATTAATCGATTTTAATTTTGCAAATTGAAAATGAAGGATACAGTACACTTCTATAACCAAAAAAAAATTCAACTTGCTATCTGCTTTATTTTCAGTCCTGCAACATAAAAAATAATAATTTTTTTGCGAAAGGTGGATTGCAAAATCTATTAAACCGATCTTAATGAAATTTACAGTGTTGTTTTACTAGATCATATAGTTTTTCTGGGTAAAATATGAAGGTCCTAAGTGTAGCATAAATGGTTGAAAAACGTAAAATGGGAATACTTTTTTGTATGGTACTTTGTATGGTTTTTTTCGTTATTATTGCTAGTTTGCAACAAGCGTGACTATTTTTTAAATTTTTAGCAAATCGTATATTGTAGGAAATTTAACTACGCAACTTTTATGTTAGTACAACTTTTCTCTGAAATGAATAGTTTTAAAGTTATAATCAAAAAACCAATAAAAAATCGAATTTTTCCTTCATATTTTGACATTTTGATTATTTAAACAATGTTCCGGACCATTTTGAGTGGGAGGATAACTCAAATATTATTATTTGAGTTATTTTCAAGCAATTTCTGTAAAAAAATTTGAGTCACCTTTCAACGTCCATCTCAAAACAGATGCGCCCTGGACTATAATATATTATAGATTTATTCACGCGGCGTGCCCCGAACGTATTCTGAACTTAGCGTTCTCCCTCTGGGTAAGTTCAGAATATGTTCTGGGCATACTGTGCGAATAAGTCTATAATATATATTATAGTTTAGCTCCCCGTGCGTGACAAACTTGAGTGATAAGCACACCAACATTCCTACTAACCAGACGAGATGACAGATAAAAAATGTATTAATTTTGATAGCGCTCTACAACCCTACAAAAGGGAAATACATACATACAAAAAAAGTCAATCAATTTTGGAAAAGACCTACAACGCTGCTGATGTGAAACCTCCTTGGTATTGCCTTGGCTGTAGACTTTAAACATTGAAGACAACTTTCTCTGTCAGTGTTTGACATAAGTCAGTGTCACAGTCAAGTTTTAATTTTGACTTTGACAAATGACATTAAATATTTTTATAAATATAAAAATAACCTATAAAAGTTTATTAAGTTCTATTATTTGTTTTGTTACCAGTAATAAGTAGCTATATAAAAATTAAAATAAGATTATTGAAAAAAGTAAAACGTTAAATGTAATTATTTTGTCATTTACCATAACCCATAATACTCATTGTACCACATGGAAGTACAATTATTAGAAATACTATTTTATGAGTTGTTAAATACAACTCCTAAATACTTCTATACTAAAATACTCCTAAACTACTTTTTTGGTATATAAAATTGGGAATTTCTGAAGAAAATGTATTATTAGGAAATAGTGGATATCCAGTCCTCAACTGTCTAATACCATTGCAGAATCTTCAGACAATAGTTGAATGCTGTATAATAAATCCAAAATTGCTTCAAGAATTGAATGGTGGGCTACAACAATGTTGTAAGCGACAGAATTGAGATTATGCAGGAGATGAAAAAAACATATTGACAAGCTATTTATGAACATACGGATACCAACATTGCGGTACGAAAAACTCAGGGAAGGCAAAATGTTTTTAGCCAGATTGAAAGATGCTCGTATTGGTCTTTGGATATACAATAATATTGCATTAAAACCTCACTTTGACCCAATATGTCGCTTACAACATTGTTGTAGCCCACCATTCAATTGTTACTAAAAGAACATTTGGTATTTTGAAGAGATTTCCTGTTTCAACATGTGGAACGAGATGCAAGTTACCTTTTGTTCACAGAGTAATATCAGCTTGTTCAGTTTTACATCACCGTACCAAAGGGGTTAATAGTGATGATTTATTTATGATAAAATATAGACAATTAAATGGATAACCAAACAACATACATTGTGTCTGGTACATACAAAAAACATATTTATTATTAGGGGCCGTTCAAGTATTACGTAACGCAGGTTGGGGGGGGGGGGGGTAAAAAATCTTCAAAAATTGTGTTACGTAATACATGAACGCCCCATTAACGTGTGTTGCGGAGGGAGGGTCAAAAATCTTCAAAAACCGCATTATGTAACACTTGAACGCTCCTTTACCTCATAATTAATGTTTTTTAAAAAATCTTATAGTGTGTCTAATAATTTGGCCAGGGACTGTATACTTTAAAGTAAGTTATGTCACATTCCATTAAAAGGAGTTCCACAACTAGCAAAAATGTATGAATAAACAAATTGTTTTAAATGATAAAAATATAATAGGAGAAATAGCTTTATGGTGGTTTTCTTATTAATTTTTTTGGCAGTATGTTTAATAGTCCTGGATACCACATACCAAATAAACGATTATTAATAGCAAGGTAAAAATTTTTTCATAGGTTAATGGTGTCGAGTCAGACAAACTTTGATGTTAGGGAACACTGGAACAGGGGAAGCTTTAATTGTGGAATGTGATAAATGTGTCATCCTGGCACATATAATTGTGAAAACTAGCAGGCTGTTTTTAAGTTTATTCAATATCCAACGTTATATGCAGTACGTAAATCGTTCTGCTGGACATAGGGAATATACATTGAGATCATTGTGGCAACTGTGCTAACCTGTGTTAATTGAAACTTTTGTTCGAGTACGAGTTTCTGGTGCAATAGAGCTGTTTGAACGAATAGAATGAGTGATTTTGAATGCAAGGCAGTCCAGAATAAATCAAAAACAAAGATTATGACTGATAAATTAATAATTTTACTTTAATTTTTAAAATATCTTTTATTTAAAAATTAATTTCCAAATTAAACAGACACAATTTTCCCATTACTGTGCATGCCCAAAATTGCAAGCTATATTACAGATAACTCTGTAAGGTTTGAAGCTGATGCACCACTGTCAAGTAGTAACCAAACTGTAATAAAGCCCTAGAGAAGAATGTGCGAGAAAAATTAAACGGACAGTATAGAACACCAAAAACACCAGTTTTAACATATGGAGCTGAAATGTGGTCACTAACACAGAATGACCATGAGCTGTTTAAGCTTTTTGAGTGAAACATTCTGATAATAATAAATAGAGGATTAAAAGAGTAGATATAGGAGTTTTGGGGAAGCTGACATGAGATTTATTAAGATACCACTCCTCAGATGAATTGGGTAAGTAATCTAAACAAAAGAAGATGCAACAGTGAGAAAAGGATTTGACCAAAGAGGACTAGTGAGATGGCATACTAGAGGTAGATCAAATTTAGGTACCTGGACAATTTGGAAGGTTACAATATCCATAAGAGGTAAAGGACAGAGAAGAGTTGCTAGAGATACGACAGAATAGGGGAACATTTCGAAAGATGTTAACGTAATAAAATGTTTGAATACATCTTACCTGCAAGAACTTTACGTTTCGAATGGATCTCATCATTTGACATCAAATTTTTAAACTTTGCTTTCACCAGGTTTCCAATAGTATCTGCTAAATGTTGATCTTTTACATCATTTGGGGAAAAGCTAAGTATATCACCACCATTATAATTTTTCAGCTTTCTCAAAGCAACAGTGGCAGCTGCTTCTGTTGCCGAGCTCTTATTGCTTCCACTTCCTAGGAAAGTATTGCCATTAATGTTTACCGAAACTTCAAACCTATCATAAGGATCACTGGAATTCTCAGTACATGTGAAATTGGCAGAAGGATATAATGCACCCAAAATAACTGAAGGCTTATTAAATAATTTGTTTTTTATCTCTGTAGTTGTAACATCCGAAATGGAAATATTTTTTAATGCTGTTGCTGCAGCTTCATATTTTGCAGATTGTTTTGATGTGCCACTGCCATAATACCGTACACCATCTACTTCAACACAAATCTTAAACAGAGGATGATCTTCAATAACATTATAAATCAGATTTCCATTTTTTATTTCATTTAATACTGATATTGGATTTTTTTCTAGACCATTCTGGTTACCATTTGGTGGTGAATTTATTACAGAACTGGTTGGAGACTGTATTGATGTTAAAATAACTGAAGACTTTTTCAACAATTTGTTTTTTATGTTTGTATTTGTAACATCCGAAGTGGAAATATTTTTTAAAGCTGTTGCTGCAGCTTCATATTTTGCAGATTTTTTGGATGTTCCAGTCCCACAATACTGTACACCATCTACTTCAACACCAATCTTAAACAGAGGATGATCTTCAATAACATTATAAATCAGATTTCCATTTTTTATTTCATTTAATACTGATATTGGATTTTTTTCTAGGCCATTCTGGTTACCATTTGGTGGTGAATTTATTACAGAACTGGTTGGAGACTGTGTTGATGTTAGAACACGTACAGCAGCATTGTACTTTGCTTCTTTTTTAGAATTCCCTGTTCCGTAATAATATGAACTATTAAATTCTACAACACATTTAAAAAACGGTTTGTCAGAGGAACCACATACTACAAATTTATATTCCAATCCATTTCTTAGGTTGTTTAAAACTGAAACTGGATGTTCAGAATTATTCCAATGAATTACTTCACTACATTCATATGAATTGAAATGTTCATTCGACTTATATTCTGGCTTATTCTGATTCCTGTTCAAATGTGCTGCTGGATTTAAATTAGTCTGTAAAGCTGCCACTGAAACTGGTTTTAGTGATCTTTCTACTACGTTTCCATTAGATTCCTGTACAGAATGGTTCCCTTGGTCCACCAAATTATATTGTAATCCATTTTGTATAGAATTCAGGACAGGTACAGGATTTGGATCACTAGTGTCACAAGTTGATTTTTCTGGTGATTTTACAGTTTTAATTGCTGGGTTGGTATTATCAGTTTTAGGGATATTCTGCATTGTCTCCTTTTTGAAAAACTGAATGGATTTCAATGCTCTTCGAGCTGTGTTTTGTTTAGCTTCAAGTTTTGAATTACCAATCCCATAATAATCTTCACCATTAAAATGAACACACATTTTGAAAAATCGTTCATGACTAGGACCCCACTCGCCAACCAATTCATATTGTAATCCATTTTGTATAGAATTTAGGACAGCTACAGGATTTGGATCTGGTGATTTTACAGTTTTAATTGCAGGGTTGGTATTATCAGATTTATGGATATTCAGCATTGTCTCATTTTTGAAAAATGCAATAGATTCCAATACTTTTCGAGCTGTGTTATGCTTAGCTTCTTGTTTCGAGGGTCCACTTCCATAATAGTCTTTACCATTAAAACAAACAGACATACTGAAAAATGGTCCACTACTGGAACTCCCTTGGTCAACCAATTTATATTGTAACCCATTTTGTATAGAATTCAGGACAGCTACAGCATTTGGATAAGTTGTGTCACAAGTTGATTGTTCGGGTAATTTTACAGTTTTAATTGCTGGGTTGGAACCCCCTTGGTCAACCAATTTATATTGTAATCCATTTTGTATAGAATTCAGGACAGCTACACCATTTGGATAACTATTGTCACAAGTTGATGTTTCTGGTGATTTTACAGTTTTAATTGCAGGGCTTGTATTATCAGATTTATGGATATTCAGCTTTGTCTCATTTTTGAAAAACTGAATAGATTCCAATACTTTTCGAGCTGTGTTATGTTTAGCTTCACGTTTAGAGTGTCCTATTCCATAATAGTATTTACCATTAAAACAAACACACATACTGAATGTTCCACTACTGGAACCCCCTTGGTCAACCAATTTATATTTTAATCCATTTTGCATAGAATTCAAAGCAGCTACTGCATTTACACAGCTATTGTTATAAGTTGATGATGGTTCAGGTGGTTTTGCAGTTTTAATTACTGATGGAGTGTTATCAAATTTAAGTGCATTCTGTTTTGTTTCAAGGTGTTCTTTGATCACTGGTGCATCCATCATAGAAGTTAATGTTTTTATGCTTATGATTAATTATATAACAACAATATAACACGTAAGCACACTGTATATCACAACGGATACTATAATATAAAATATAATAAAAATCCACCATTCTCTTGGTTATAACCGGTTAACAATGAGTCATAACTATAACATCTTCTTTTTCTTCTTTTTTGCTGTGTTCATCAACTGACTTAGTTGCACAACATGACAATCGATTCACGAGTTTATTTTAATTGCAGTTGATGTTCATAATATTATGGAATTGGGGAATCAAAACATAACATAAGCTAAACATAACACAGCTCAAAAAGCATTGGAATCTATTCAGTTTTCCAAAAATGTGAGACAGACATAAGGTAAGCTGAATGTCCATTCGGTAGTATCGATAGTTAATCGATTCATCCGAAAACCACAGATTTCGATTAAGTCATACCACTTTACGGCGTTCGTATGGAGACCTACCACCGAACAAAAGTTGTTCGGTGGACCTACACAGAGGAGAGGAATCAAGATAGGACGACCTTGAAATTTTTGTACACAATTGTGCCTGTTTGCTTGGTTTCTCGCTAGGGCGGCGGTGGCGTAGAAATAGATGCTACTTTTGCATTGGACTGAATGTGAAAATTTCGAAAATAATTAATTATTCGTAGTTAATATAAGATTATTGGTTTTGGTGGTTAATATTATTTAAATATGAGTGCCAAGAAAGCTTACACTAAAAGAACTTGCTTCGTACCGGGATTTATATCGAGTTATCGTTCCGATAAAAAATTCAAAAGGGAACTTAACGAAGTTAATAAAGACTTTTTATAAAGATTTGTCTTTATGTTATTTATAACGTTCGTGGATTAAACCTATTCGTTTGTATGTTATTTCCTTCGGTGTAAATAAAATTTGTGCCTATTATTGGTTTTTATTTTAACCTGAAAATTATAGTGATAATAGTAGGACGATCTTGAAAGTTTTTCTGTCGAAACAATGCATTTTTTGAGACAAAATATTTCACAAAAATTAACATTAATTTTATAAAAGTCAGACTATCGTCTGCGTAGTTTATAGACATATATTTTTATTAACTAAATTTAAACATCTGATAGGTAAGCTTTCAGAATATAGATAAATGAAGTATTAAAAAAAAGCAGTTTAAATTTTGATAAAAAGAATACCTAATTAAAAAAAATTGATCAATAAACTTCAAATTATTTAAATAACTTTTTAAACTTTTTAAAAACAATTACGTACAGTTAAGTCAATTTTTTCAACTAACAAACTTTTTAATATCAGTTACAAAGATATTAAAAAATTAATTTGCCGTTGAAATACCATTGGTATATAAATGTGGCAGTTAGATAATGTGACAAAATATTTCCGCTTCAAAATAAGCTGTCCTACATATTAAAGTAATGACAAATTTAAATTTGATGTCACATCTCCATCTACAATGGTATATAAAGAATACACTTTTTACCACACGTCGATATGTTATAAGGTTAAAATAATTTATTTTTGGCATAAAACATATTCAGCTACAATCCACCAATAAATTAATGTCTAATTACGCTAAAAACAAAAATAAAATGAGTTAAATATTAAATAAGTCCATAAGAGCTAATGTATTTGTAGCACCTTTTCGAACACTTGCGCCTCTAGCGGCGATTGCTGAAAGTTGAATTAGAGGTTGAAAAGTTAGCCCACAAACGATGCATTGCGTTTCCACTCCTTCTTACAGGTCTCCATACTTACAGAGCATGCCCCGCTCACTCTAATAAAAACATGTAATCGTATTTATTTTCCTTCCATTTAGTCAGAGGCGCTGATGTCGGCCTTGTGATTGGTGGAACATGACTATGGAGACCTGTAAGAAGGAGTGGAAACGCAATGCATCGTTTGTGGGCTAACTTTTCAACCTCTAATTCAACTTTCAGCAATCGCCGCTAGAGGCGCAAGTGTTCGAATAGGTGCTACAAATACATTTAGCTCTTATGGACTTATTTAATATTTAACTCATTTTATTTTTGTTTTTAGCGTAATTAGATATTAATTTATTGGTGGATTGTAGCTGAATATGTTTTATGCCAAAAATAAATTATTTTAACCTTATAACATATCGACGTGTGGTAAAAATTGTATTCTTTATATACCATTGTAGCTGGAGATGTGACATCAAATTTAAATTTGTCATTACTTTAATATGTACACCACATTCACATAGCAAATTCCCAACATAAACAAACGCACGTGTTAACGATTCGTCCACTCATTCGTCAAGAAGCCATTAAATATAATTTATCGCCCTAAACGAGGCGGCTTCTCATTTTACAGGTCCAGCGTTGCCAGAGTTGGTACAATTGTACCAATTTGATACAATTAGCCGATATTTGTACAAAAGTACAATTTAATCATTTCTGGTACATTTTCAAAATGTTGCCACCTACACATCTTTTACTACACATCTGTATCCGTACCTATGCAATCCAAAATTATGTGGAATGTTCGTTTCTCATTAAATAGAGAACGCATCATTTTTTATTAATAGTTTGTATAGTATGCAGCCCACATCGCATGATATGAGATGCTGGGTAAACGACAGTAAAGGTTTTTCACAAACAAAACAAGATAATTCAGTAAATTCAATATAAAAATGTCTGCCACGGTGTCCATCTGTTAGTGAGGTGAGGTACTAAACTTAATAAAAATGGCAATTTACTATGAATAACACATGCGGAGATGCTGAATAAATTATTATTTAGATAAACATTTTATATATTGTTATATTTCTATTTGATATAAAAATTAAAATTTGATAATTATAAACAAAATTCAATTTAATATAAAATATTTTCAATTTTCTCAACCACGGGCATATAAATTTAGAACACCCTGTATACAACAAACTGTTATATTTAATTTTAAGAAGTGATTAGAATAAGCGTACGAAACTCGGAACAATGTGCTTAGATAAACAAAGTGAATGACGCGTACCATTATCGTTCTTCTCGGAAGGTCGATCATTAGCCTATGCTAAATAAAACTCAGTGAAATAGATGATAGTTCATTATCGTTTTTCGCGGAAGGTTTCGATCATTAGCCTATGCTAAATAAGACTCATTTGAAAGAGAGAATAGGTCATTAAAATTTGTAAATAGTTAGAAAGTATTTTAGAATGGGAATTAAATATTTTCTTTTGAAATCCATTAAGCATATTTAGAAAGATTAAAAATTGGTTTTGAGGAATATTACGAATGAGAGTTGGTGGTGGAAAATTGATTTGTGAATCTGGAAGGGATATTTAGAAAGTAGGGGAATGGATGACAAAGTGAGGGCAGAATGTTTTGAGCTGTCGAGAAGTGAAGTCGAGTAGTAGACGGTAGTGTACGGAGAGTGAGAAAGCCGGTAGTTCCGTAAGTGTGGAGTATCTATCGTGGAACGAGAAGTAGGCCAGGTCGAGAGTAAAAGAACCTCCTTGAGCCCAGAGTGTCCCGGTAGCTGATAGCAGTTTCGAAAAAGGTAGAACACAGCATCACGACAAAAGCAGGAACGAGAGCTATTCGAGCTAGTTTTTCAAAGGAGAACATCACTGGAAGCCAGGACGAGGTTTGATCGCAGCCAAGGATAGCAGAAAAGGGTCTTGTGTGAGGACATTTTCAGTTCACCAGGAAAAGGTCAGTCTCATTTGTTTGGACATGAATGTATGGGTTTTCGTATTAAATTCCACATAAAAAATTGAATAACATAATCAATAATATCAGAAAAGCTTCATCAAACTTAAATAGAGTTGTTCCTAATAACTCCTAATAGTTAAATGTTAATAAAAACTTTCAATTGAAAACCAAAAGGAAATAAGATTCCCATTTGTAAATGTTATGTTTAAGAATAATAAGAAATAGCAAATATTAAGCATTGATTGCCTTTTAAATAAAATAAAAAATATTTTGATTATAATTGTAACCCATATGTGTATTTTTTTACTCTTTTCTTTTCTATCCCGATTAGGAACCATTAAGAAATATTTAGAAGCCACGGAAGTAAGTAATTAATTTATAATTCGCCCTGAGACTGAAAACATATTGATATGTGATCTGGTTAATTAATTAGATTAGTATTAATACATTGATTAAATTAAGTAACATATAAGAATATTATCTCATATCAATAATAAAGATCACATCAACTGTCGTCCAACGTGGAAAGCATTGTAAAGTATTTCTAGTGGCAAATTTGAAGGATAGAAAGAGTAAAGCCGGTATTTGAAAATTTATATGCCTGTGGTAAAAAGTGAGATACTTACATTTGATAACATAAAATTTTAGATCTCTTTAGGTACAAATTTTACATAACTGATTTAATATTTTATTTTTACGATATTTACATTTGATATATTTATTGACAATTTATAATATTTGGGTAAAAAAAAAGTCGTCTTGGTAACATACTAGTAAAATTTCATATTTGGCGGGGATAATACTTCTTGAAAACAAATGTCTGTGACAAGAAGCCAAAGCAAGGACAACAAAAAACAAAAAGAACATTCAGACCAAGAAGATATTTTAGACACGACAATCATGGCATCAGAACAGCAAGAATTATCAGGAATAGATAAACTATTACAACTGATGCAACTCCAGTCACAAAAACTGGATGACAATCAACGAAAAGTGGATCGAAAAATGGATGAAACACAACAAAAATTGGATCAGAAAATGGATAAAGTGGAGAAAAAAATGGATGACAATCAACAGGAAACAAAACAAGCGATAGAAGAGAACAATAAGAAAATAGAGGAACGCATAGAAAAGTATGAAATGAAAATTAAAGATCACATGCAAAAACAAGAAATGAGAATGAAGGACCACATGAAAGAACAAGAAATGAAAATTCAAAATAAAATGAAGGAGTTAACGAATTGCCAGAAAAAAGAAATGGAAAGTTTGGAAAACAAGTTGGAAAACGCTATTCAAGCAATCAGAGAAGAAATGGAAAGAAAGATTGCGGAAATCAATATTCAACAAAATGTAGGAGAAAGAAGAGAAATGGTTATAAATAGCACAGATGACGTGAAGATAAGGTTTGGCGGGGATGTAAGAAGATTACACCCAGTGCCGTTCATAAATAGCTTGAAAAAGAAAACACAGCACATCGGAAGTTTCGAAACAGCAAAAGAAACTATCAGAAACCATCTCAAAAATGAAGCAAGCCTATGGTTCGATTGCAAAGAAGAAGAATTTGACAGTTGGCAAGAATTTGAACAAAAATTTTTGAATTATTTCTGGGGAAAAGTCCAACAATTGGAAATTAACAAGGAATTGCAAAATGGGAAATACAATGATAGGATGGGTATATCAGAAAGGACATATGCATTACAAATTTACTATAACGCAAAACATTTACAATATAATTACTCATCGGAACAATTAGTCGAACTGATTGCAAGACATTTCGAAGAAACGCTGGAAGACCATATCACATTGCAAAACTACAAAGACATAGATAGTTTATGCCAATTCCTACAAATAAGAGAACTGCGTTTAAGAGAAAGAAAATCAAGAAGGTCGCGAGAAGATTACAGGCCCCGAGAAACACAGGAGTACAGAGATAGAAATGAAAATAGGAGGGACTATACAAGACGAGATTTTAATCCCAGAAGGGAAAACGAAAATAGAGACAACGGAAGAGGAAATTATGAACAAAGAAATAGGCAATGGAATGAGGACAGAAATCGAGAATACCAGAATAGAAACACCACACGCTCAAATCAAGAAAACAGAAATAATGGTAGACAAAATGAACAGGGATATCGAGAAAACCGAAACAGATCCGACAGACCAAGAGAAAATAGAAGAGAAGTAAATAATACCCAGACAGATGGATATGACGGAGAGAGACATTATGACGAAAATATAAACAACGATGAGCAACCGGCGTTTTTTCACGACGGCGCTCACTAAAAACCAAAAATCAAACAGGAATCTTTTGTAACCCTAAGGATTTTATTAAATTGGCAAGAAACAACGAAAAGAAAAATGGAGTAAATTTAAAATTTGTGGATGGATTTATCAACGAGAAACCAATTAAAATTATGATAGACACTGGATCTGAAATAACATTGGTCAACAGAAAACTAATAGAAGAAGTTAACTTAACAAATTTAATTTACAAAATACCTAGGGTAAATTTAGTGGGCGCAAACAAACGGACATTGGCAACTATAAATGAAGGCATACGAGTAATGGTACGACTGGGTAAGAAGATGTATGCACTACAATGTGTAATAATGCCAAACATGTCACATGACATGATAGTAGGAGTTGACGAATTGGCAGAAAAACATGTAGTGATAAATTTTAAAAATAATACGATGAATCTAACAGAAGAAAAAGAAGAAGAACAGGACAAGGAACAGGAGAAACAAAATACGGACGAATCAGGTAAAGAACAAACAGTGGAAATGAATTTGGCAACGAAGCAAGGACAAAGAAGAAAAGGGAGAAAAAGTCAGAAAAAGACAAAAGAAAATGAAACCTGTGGCTCCTCAAAAGAAGAGTTGAGCCCAGAAGAAGAAAATTTGAGAGTATCAGAAACAAAGGAAACCTGGGATTCCTCAAAAGAAGAGACGAGCGCAGGAGAAGAAGAAATAAAGCAAAAAAATGAAAGCGAAAAAGATATGATCGAAACAGTGGCATTTGAAGAGGAGGCATATGAAAACGAGGATGCAGAATACACGATAAAAGTATGTGAAAAATCGGAGGAAAAAGACAGAAGATTAATATGGGAAAAAGGGAAAGACAACATAATAGCCGACACTCTAACACAGGATGAGGACACTGAAAATAAGGAAACAATTACTCTACAGGTGGGACTAATTAGAGTAATACAAGAAGAAGGGGTATAAGACGTAGATTAAAGTAAGGAAATATACAGGGAGTTGGTTTTGCCTCGAGAAAATTTATTTAAAAATGCAGATAAATTTTATCGAATACAAGGCGGGGATTTGTTATATTTCTATTTGATATAAAAATTAAAATTTGATAATTATAAACAAAATTCAATTTAATATAAAATATTTTCAATTTTCTCAACCACGGGCATATAAATTTAGAACACCCTGTATACAACAAATTGTTATATTTAATTTTAAGAAGTGATTAGAATAAGCGTACGAAACTCGGAACAATGTGCTTAGATAAACAAAGTGAATGACGCGTACCATTATCGTTCTTCTCGGAAGGTCGATCATTAGCCTATGCTAAATAAAACTCAGTGAAATAGATGATAGTTCATTATCGTTTTTCGCGGAAGGTTTCGATCATTAGCCTATGCTAAATAAGACTCATTTGAAAGAGAGAATAGGTCATTAAAATTTGTAAATAGTTAGAAAGTATTTTAGAATGGGAATTAAATATTTTCTTTTGAAATCGATTAAGCATATTTAGAAAGATTAAAAATTGGTTTTGAGGAATATTACGAATGAGAGTTGGTGGTGGAAAATTGATTTGTGAATCTGGAAGGGATATTTAGAAAGTAGGGGAATGGATGACAAAGTGAGGGCAGAATGTTTTGAGCTGTCGAGAAGTGAAGTCGAGTAGTAGACGGTAGTGTACGGAGAGTGAGAAAGCCGGTAGTTCCGTAAGTGTGGAGTATCTATCGTGGAACGAGAAGTAGGCCAGGTCGAGAGTAAAAGAACCTCCTTGAGCCCAGAGTGTCCCGGTAGCTGATAGCAGTTTCGAAAAAGGTAGAACACAGCATCACGACAAAAGCAGGAACGAGAGCTATTCGAGCTAGTTTTTCAAAGGAGAACATCACTGGAAGCCAGGACGAGGTTTGATCGCAGCCAAGGATAGCAGGAAAGGGTCTTGTGTGAGGACATTTTCAGTTCACCAGGAAAAGGTCAGTCTCATTTGTTTGGACATGAATGTATGGGTTTTCGTATTAAATTCCACATAAAAAATTGAATAACATAATCAATAATATCAGAAAAGCTTCATCAAACTTAAATAGAGTTGTTCCTAATAACTCCTAATAGTTAAATGTTAATAAAAACTTTCAATTGAAAACCAAAAGGAAATAAGATTCCCATTTGTAAATGTTATGTTTAAGAATAATAAGAAATAGCAAATATTAAGCATTGATTGCCTTTTAAATAAAATAAAAAATATTTTGATTATAATTGTAACCCATATGTGTATTTTTTTTACTCTTTTCTTTTCTATCCCGATTAGGAACCATTAAGAAATATTTAGAAGCCACGGAAGTAAGTAATTAATTTATAATTCGCCCTGAGACTGAAAACATATTGATATGTGATCTGGTTAATTAATTAGATTAGTATTAATACATTGATTAAATTAAGTAACATATAAGAATATTATCTCATATCAATAATAAAGATCACATCAATATGTATTTTATTATAATCAATTTTAAATATTTCGTACTTTAATATTTTTAAATGTTTTATATAATTTTTCAACATTAAATTGTAGTTCTACTTAATTTATAAATTACACCCATAGGTGGAACACTGACTTCGTTATTTTGATACAAATATAATTTTACAATTTACATATTTGTATGGGATTCACAGGTTGTTTCTGCGTACTTCCCATGTACTTCCTTCTAGGCGTTTTCGTTTTTGTTGACATTTGACAGGTGTCAAATTTCAAAATTTGACACCTGTCAAATGTCATACCAACATCAATATATTAATTATAGAACAGTTTTGTTTGCCTATGTTGTTCATTAGTCAATTTGTCGTATTTTTATATAGTTTTAGTTAATAAAGTTTTACGTCTTGAGTTTTCAGGTTATACATTATATAAATAAGTATGCAATAATTATAATAATAAGTTTTCGTTATAATTCAGTAGGGCTTTTCATCGACTGTCATTTGTTTCGAGCTTCTGTCAAATGTCGTACACCGAGAGAACAATTTCTTTTCTCCTAAAACACCGATTTCTTTGAGCAATATTTCTTAAAAGTTAACATATCCTATTAACTTAAACATACCGGTTCACATATAAAGAAACGAATTTTTTAAACACACCTCAATAATTTCTTACAGATAATTTCTTCAATACTAAGAAATGCATTAATGGTTACATTTAATTTTTTTATCCTAAAGTTTTTATTTCTTAAATTGAAAACTACAAATATTTTGCAGTATAAGAAATATAGTGTTAAGTCAATCCATATTTATATTTGTGAACAAGAAATTTTCTTGCAATCAAATAAATATTTTAAACCACAAGAAATAATTCTTCAGAAATACCCTCTGTAGTAACTGTGGTTATAAAATAAAAACTTTGTCATTAATGCCGAAATGTTACTTGCAAAGAGATTTTCTTCCACAAAAGAATTGCGCAGATTAACTATTTATGATTTAGTCGTCAGCATGCCCCGCTAACTCTAATAAAAAACATGTAATCGTATTTATTTTCCTTCCGTTTAGTCAGAGGCGCTGATGTCGGCATTGTGATTGGTGGAACATGACTTTTGACAAATCGTGCGCTATCTGTGAATCTGTAATCTGTGTTCGTGTTCGTTCGTTCGTTGTCGTTCACTTATTTTTTATATGGTCGGTTATGATGTGATGGATGTGATGTGTTTGGTGTTTGTGTTTAGTTTGTGTTTGTGCCACCATAAAAAGCTGATATTCAGTCGTGTTTTTTGATATTTTTGTTATTTCATAATCGAGTACCTTTTTAAAGGTAAGTTTTTCTGATTGTAGGTACTGTTTATCCAACAGTTTTAAAATACACATTTTATTTCGCGTTTTGTTGTTGGGTCTAATGGCCGATCAGCTGTTGTGTGCAGCCGATAAATTCAACAAGTAAAGATATATTTAATCGAAATTAAATACTAATATTTCTATGTAAAATGTCACATTATTGTATAAATAAATAATTAAGAAACAAAAGTTGTTTGTGTTTTACCTTTATTGGCCACTTTAATAAAATAATATTAAATATTGGAAGTACCGTATGGAGGCTATGGTGTACCTAGCGTGGAGGCTAGATAACGCTACCCTTCCTATCCAATCAACAGCAAGAACGTTTAAAATTTCACACCTATCATGTCGAAGCTACAGACCACTTATGTGGAGGCCAGATTTGTAGTATCCTTCCAATTTCCCAGGTGCTGAAATACGTGACATATTTTTTGAAGGGTAAGATCGCATTCTACCAAATCAGACAACACTTTTTTCTATGGTCGTCAGTGTTTGTCAAGATGGCGTGATATGTTCATGTTAATATAGATGGATGTTGGATTTATTGGTGTACTTTAAAAATTAACGGATATTTTGAAGGTACGTACATATATAGGTATTAAATAAAAGTAAATTGAGTAATTTAAGATGTAATAATAATATTGTTGCGTATCCGAATGGTTAAAATAGAAACATAATAGTATCTTTATATGCTTTTTAGGTATAATGATGGACGACTCTGAAATAAAGGAGCTTATTATTCCAACTGGGAAATATGCCACAATTTAAAGCTGGGACACAATGATATAATATATAGCTTCAGAACAATATTAAGAAAGGAGTTATTAACCAACTGCGGGGCCTTCCAGAAATGGTAGAACTTCATACATGTAAGTACCTTTTTAAAAATGTTTATACTTATGCATCAACCATAATAGGTTTCTTGAATGTATCGTCTTCTATAAAAATATACAATACAACGCTATATCAAACATGGCGGGTGCAACGCTGAGGATTTTGTCTGTTAATTTATTTGAGATAAAGAAATCAGTTAGTCTAAAAGAAATATATGTTTATGGTTAAGAAATGTTATTGCCGAAAACCGTGAATTAGTTAATATGTATTAAATGACTTAGATGTAAACTAATAATACTTTCCCGTAATAAAATGTCTTAATGATTAGGTATGCTGTCTCTTTTAGATTATAAAAATTAAGAAAATTACATATTATTATGTCTGCTTCAATGTTTTACATTGGTTGTATTTTCCCTCTTGTTTTAGCTAAACAATGTTTATTGTGTGACTTAATATTATACAGATAAATAATTAATATTTCGTTAACAAAAAGAAAAAAAATAAACAAAGATGTATAGGTTAAATAATGCCATGTTTGAACTAAATATGATTGATTATTATTAGTATTAATAGTTCTTATGTGGGGCCGTGTATTTGTTTTTTTTTGTATTTCCTAAATTTGTCAAAATAAATATCTATATCTTTATAAAAAATTTTTATTAAAGTAAGTTTACTCTTTCTACATAATGATTTTGTTTTAGTGAATTGCTGATATACAAAGTGCTATTAACAAAAGAAGGAAAATTTGAGGAAGTTGGATTTGCCTCTCCATCCCTTTATTGTTGTGTAGAAGTCAGTGGTTTAAGAGTGGAGAAAATATTTGTATGTAATAGTAACGTTTTATATCTTGTTTTATTAATAAATAATGATTTTACCTTAACACAATGATTTATTTCGCCGTATGTAATATCACTTTATTTTCAAGAAATATTAACTTAACTCTAAATATACGTTTATCTCTGCGAAATATATTTCTTAACATTAAATAAATTAATTATTAATAGTAAAATAATAATATTCCTTACTAAGAAATATTATTGCTCAGAAAGAATAGTTTTCTAATGTGTAGAAAATATATTTTTATGACTAATAAAATTAATTAACATCAAGTGTAATTTCTTTCTGATAAATGGATTTGAAGTTTGCCAGAAAGTGATAGTTCAATCATGTTTAAGATATATTTCTTTGGCTGTAGTAGAATTTATTTGAAATATTTTAGAAAATTATATCTTACATACAAAGATATATTTCTTAGGCAATATGCCAAGTCGATCTTTCTTAAATATTAATAAAGTTTCTTTATGTCAAGAATTTTTTTCTCTCGGTGTATAATCCGTGTATAACATTAGTATACATGGATTATACGACATATGACAGAAGCTCGAAACAAATGACCGTGAATGAAAAGCCCTGTTAAGCCCTCTTTTGTTTTACCGTTAAAAAATATTCATTTCAGACCAACATGTTTTTATTTATTATTATATTTACTCCTATAAAAACCCAAAACTCTGTAATATACGAAATTTGCTTCAAATAACATCAAAAAACGGATTTTTAAATTTTTGGTACAAAATATGTTGATTTGGTACATTTTGTGTCACTAGTCTGGTACATTTACAAAAATTTCTCTGGCAACACTGTACAGGTCCTAACTTGTCAGTCTGCATCTGCAAATTCAAATAGTATTTTTTAGCGTGTTGGTTTTTAAGATAATATTATTTTGTGTTATGTTATGTACTTTACAGTAGTTATTGTTGAGTTATTAATTAAGACTGGTCGTGTTTTATAGTTAGATATAAGTTTTATAGTGTGTAGTCTGTGTAGTGAACGTTTAGTATCCATAAACAAAGTATTTATTCATCAAAAGTAAAAATAGCTTTTAGTAATCACTTTTATAAAGGTAAGAGAAACTTATATTTTAATTTATTGATGTTTCAAAAAGTTTCATTTCCTCAGTTATCATCTCAGTTAATGAATATTTTATTTTACCACATTTTTCTTAAGGACATAGGCGCAAAATTTCGCCTGTCAAAATGTTCAATGTGTTTTAAATGTATTCATTTTGTTTTCGAGTCCTGTGAAAACTAATAAATATTTTTGAAAAATTTAAAGGCAGAATGAAAGATTACATTATTGTTGAGGGCCGAAAGTCCCTGAAAACTTCTATCATGTTTATTTTAATAAGTTACAGGGGTGAAAATTTAGGGTGATTTTTAATTGCAAATATTTCACTAAAAAGAAACTTTTTATTTATTCTAAGGGACTATTGATCCTCGGTAATAAGGTAATATTTTATTCTGCGTTTAAATTTTACAAAAATACTTATTAGTTTTCTCAGGAATCGAAAAAAATGAATACAATTTAAAACACATTAAGACAGCCGATATTTTGCGCCTTTCCCCTTAAAAAGAACATAAAATTTTGTTTGCAATTAAATTTCAAGCAATTCTTACGGTATTAGTTTCAAAAGTAAATATTTTTAAAAAACATATGATACACCTCAGTACGGCCCTGTTTAGCTTCCACGTGCGTTTGTTTACAGTTGGGAATTTGTAAAGTGAATGGACTGTAGGACAGCTTATTTTGAAGCGGAAATATTTTGTCACATTATCTAACTGCCACATTTATATACCAATGGTATTTCAACTGCAAATTAATTTTTTAATATCTTTGTAACTGATATCAAAAAGTTTGTTAGTTGAAAAAATTGACTTAACTGTACGTAATTGTTTTTAAAAAGTTTAAAAAGTTATTTAAATAATTTGAAGCTTATTGATCAATTTTTTTAATTATTCTTTTTATCAAAATTTAAACTGCTTTTTTTTTGAATACTTCATTTATCTATATTCTGAAAGCTTACCTATCAGATGTTTAAATTTAGTTAATAAAAATATATGTCTATAAACTACGCAGACGATAGTCTGACTTTTATAAAATTAATGTTAATTTTTGTGAAATATTTTGTCTCAAAAAATGCATTGTTTCGACAGAAAAACTTTCAAGATCGTCCTACTATTATCACTATAATTTTCAGGTTAAAATAAAAACCAATAATAGGCACAAATTTTATTTACACCGAAGGAAATAACATACAAACGAATAGGTTTAATCCACGAACGTTATAAATAACATAAAGACAAATCTTTATAAAAAGTCTTTATTAACTTCGTTAAGTTCCCTTTTGAATTTTTTATCGGAACGATAACTCGATATAAATCCCGGTACGAAGCAAGTTCTTTTAGTGTAAGCTTTCTTGGCACTCATATTTAAATAATATTAACCACCAAAACCAATAATCTTATATTAACTACGAATAACTAATTATTTTCGAAATTTTCACATTCACTCCAATGCAAAAGTAGCATCTATTTCTACGCCACCGCCGCCCTAGCGAGAAACCAAGCAAACAGGCAAAATTGTGTACAAAAATTTCAAGGTCGTCCTATCTCGATTCCTCTCCTCTGTGTAGGTCTCCATAAACATGACTTCTGACAAATCCTGCGCTATCTGTGTTCGTGTTCGTTCGTTCGTTGTCGTTCTAGATGTTTCACGATAACGCTTTGGTTAAATATGAAAAACAGCGCTCCATGCCGCTTGTATCGGAACTAATTTCAAGCGGGAATTTCAAAATGTAATTTTGGTGGGAAGAAAATGTTAGGTTAAAATATTTGTATAGTTGAAAAAAAAATAATTTGGTTTTAAAATATGCAAATTATTTTTAATTTCAAATATACAAAATACCATTTGGGAAAAAATAAGACATGACAACGTATTTTTATTTATTTATTTAATACCAGCAAAACCACTTTGTATATACTTTTTTACAAATCGTATCTTTACAAATGAAATTATTAATAGTTATCTTCCAAATACTTCTACAAAAAGGTATCTCAAATGATTGAAACATGTGTGCATCTCTACTTGTTGAGGACTTTCAACTAAAACAAAAAATTAATATAATTGATTTGATAATAACCATATTCATTTCACGTAAAATAATTTGTATTAATTATATATTTTCTGTAGGGGTTACTTATACTTGGTCTTGGTGTTACATTCGTTTGCTTCCCTACACCACTAACTGTGTTACTTGTTCTCTAATAACAAATACTTGTTGAACTCACCATGCAAATGTAAGCTAGGAATTTGATCTTCCTAGGGATCTTCAAATCACATTCGTTTTGTTTCAAAAACTGTATTTGAATCCATTTTATCTAAATCAGGATTTTTTATTATTGCTAACAATCAGATTATCAGATTTTTACTGACATAAAGATAAAAGATAAAGGACACTGACACTGACAATGACAATTGACAAATTATAATGACACTCAGACTCAGTGATATAGAAGAAATCTTCACTCCAGGTGCATGGCGACATCTCAAAAAACGTATCATTACTAAAAATGACATTTAGTTTAGTATGACCTTGAGATACCTGCGTGAAACATCTAAAGAGAGTTAAGTGATCTGTGTTGTCGTTCACTTATTTTATATGGTCGGTTATGTGATGTGTTTGTGTCACCATAAAAAGCTGATATTCAGTCGTGTTTTTTGATATTTTTGTTATTTCATAATCGAGTACCTTTTTAAAGGTAAGTTTTTCTGATTGTAGGTACTGTTTATCCAACAGTTTTAAAATACACATTTTATTTTACGTTTTGTTGTTAGGTCTAATGGCTCCGTTCAGCTGTTGTGTGCAGACGGTGGAAAAATTCGACAAGTAAACATTTATTTAATCCAAATTACTCATATTTCTATGTAAAATGTCACATTATTGTTTAAATAAATAAGTAAGAAACAAAAGTTGTGTGTTTTACCTTTATTGTCCACTTGAATAAATAAAATATTAAATATTGGAAGTACCGTATGGAGGCTATGATGTACATAGCATGGAGGCTAGATTATGCCACTCTTCCTATCCAATCAACAGCAAGAATGTTTAAAATTTCACACCTATCATGTAGAAGCTACAGACCACTTATGTGGAGGCCAGATTTGTAGTATCCTTCCAATTAAACAGGTGCTGAAATACGTGACATATTTTTTGAAGGGTAAGATCGCATTCTACCAAATCACACAACACTTTTTTCTATGTTACAGAGATAAATACAGTTGTTGAAGTTGTTCCGTTGTATCTTTTCACACACGTAATGATTATTATGTAGATTCATTTGCAAACGAGTTAAATTACAACATTAAAGTGAATAATTACCCTGGAGAGCGATTATTTAAACAACTGTACTTGCCCAGAAGGTCACTCTAGAGGTATTTTGTAAATCGCAATCGAGTCTTTGAGGTTTCATTGTTAAGGTTAAGGCAGTGGCGTGCTGGAAATTTTCAAGCTGCCCGGTGATTTTATAGAAAAGCGGCCTCCCATCCTCATTTTACCTTCTATGATCAAGATGTTTAATTTGTTATGTATAGAATCATAAAAACAAATACATAAATTATTTTTAAATCAAACATAAAACTTTGAATTCTATGATTTTTTAATTTAATATATTTTTTTATTTAAGAATAAGCAATCTTACTAATAATAAATGACATGTATGACAATATTATATGCAGTAAGGCAGCAACCATAATTTCCTGAATAAATATAATATGAATTTTATGTAATTAAGATAAAAGTAAAATAAAATTTTGAGAATTTTTCAATTATTGTATCAAGTTGAATTTTAGTAAATCAATTATACAAGAGAGTACACACACGTGTACAGAGCAAATACCCCACATAACAATGATGTTCGCATCATGTTCAAAGCATATACTACCAACATTCGTCGGAGTATATTCTTTTTAGTATATGCGTAGTACAAGCGTAGCATGTACCATAAAAAACATTCTAAATTTCATGTTCTTTGCATATACCTACTTTAAGGAATATCCTCGTACCGAATATACTGAGTACATTCGTGTAGTAGTATCTCGGAATATTCAAAAAAGTTTATTCTTAGAATATACCTTTATCGAATATTACATAAAAGTATATACTTGACACATAATTACCACTCGTACGAGTGGTCGTTAAACCAATAACTTCTCATCTTTTGTTTTAAACATATGTTTTACTTCAAGTAATTAGGGAATTAAAACTTGAGACTGTCATTTTCAGATTTGGCGTAGATCTACGCTTCTTCTATGTCTTGGTCTCGAATGTTGTTTTTGAGTGGAATGTGTCTAAGGATATTCAACCTCTCATCCTTACCGATGAGCCCAGAGGGGTTGAAGAGGGCGAAACACATTTCTAAGAACTAGTGTTTGGATTTTTAATTCTATTCAAAAAATTTTCCCAACCCAAAATGGTGGATGTGTGAATTATTCGTAAGGGGATTTCTCCACATTCTCTATTTCATTTGATTGATATCGTACGAGTGGTCGTTAAACCAATAACTTCTCATCTTTTGTTTTAAACATATGTTTTACTTCAAGTAATTACCCAGGCAACCAAATGACGTTTCCAAAACGTTGAAAAGACATCATAATTATCACCAAACCACGTCAGTTTATCACGTTTTTTCGACGTCGAAAGTCACGTGAATATGTCCCACAACTGACGTCATTTTTATCACGTTTTAGAGACGTGATATCAAAAACGCAATTTTTAGGTTGTTTTTTTAGATTTATTTTAGATTTTATGGTTTTAAAAATACACAATAATAATTATTCGTATGGGCATTGTTGGTATTGAAATTTTTCATGTAACTGTTTTAAATTTAGCTTATACGCTAAAAGTAAAACCAAGAAAGACTTTATAAATTGCGTAGAATTACAATCAAATTAAAATAGCCTCAATATGCAACATTACAGAATTTTCACTTTTTATATAGGTATACTTACTGTGTCAAAACTGAAACAACATAATATAAACTAATAAATAATTTATTAACAAATTATCCAGCATAATCGTGAATAACACATAATAATTAGTTCAATAACAGAAAATAAACACCAAAAGTCTCATTTTGCCACACAAAGCACTTAAACAATAAATGAAGTTTGTAGTCAATGTCAAATGTCAATATACAACATTTTATAAGCATTAACTCTTTAAATTCCTCCCATCTTTGTGACGTGAGACTTGGGCTGTCTGAAATGAAAACGTGTTTTTAAAGGTATTTTAACTTCATTAATCTTACGTATTTAAAATCACCTACAAAAGACGTTTATACGACGTAATGTTCAAACACGTGTATATATTCAACCAAAAACTGACGTTTCCTCGACGTTATTGACGTCACTTGGTTGCCTGGGTAGGGAATTAAAACTTGAGACTGTCATTTTCAGATTTGGCGTAGATCTACGCTTCTGCTATGTCTTGGTCTCGAATGTTGTTTTTGAGTGGAATGTGTCTAAGGATATTCAACCTCTCATCCTTACCGATGAGCCCAGAGGGGTTGAAGAGGGCGAAACACATTTCTAAGAACTAGTGTTTGGATTTTTAATTCTATTCAAAAAATTTTCCCAACCCAAAATGGTGGATGTGTGAATTATTCGTAAGGGGATTTCTCCACATTCTCTATTTCATTTGATATATATATATATATATATATATATATATATATATATATATATATATATATATATATATATATATATATATATATATATATGTATATATATATATATATATATATATATATATATATTCCGCTTCCATACAAAGTCAGTCCAGTAATAGGTAAATGAATGAACAATGTCATACCAGTGAAACAATGTGAGACCATATACGTGGCTCCGGATTGTTTCTCGCAGTTTTCTACATCAATTTGCATATTTTATTGACTATTGCGGAAGAAAATGAAAGAGTATGGCATTATCTACTGCAAATGATACCAACATGCCTATATTTGAGCCACATATAGTCAAAAAGTGCAAGGCAAAACTGAAGTCAAGTGGCTCCACATTGTACGAAGGATTGTTTTGTTAGTTCCAACTAATTCCGCCTAAAATTATATACAAGCGCTGTTGCATCTATTTGTATATATGTCTTAAAATTAGCAATTCCGAACCAACAGAAGTGGCAACAGCGTTGGTTGTAACTATCAATACAGTATATCGTTTCGTGTCACCTCAGGTAAAAAAAGGATATTATTGAAACGGTCGACCCGAGGGAGTGACAATACAATGATAAATTTGTCGTTCTTAAGTTTAAATAGATTCTGGTTATTTGGAATACATAACAGATTTTCATAAAATGTATATTTATTGTAAATTATAGTAGAAAGAACAATAGTCTTTAATTGAGTTCCAAATTTTAAAGAGAACAAAATTAAGAAACTAATGTGGAGATATTTTGAGATATTTTTATTTTGTTTTATAATGTCGTATAAGGTATATTTTCTTTTGTTTTTTGTCACTTTTTTACAGACAAATTGGCTGTCTTAATTTTAACGTATATTATAGTTTGGAAAAGTAATTAATTCTTGTAAAATGTTGAGAATGTGGCGATACAATGCTCTCGTCTCTTGTCATGTCCGACCGATCTTTGTGACTTTATTATTTTAACTATACCTGGTTAGTCATATAAGTGCTGGTAGGTTCCCACTTTGTACAGTTCTCTGGTATCATCTTTAACTGCTCCATATATTCCTGTAAGAATTCTTCTTTCTGTGATTTTTAAGCAGTTCTCGTATTGTTTTGTCATTGTCCATGTTTCACAGGCATACGGCATTATAGGCCCGAACGGTAGATTCTTATTTTGTACAGCCGGATACATTTTTGGATTTTATTATTTTTTGTAACGCAAACCAGCAACGATTTTCACTTTGTATCTTTTCTTTAATATCTGTTTATGAGTAATGATGTTGACAGAGCTGATCGTAGCTCCCAAATGTTTAAAATAATGAACCCTTTTAAAGTTGTACTGGTCCATTGTAACGTTTTACTCTAATATTCTGTCTCACTATTCCGTTCGTATTATAGCCATAAATTTTGTATTATTCTTATTTATTCGGAGGCCTATTTGTTTTGCGGTATTTTACAGTCTAATAAAGTCTTCCTTGATACCTATCGTTGTATTTTCTACTATCAGCCAAAACCAGTATAGTGTGAAGCCCTTGTGTTATAATATGTAATGTGAAGATAGTGTAATATTATGCGAGGAGTGTTTCTGTGCTCGTTTTGTACACAATACTCTCCAATACGGCATTTGCTCTAACCCTTCAACGCCCAACATTTTTTAGGTTCCATGTATGCCCAAGGGTGGGTAAAAAATGTTCACCTCGAAAATAGCTAATATATTTATTGAGAGTTGTTGCAAATGGATTAAACTTAAGAATCTTATGTTATGCTTAATTAACACACCATCTTCTAAAATATTAATATAAACAATTTACAAACCTTACAACAAAATTACAATGTACATCAAAATTAAAATACGAGTAAAAACCAGTAATTCAGATTTGTCGATTTTCTCCACATTATTCTTTTCAGCCTCCTCATTGGCGGATAATTATGTCGATTATGTAATTATACGTAGATAATTATATGGATTATGTTCCTTCTTCTTCTTTTAGTGCCTATTCGTTTCGAATATTGGCGATCATTCTGGCTATAATTATTTTATTAACTGATGCTTTAAAAAGATTAGTTGTTGTTGTGGAGAACCATTTCCTCAGGTTCTTTAACCATGATATTCTTTTTCTCCCAATTCCTCGCTTTCCGAATACTTTACCTTGAAGGATTACCTTCAGTAATCTGTATTTGGTGCCCTTTCTCATTATGTGTCCGAGATATTCTAACTTTCTCCTTTTAATGGTATACATCAACTCTCTTTCTTTGCCCACTCTTCGTAATACGGTCTCGTTGGTTATTTTGTCAGTCCATGATATCTTTAGGATTCGCCTGTATAGCCACATCTCGAAGGCTTCAAGTTTTTGTTCCTACCAACGAGAAATTATATAGAGACCTTTAGTAGCAAGTTTTATCAAGGGTGTATTTTTTGTGCTCACCCATATTTAACTCAAGATATTACTTTTACTTTCAAAAATGTCGGTAAAACCAAATTAACATTCGATAAAGGGCTATCTTTTTAAAAATAATAATCTAAAATAAATAATCTAATAATGACTAAGAATCAGAGAGGTGTTATTTGCTTTTAATGTGTTAGCTCAAAGATGTATAGTTATGAATGTGGATGTGCATGTTTGTTACGTTGATTTTGAGAAAGCATTTGAAAAAGTAAGACATGAACAATTAGTACAAATTATAAAGACAAAAAACATAGACCAAAGGGACTTCCGAATAGTAACAAACCTTTACAGGAATCAAAGAGCATAAATTGTAATAGATACAAACCCGGTCCAGAAATTGAAATCAGGAGAGAAGTTAAGCAGGGATGTGTTATGTCTCCATTACTCTTTAATGTATATAGTGAAGCCATTTTTGAAAAAGCATTACTTTCTCATAGTGAAGGAATAATACCAAACGGGAGATCTATTAACAACATAAGATATGCAGATGATACTGTAATTATCATAGCAAGCTCTGCTGAACAACTCCAACTACTACTAAACAAAACAAACAGTTTCTGTGAAGAAAATGGACTAAAAATGAATACAAAAAAGACAAAATACATGATACTAACTAAGAAAACATACAACCAAACATTCATTTGGGATATGCACCGATAGAAATGGTGCATATCCCAAATATACATAGTCGTAGACGTTGAAGGTCAAATTTTGACTACAATTGAAGATAAATTAAGAAGGTGGAAAGAATATATGCAAGAATTATTCGAAGATGCTGCACGAAGTCCGTATAAAATAGACAATCCCTACGGCCCAGAAATAACAAACGAAGAAGTAACTATGGCCATTAAGCGGATTAAAGATGGGAAATCACCAGGACCTGATGAGGTGCATGGTGAAATTTTAAAGCTATTAGAGGCACAACAAATTACAGCTCTTACGAAGTTATTCAACAACATATACGAGACTGGTTACTTACCAAAAGACTGGCTACTATCAATATTCATTCCACTTCCCAAAAAAGCCAACGCTAGAAAATGTGAAGAACATAGATTAATTAGTTTGATGAGCCTTGTACTTGAAGTACTCCTTAGTATCATTCACTCGCGCATATACACCAAATTAGAAGAACAGCTGAGTGAAGTTCAATTTGGATTCAGATCAGGACTCGGAACGAGGGAAGCACTTTTCAGCTTGCAAGTTCTAATACAGAGAGCCAGGGATGTCAATTGCGATGTGTATGCATGTTTCATAGATTTCGAGAAGGCATTTGATAAAGTCCCACATGGAAAACTAATCGATATCCTAAAAACATCACGACTCGATGGTAAGGATATAAGACTCGTTTCAAACTTATATTTCCAACAAAAAGCAACAGTTCGATTCGAAAATGAACTGTCCGAAATCTTCACGGTTGAAAAAGGAGTCAGACAGGGTTGCATACTGTTACCAACATTATTTAACATATACTCTGAAAACATCTTTAGAGAGGCCTTGGGCGAATCAGAAGATGGTATTGCAGTAAATGGACAACTTATAAATAATATTAGATATGCAGACGATACAGTATTGCTGGCAGATAGTGCGCAGGGGCTCCAAAGGATCATGGATAATGTTGTAGAAGCATGTAACAAATACGGCCTAAAATTAAACTGTAAGAAGACAAAAATAATGATCATTAGTAAAAACACCAACATAAACGCCCAAATTACAGTAAACAATACACCCCTAGAGAGAGTACAGAAAATATGCTACCTGGGCTGCAACATTAAGGATACTTGGGATCATAGCTACGAAATAAAAACTCGTATTGAAAAAGGCAGATCAATATACGCATAATAATTCTTAGATGTTACGTCTTTAGTGTCCTCCTATACGGAGTTGAAAGCTGGAGCCTGACAGAAGATGCCATAAAACGGTTAGAGGCGTTTGAAATGTGGTGTTACCGACGTATGTTGAGGGTCTCATATATACACCACACAACTAATATAACTATTCTCCAGAGGCTAGGAAAAGACAAAGAAATAATTAACACCGTAAAGAACAGAAAATTGGCTTACTTCGGTCACATTATGCGTAATGAAAAATACCGACTGCTGCAGTTGATTCTACAAGGCAAGATTGAGGGCAGGAGAGGCCCTGGACGTAGACGTATATCCTGGCTGGCCAATCTTAGGAAGTGGACTGGTCTAACGTCAACTGATCTATTTCGAGCTGCCGTAAATAGAATACGATGGGTCAATGTGGTCGCCAACATCTCCAGAAGATAGGCACTTTTAGAAGAAGAAGAAATGGTCGATACATACAAATACCTAGGAACCTGGATTTTATAGAATAATGACAAAACAACAAACAACAGAAATAAGGACCAGGATAGAAATAGCAAGAAGTGCGTTTGTAAAAATGAAAACAGTTTTCTGCAACAAAGACCTTGGATTGGAACTGAGAGTAGGAGCTTTGAGATGCTACGTGTTCTCGATACAGCAATATGGACTTAAAAGTTGAACATTAAAGCAAGAACATATAAATAAGCTACAGTCATTTGAAATGTGGTGTTACAGAAGGATGCCTAGAATAGCATGGACACAGAAGAAAACGAACACGGAAGTATTGCGAGAATTTGGCAAATAATGCGAAATAATGTACACAATAAAAATAAGAAATTTATAATATCTGGGACACGTAATGAAGAGACAGCGATATGAAATGCTAAGACTGATATTACAGGAAAAGATAAGAGGCAGAATGAGTATTGGAAGAACGAAAGTGTCATGGTTGAAGAATTTTTAAGGAACTGGTTTAAATGCAGTTCTGTAGAACTCTTCAGCGCAGCGGTAGATAGAGTAAAGAGAATGATGATGATATCAAAACCACCGCACCGATTGGTAGACGGCACTTAAAGAAGAAGAAGCAAAATCGCAGAATAAAGTTAAAACATTTAAAAGTACCTTTTGACGATAATGGGAGATATTTATTGGACAAAACTATATTTAGTCACATTATATTAAATGTTTTAGAAGTTATTGAATGACTTATTCAGATATTCATGGTTGTATTTTATGTATTCTTATACTAACATTATTTAACATAAGAAATGCTGATCTTTTGTTTATTATTCCAATTGTAAAAACAAACTATTTAGGTACAAAATAACACAATATGTATAATATTTCCAACTATGAAATTATTAAAGGACTAAACTAAAGGAAGTGATTCATAGGATAGGTACCGATATTTTTTATGGCTAAGTCGGGATCGTAAACATGGGTAATAATACCTATTGTAAAATTTTAAGTGAATGCAGTCCGACAAATCCCATTGTGAAAATGTGAATAAGCAAATAACTGTAGGTAGGAGGTACATATCTTATTTACAATTCACAAAAATTTATTGAAACAGTTATTCTTACGTTTCATAATTTCCGAGATGTTTAAATATCCACAATGTTAGACTTTCTTGTATTTGTTTATATTTAAATAAATTTTTAGGCCTGGATCCCGCGTGCCAAAAAAAAGTTGATTAATAACATGCTGAACATTTGTTAATAGCTTAACGGTGTTTAGTCGGACAAACTTTGATGTATGGGAACACTGGAACAGGAGAAGTTTTAATTGTGGAACTTATCATCCTGACAAGTTTATGATTGTGAAAACTAGCAGGGTGTTTTTTAAGTTTATTTAGTAGGTAGCAAACTTTACATAATATATGAAAAAAAATTGTCCCTCAACCTTTACCGAAAGTATACTTTTTCTGACCTGATTGTAGGGAGCAAAGTCGTACTTTTCCTGCAAAAAGTAAGAAAACCATGTATTTAAACGAATATAGATGTATGCTTAGTGTGACCAACTAGCCCGAAAAATCCGGGACATGGCCCGAATTACGAAGTAGTGTCCCGGCGTCCCGGACAAGGCTTCCGGGCCATCCGAATTTTCAACGTTTTGGTAAAATAATTTTATTTTGAAATTTTTAGTACATTATGTATTCTTCTAAGAATTAGAGGTTTTCTTCTCATTGTTAAGCAAATTAAGTTGTGCGACAAATATGATAGTAAGAAGTAATCAACACAAAAATGTTCTGAAGTTGTTTTCTTGTGGAATTTTTGACAATTACATTTTGATGGGATTAATTTACAATCAAAAACTTGAAGCCTTTGAGATGTGGCTATACAGGCAAATCCTAAGGATATCTTAGACGGACAAGATAACCAACGAGACCATACTAAGAAGAATGGGGAAAGAAAGAGAAGTGATGTTTACATTTAAAAAGGGATAGTTAGAATATCTCAGACACATAATGAGAAACGGAAATAAATACAGATTATTGAAAATAATCCTTCAAGGCAAAGTATTCGGAAAGCGAGGTATAGCGAGAAGAAGAATATCATGGTTAAAGAACCAGAAGAAATGGTTCTCTACCACAACAACTAATCTATTTAAAGCATATGTTAATAAAATAATTATAGGCAGAATGATCGCCAATATTCGATACGGATAGGCACCAAAAGAAGAAGAAGCCACAATTGTATGACACTTACATTTTTATATTAACCTAAGGTTATAATACCTATTTACATGAAAATTCAACATCAGTTGATCTTTCCTTTTTTGAGAACGATTTCCGGATTTAAAAAAAAAAACTAAGAAAAATGTAATTATTACAGCCAATTGTGGCTCCTATCAAAAATATAATTGACAACATAAAATGTTAAATAATCAATAAAATGATGATATTGAAGTTCTGACAAAAAAAATGGCCCGATTTTTATTGAAAAGTCCCGAATTTCTGGTATTTTTTTCAGCCTTGTCCCGAATTGCACTGAATTCGAGTTGGTCACACTATGTATGCTTCACAAAATCAGTATGGTACATTCCATGTCAAATCACTCAGGCAAAAAATTTTGGATCTCCGATTTGGCTGAAAATTGGTATATAGCTTCTGCGGGACGTAAACATAAGATATTTAAGGTCAAAAAATCTTCTTCTTCTTTTTTCTCAAAATGTTATTTTATGCGATTTTACAGTGATTTGGTGTTTATTTAAACAAATTTGCATTTTCTGTCGTAAAGTATCAATGAAAAACATAATATTTTAATAGAAAGGACTCAAAAATGTCATTATATGGCATTATAACAAGTTATTTTGAATCAAAACAAGTTTTTGATCAAATTTTATAGTGTAAAAAACGTTAAAATACCGGTTTTTACATTTTCCTCCATTCCCAAAATACATCATCATCGATTTGGCTGAAAATTTGCCCACGGATAGCCAAAAGATAGGACTTTAAGTGGTTAGAAGGATTTGAATTATATTACAATACCAAAAAAGTTACATGCAGTAATATCAGATTCAAAAGTATATATTAGTCCAGTCGGGATAGCATTTGACCTTGAATGCCGAGCTGCCCAAAATTTTATTTTTCTGATCTTTAGGAGAGTCAATAGTAGCCTAAATTTAAATCACGAATGAATTCTTCTGTTACGTTAGCCGCCATCTTGATTTTAAAGGAGAACCTGTTTTGCTCAATATCTCCGCCATTTTTAACTTTTCGACAAAAATGGGACGACCTGAAATTGTTCCAAATAAATCGTATTTACAATTATTACAATTTCTTTTTAACAATTTTTGTCGTGAGGTCGATATTTTTGAGTTAATTGTACTTACAGTAGAAGCCTATATTTTTGACTATAATATTGCATGTGCCTTTTTTGGTATTGTAATATAATTCAAATCCTTCTCATCACCTAAAGTTTCATGATTTGTCTATCTGTTGGCAAATTTTCAGCCAAATCGATTATGATGTATTTTGGGAATGGATAAAAATGTAAAAAACGGTATTTTAACGTTTTCTACGCTATAAAATTTGATCAAAAGCTTGTTTTGAATCAAAGTAACTTGTTATAATGCCATATAATGTTTTCCATTGATATGGAAAATCAATATATCAAAAATATTATGTTTTCCATTGATACTTTACGATAAAAAATGCAAATTTGTATAAATTAACATCAAATCACTGTAAAATCGCATAAAATAACATTTTGAGAAAAAAAGAAGAAGATTTTTTGACCTTAAATATCTTATTTTTACGTCCCGCAGAAGCTATATACCAATTTCCAGACAAATCGGAGGTCCAAAATTTTTTTTGCTCCAAAATTGAGTGATTTGAAATGGAATGACCCGTATATAAAAGTAAATTTATGATTTAAATCTCGTAACTCGAACAAGTTCTAATTTAAATCTCGTAACTTTTACTTCCCATTTCAACTAAGTACGTTGTATTTAAAATTTCTAGGCGTGAAATTTGTAGACGAGACTGTGAAGTTGATTTTGTAGACGAAAACGGCCAAATGTAAAATGATTTAAAAGTCTGCACTTTTTACGCGTTTTAATATTACGGCAACACTGCCTGGCTCGGGAATTACCGTATGGATACCTATTGTAGTATAAAGATGGACTGGGTTTGTATGAATCTGCTATCGGCTCAGGATTGTTAGAAATTTTTAGGTGATATATTTTTTTTCTACAAATCTTTTATTTGCAAACTATGTCAAGTATATATTTCATAATTCATTACGTCACATATCACCTAAGTTTAAATTTGAAAGATATACTCCTCTAACTCTATCAGAAATCGATGGCTCGGGATAACTGTTTTGTCTAATGGACTGACTTTGTACGAAGGATGTATATATATATATATATATATATATATATATATATACACAGTATGTCCCTGTAAGTTGTATCCATATGGAAAACTTTTTTATTATTAATTTTACGGAAAAAAGTTATTCTTTATAAAAAGCTCTGCATGGTCCAACACCTAAGATTTAACCATCAAATATCAAATTTTTTGAATATTCTACAAGGTATGTCAAAAAGTTTGAATTTCACTCAAGAGTAAAGTAGCTTTATTTTTCGTAATATTGGAAATTGCTATTATAAAAAGTTGTTTGGAATTAAAAACTATATTCTAATATGCAATTACATCCTTGTAATTGAAAAAAAAGATTTGAGAAATTATGGATAACTATTATTATTTTTTCAGTTATTTCAATTCTAATAACTCTTTTATTATTAATTTTATGAAAAAAAGTGATTCTTAATAAAAAGTTCTGGATGGTCTAAAACTTAAAATACAACCATCTTATATCAAATTTTATCAATTTTATACGAGGTATGTCAAAAAGATAAATATAGATCAAAAGTAAAGTACCTTTATAGTTCAGAATATTTCAATTAGAAGGATGTAATTACATACTGAAACATAGTTTTAATTCTAAATAACTTTTCATATTATTCAATACTTAACCTACTAATAACAGCCAAAATCAAAAAACAATTATTTTAAAACAGTTTCACAAGACACAAGAGAAGCAACTGATAAAATTTTGTAGGTCCGGCTATAAGAATCTGTGCCTATCCGCCCGTTCAAAATCGTAGAATACGGTCGCTACGAGCAGACCTGCAGCAGGCCTGCTCGCGTAAACAGAGAGAGATCGCACGTCAATTCGGTGTTGGCGTCGTTCTATTTCAGGCTACGTTCCCGAGTGCCTGACCAAGGAGAATATATAATCTATACAGTACTACTGATACTACAAGGAGCGTACAATAATTATAACTACGGAGAAAATTTTTTGGATATTTTTAAAAATAATTTGGATAATTTTTGCTATTTTATTGTAGATATTGTGTCAAAATTTATAAATTACAATTTTGAAATAAGTAATTTATATTAATAATTTATATTATTGTACTACATTTGAAGAGGGTAGGCGGCGCCTACCTTGCCTACCCCGACGGGCCGCCCCTGGCTACCAGCAACAAGCATTTACCATCAGAAACTTCCCGATAGACCACAAACAAGAAAATGAGCTTTACAAACTTTGATAGAACGGTTTCAAAGGACTGGGCATGAAAAATATGATCGAAAATCGCTACTGTAGATCTCAAATCTTCGGTTGGGAAGAGATAACCAGACATGCGAACGTCGTATATACTTACTCTGGGCTAATTAGCAAAATACAAGGAAAAGTTATTTACCAGCAATTTTATTGCTGATGATTGTATATATTAATAATATAGGTACGCAAAGTCCGCAGATAGTGTGCTACTTTTTTTTTAAACAAAATGGCGCCCGAAAATCGTGTTTTTTTTTCAATTTTTGCTCTATAACTCCAAAGATTTTAACTTTACACCAAAAACACTTAAATAAAAATTAACCGTAATTAAATTATGCATAGAGACGCGTTTTTCCTGATTTACTTCGACAAAAATTTTCCCCGGAAAATGCGGGTTTTTCCAATAAAATCTTTAATTTTCAACTAAAATTTTAGATAAGTAACTGTATATCAATAATTAAATAACATGGTACTATAAAAGTTTTTTTTGTATAAATTATAATTCCAGAAGCCGATGGAAATTGAATAGACAGTTTAGCAACAATTGAATTGTTAATTAAAAATTTACGGTCACTATAATAATCACAATAATTATGATACATAAGAATAATTATTATTTTTGTATAAAAAACACTGTACTTATCTAATATACTTTACAGAATTGAAATTGGACTATTTAAGCGGCCTCAGGAATATTTTAAAATTATAAATAATTTGTTGGCTTATAAACAAATAGAATATCTCGGGAAATATTAAATTAAATTAAATCATGAAAACGGTATTGGAAAAACAGCGGCAGGACGCTTATTTTAAAAGGAAAAACGTTTACTTCTGATGAGTGGTTCCTGAGATACCTACATCTACAACCGGTCAAAGTTGACCGGCATTTACGGCAAATATATAACAATACGATCATAATTTTCGAACGATCACCTTTTTATTTTTGTCCTGTTTCTCCGCACACATTTTTATATCTTTAAAATACTCATAACATATATTATTATAATATAAACTATCGATATTACGAGTGACAATTGCCAAAAATAGCAAAATTAAAATAAAAAAAAGAATGTGTGTACTTTGTACGCACGTAAGAAGATATTCTTCTATTATATAGGTAATTTCAACGAAGTAAATATACTTAACAGGTTATTTGTATTTTATTTAAAAATTAAACTAACTTTCTTATCTACCACTTTCAAAAATTTTTTATTAAAACAACCAAAAATAAAAAAGATATGAATCGCCCAGGATTTGAACCCGCGTCATTCCAATCACGGAGCTAACGCCCTACCAACTACACCAGCGAGGTCCTTCTAATTGACACGTAAGTTTCGGATATAATTACACAACACGGCGACAAGTAGTGTAAAAATGTTATGTAGTGTAAAATAATTATATTACTACAGAGAAACACAAATCCAAAAACACAAGAATTATAATAAATAATACATTTACTAAAAACACTAATATATTCTTTTAATGACTTATTTGCACGGATACAGATACATAAATACCTATCTTGAAAGATTAGCAAGGAACTACATACTGTCTGTGTGCGCAGGGGCGCAGATTTATGTACAATTTTACCCTCAATCGAATCGCGCCTAAAGAAGAATATCTTCAAAAATTAGGTTGGAGAAAATGTAATCTCTAAGTTCAAAATCGGTATACTATCTAACTAACGCATTAGGGGAAGGGGGGGGGGTATGATGGGGTAGCTAAGGAAAATAACAAAAATACAACATAATTACTGCGTTTATTACTATTACTAATTGATGGCACGTTACGTCATTAATCTAACTATGATTTGGTACATTCTTTGGAAAATCAACCTATCACATTTTTCAACAATTAGCCATTAATAAGAACAATCAAGTATATTCAAATGGGAAATAAGCCACAATTTTACCTAAAAATGATTTTATTAACGTTTCGACGCCCAAGTCGGGTGTCGTTGTCAAAATACAAAATAATTGACAACGACACCCGACTTGGGCGTCGAAACGTTAATAAAATCATTTTTAGGTAAAATTGTGGCTTATTTCCCATTTAAATATACTTGATTATAAAAATGCCACAAGAAAATAGCTTCAGAACAACATTAATAAGAACATTATGAAAAACCATCTTGCCCCATACTATGGCGTATGATGGGGTAATGGAATTGGGGCATGATGGTGATGCTAATTAATTCTCACAAAACAAACAAAAATGTGTATTTGCTCCAGATCTTCATTGTCCACCCTAGTACAATCATTGTGAGCTCAACATCCACAGATCTGGCAGCTTACCCAGGGTTCTGACGATGTCACTTTATCTATGGCTGTTTTCATAGCATCTCTCGATCACTCTCCTCTTTTTGTTTTTTTCTTGTAAGTACGTACCATGGTATTATCTAAAATAATAATCCAATGTTATTTATTAAGAAATTTAAATTAACCCAGACTTACCACCAATGTCCCACCATACCCCGCACCCAATACCCCATCTTGCCTCAAAAGGTAACTTTGAACAAAATAAAATTCACTAATTAAATGTTTAACGTATTCACACAAACAATATGCCATTATCAAAATAAGAATACTAGTAAACAACGATAAAAAAGACATTAATGAGGTGATCATAATTACCTTAAAATAACGATGGTTGTCCTTGCACAAAATTAGATCAACGGATCGCTAAAACAGTTTTCCGTTTGTAAACAAAAAACGCGTGCACTTTCATTCACGGTTTCTCTTGCAGGGACCGTTAGTCGAGTGACTCTTCCTATTGAGTTACTGCATGCTATTCACCAACGTGTAGTTTCTTGTTTGTGTGCGGTACCCCGTCTTACCTCGAGACCCCGTCATGCCCCCCATTCCCCTATTAGATGCCAAACTTGCTTTTATTTTGTTATAAAGTTATAATAGATTAATTTATTTACATATAAGAAAAGAAAACTACATACTGTTTCCAATTATAGACTTATTTAGATAAATTTACTACAAGTGTACCTTTTAACGGCAAAAACACAAATATTATCATTTGAAAGCTGTATAATTATTTAAACAATCTTTATGTAAAATAATTAAAAATTTTTGTTATACAAAATAAATTAATTTATTATAACAAAATAAAAGCAAGTTTGACATTTAATAATGCGTTAGTTAGATGGCTCTACTCGAGTTACTTGGGAACAAAAAAAAAAGAAGAAAATTGCTCCATGGAAGCCGAGAAAATGCATTTTTTTAACGTATACCGATTTTGAACTTTGAGATTATATTTTCTCCAACCTAATTTTTGATTGAAATTTTGCTATTTTTGGCAATTTTCACTCGTAATATCGATAGTTTTTATTATATCTAATAATATATGTTATGAGTATTTTAACGATATGAAAATTTGTGTGGAGAAACAGGACAAAAATAAAAAGGTGATGGTTTGAAAATTATGATCCTATTGTTTATATATGTGCCGTAAATGCCGGTCAACTTTGACCGGTTGTATCTCAGGAACCACTCATCAAAATTAAACGTTTTTTTTCTTTTAAAAGAAGAGTTCCGTTGCTTTTTTTTCAATACCGTTTTCAAGATTTAATTTAATTTAATATTTTCCGAGATATTCTATTTGTTTATAAGCCAACAAATTATTTATAATTTTAAAATATTCCTGAGGCGGCTTAAATAGTCCAATTTTAATTCTGTAAAGTACATTAGGTAAGTAAAGTGTCTTTTTATACAAAAATCATAGTTATTCTTATGTATCATAATTATTGTGGTTATTATAGCGACCGTAAATTTTTAATTAACAATTCAACTGTTGCTAAACTGTTCATTCAATTTCCATCGGCTTCTGGAATTATAATCTATACAAAAAGAGCTTGTATATTACCAAGATATTTAATTATTGATAAACAATTACTTATCTAAAATTTTAGTTAAATCATTCCAAAATTATCTTTAAACTTATTACGTAAATAAAAAAATAGAGCGTCGTTTAGAGAAAAAAATTACCTTTCAAATGATGTGCCACTCGACCACACTTGCTATTTAAAAAAGTGGGGGTCGGATGTGGGGCAGTAGGGGGTTACATTTGAGGGCATGAATTTTGCATGAAAATTTATCCCTCTCCCATTAAAAATTGACGTGTTTTTGTATATTATGAAGAAGCTCTTGGTTTCTGAGTTTCTGGGGGGGGGGGGTACAATTTTCGTTGGAACAGACTGTATATAAATTTGTACCAATTATTTACCTTTCTTAATTTTAACTACCTTTGAATTACATGAGTGCAATAATTGTACTTAATCAATTTTTTACACCATTGATAAATTAATAAATTTTTTCCCATAGTAAATAATAAGGGCCCAATATAAACAAAAAAAAATCAGAAGGTCAACTCTACGTCAATCAAATCCAAGTAGAAAGAGTGACGTACTATAATTACCTCGGCGCCATAATAAATGAAGAATAGACCAACAACTAAGAGATAGTGCACATTGGAAAAGCTAGATACCGTTTAACCTGATATGGGCTTTCTTCAAAAGCCACAACTTCTCTCTTGGTAAAAAGGTAAGAATCCTGCTATGTTACGTCTTTCCTGTGGTTTTATGGTATTCCATTGTGGACCTTAACCGAAGATATGTGCAAGAGATTAGGCGCGTTTGAGATGTAGCTGTATCATAGAATACTCGAGATTCGGTGGACTAGCCGAATTATAAATGAAGAGGTCCACAGAAGCATGACGAAGAACTCTCAATTTATGAGTTGTTCGTCATGTTTCTAAACACCATAAAATCTGACAATATTTCAGACACATGCGAACTGAATCCAGATAATGTCCTCCTGTCATCTTGCAGGGAAAAATATGAGGTCCAGGAAGAAGAAAATATCCTGGTTCAAGAATCTCAGAACCTGGTTTAACACAACGTCTGTGTAGCTTGTTTGCGTTGCTGCACGTAAGATAAAATAGCTATGCTCTGATCCTCAATATCCGTGTAGAAAAAACATATCAAAAAGGAGATGAAGTAGTAATAGTGGCGAGAAGTGAAAAGAATCTAGAGTATCACACTATGGAATACTGTTAATAGTCTTCTTCTTCTTTTTGTTTTATATAGGCAGTACTGCCTGTTTTTTTTTCAACGGTGCCTTTCATTCTGTTCCTAAATTGTGTCATTCCATCTGTTCCTTGGGCGTCCTATACTTCTTCTGTCTAACGGTGACTAATCCCTGACTATTCTTACTATCCTTGATTCAGACATTCTGCTTATGTGTTGATTCCACTCTTCTTTTCTGTTCTTTACCCAGATATTTATATTGTCTACCCCACATATATCTACGTCTGATTTCCTCACTTCTTACCCTGTCCTGTAGTCCTTTTCCAGCAATCCTTCTTAAGATCTTCATTTCGTTAGTCTCCAGCTGTCATTGTATTTTGCTTGCTGTTAATAATCGTTTACAAAAATGTTTAGGATTATTTTGCAAATACTTGGTATACTTTTTTACATTCAGACTTTTTCTAGTCCTAAGAGAAAATCATGCAAGTTACGACACTGGATTCTAAAAAAATATGCACATTCCAGTGTGCCAGAAACTAAGCAATATATTATTATGTATTATAAAATATGTAGAGAAAATAAATTAATTTTTAAAATTGTCTTCTTCTTTTAGGGTGATTGTCCGTTCCAAACGTTGGCGATTATTCTGGCTATGATGATTTTGTTGGTTGCTATAGCGAATAGGTATGTTGAGGTCTTTCTATACCATGCTCTCAGGTTAGCAAGCCAGTATATTCTTTTTCGTCCTGGGGTCCTTTTTCCTTCAACTCTACCTTGCAAGATGCATTGGAATAGCTCGTATCTGCCTTGATTTCTCATTATATGTCCCAAGTACTGCAGCTTACGGACCTTCATGATGTTAAAAAAATCTACGGTTGTCTTCACCTTCCGTAGTAATTCTTCATTGGCGATTTTGTATTTTAAAATCTATTTTTCTCTATTCAAAGTTATAATTTGAAGTCCATGTTTTCTTTTACAGTTTTAAATTCTTTGTTTAAGACCTGCGTCTACAAAACTGCACTTATCCCTATTTATTAAGATAAGATAATTATATAAAAATATGATATGGATTCATGGTCATTATTTTTTTTGTAAATAGTATATTTTTTTCTATTGGTTGCCTTCTAATAATACATGTTTATGCTACCCTTATTATGCTTTTACAATGCTAGTAACTTTATTTCAATTATACATTGAATGTAAATGTTAAAGTAAATGACATTCAGAAAATAAAATCCCTCATAATACGTTTTTTCACAGATTGACAGAATTTTGAGAACGAAAATTATTCTTTATTTAGCGGCGATACAATCAAAATCTTGGCATTCAAAATAGGGTTCAGTTTCGACGATTACTTCCTTATCGGAGCGACATGCGACACCTCTAATATATTTGTGATATAGCCTATCAAAGTTCAAGACGGCAACCAATTACTAGATATTGTTTGCTAATCATTATGTAAGAGAAATCATGTAAAACAATTACAAGATAATTTTTCAATAATATATATATATATATATATATATATATATATATATATATATATATATATATATACAAAATATGCATAAGATGGAATGCAACCACAGACACGTGTTTCTGACTTATTAGTCGTCATCAGTATGGTATAGCCAAACAGGAGCAACGAAACCAATTTGTGGCTGTAATGTTAGAAGACCCTCAGGATTCGAGAGCAACAACTAACACATCCACGGAGGAAGCTACAGCTACCTGAGTACAGCAATGCCAAACGTTTAAAACGTTTTAAAATCAAACAAGGAGAGGTTAACGCGAGTTAATAGATATCGGCATGGCTCGCAACAATGAAAATACAAAATATGCATAAGATGGAATGCAACCACAGACACGTGTTTCTGACTTATTAGTCGTCATCAGTATGGTATAGCCAAACAGGAGCAACGAAACCAATTTGTGGCTGTAATGTTAGAAGACCCTCAGGATTCGAGAGCAACAACTAACACATCCACGGAGGAAGCTACAGCTACCTGAGTACAGCAATGCCAAACGTTTAAAACGTTTTAAAATCAAACAAGGAGAGGTTAACGCGAGTTAATAGATATCGGCATGGCTCGCAACAATGAAAATACAAAATATGCATAAGATGGAATGCAACCACAGACACGTGTTTCTGACTTATTAGTCGTCATCAGTATGGTATAGCCAAACAGGAGCAACGAAACCAATTTGTGGCTGTAATGTTAGAAGACCCTCAGGATTCGAGAGCAACAACTAACACATCCACGGAGGAAGCTACAGCTACCTGAGTACAGCAATGCCAAACGTTTAAAACGTTTTAAAATCAAACAAGGAGAGGTTAACGCGAGTTAATAGATATCGGCATGGCTCGCAACAATGAAAATACAAAATATGCATAAGATGGAATGCAACCACAGACACGTGTTTCTGACTTATTAGTCGTCATCAGTATGGTATAGCCAAACAGGAGCAACGAAACCAATTTGTGGCTGTAATGTTAGAAGACCCTCAGGATTCGAGAGCAACAACTAACACATCCACGGAGGAAGCTACAGCTACCTGAGTACAGCAATGCCAAACGTTTAAAACGTTTTAAAATCAAACAAGGAGAGGTTAACGCGAGTTAATAGATATCGGCATGGCTCGCAACAATGAAAATACAAAATATGCATAAGATGGAATGCAACCACAGACACGTGTTTCTGACTTATTAGTCGTCATCAGTATGGTATAGCCAAACAGGAGCAACGAAACCAATTTGTGGCTGTAATGTTAGAAGACCCTCAGGATTCGAGAGCAACAACTAACACATCCACGGAGGAAGCTACAGCTACCTGAGTACAGCAATGCCAAACGTTTAAAACGTTTTAAAATCAAACAAGGAGAGGTTAACGCGAGTTAATAGATATCGGCATGGCTCGCAACAATGAAAATACAAAATATGCATAAGATGGAATGCAACCACAGACACGTGTTTCTGACTTATTAGTCGTCATCAGTATGGTATAGCCAAACAGGAGCAACGAAACCAATTTGTGGCTGTAATGTTAGAAGACCCTCAGGATTCGAGAGCAACAACTAACACATCCACGGAGGAAGCTACAGCTACCTGAGTACAGCAATGCCAAACGTTTAAAACGTTTTAAAATCAAACAAGGAGAGGTTAACGCGAGTTAATAGATATCGGCATGGCTCGCAACAATGAAAATACAAAATATGCATAAGATGGAATGCAACCACAGACACGTGTTTCTCTCGCGTTAACCTCTCCTTGTTTGATTTTAAAACGTTTTAAACGTTTGGCATTGCTGTACTCAGGTAGCTGTAGCTTCCTCCGTGGATGTGTTAGTTGTTGCTCTCGAATCCTGAGGGTCTTCTAACATTACAGCCACAAATTGGTTTCGTTGCTCCTGTTTGGCTATACCATACTGATGACGACTAATAAGTCAGAAACACGTGTCTGTGGTTGCATTCCATCTTATGCATATTTTGTATTTTCATTGTTGCGAGCCATGCCGATATCTATTAACTCGCGTTAACCTCTCCTTGTTTGATTTTAAAACGTTTTAAACGTTTGGCATTGCTGTACTCAGGTAGCTGTAGCTTCCTCCGTGGATGTGTTAGTTGTTGCTCTCGAATCCTGAGGGTCTTCTAACATTACAGCCACAAATTGGTTTCGTTGCTCCTGTTTGGCTATACCATACTGATGACGACTAATAAGTCAGAAACACGTGTCTGTGGTTGCATTCCATCTTATGCATATTTTGTATTTTCATTGTTGCGAGCCATGCCGATATCTATTAACTCGCGTTAACCTCTCCTTGTTTGATTTTAAAACGTTTTAAACGTTTGGCATTGCTGTACTCAGGTAGCTGTAGCTTCCTCCGTGGATGTGTTAGTTGTTGCTCTCGAATCCTGAGGGTCTTCTAACATTACAGCCACAAATTGGTTTCGTTGCTCCTGTTTGGCTATACCATACTGATGACGACTAATAAGTCAGAAACACGTGTCTGTGGTTGCATTCCATCTTATGCATATTTTGTATTTTCATTGTTGCGAGCCATGCCGATATCTATTAACTCGCGTTAACCTCTCCTTGTTTGATTTTAAAACGTTTTAAACGTTTGGCATTGCTGTACTCAGGTAGCTGTAGCTTCCTCCGTGGATGTGTTAGTTGTTGCTCTCGAATCCTGAGGGTCTTCTAACATTACAGCCACAAATTGGTTTCGTTGCTCCTGTTTGGCTATACCATACTGATGACGACTAATAAGTCAGAAACACGTGTCTGTGGTTGCATTCCATCTTATGCATATTTTGTATTTTCATTGTTGCGAGCCATGCCGATATCTATTAACTCGCGTTAACCTCTCCTTGTTTGATTTTAAAACGTTTTAAACGTTTGGCATTGCTGTACTCAGGTAGCTGTAGCTTCCTCCGTGGATGTGTTAGTTGTTGCTCTCGAATCCTGAGGGTCTTCTAACATTACAGCCACAAATTGGTTTCGTTGCTCCTGTTTGGCTATACCATACTGATGACGACTAATAAGTCAGAAACACGTGTCTGTGGTTGCATTCCATCTTATGCATATTTTGTATTTTCATTGTTGCGAGCCATGCCGATATCTATTAACTCGCGTTAACCTCTCCTTATATATATATATATATATATATATATATATATATATATATATATATATATATATATATATATATATCGAAACCTTCGATATCGAGTACCTATTATAGAGAGATATATTATAGAGATATTTGTAATTTTATTTAAAATATTTACAAGATGAAACCTATTATTTTGTGTTTGATGATAATAGCAGCATCTAAAGGTATAGTTAAATTATTGTTTTTCTTTAATTTGTTATATGTATTCTGAAACTATTTTTTTGTGGCATGTGTATATAGTACCTACCTATTCTATTCTAATCGAGAAAATTTTCTACTACGTTTTTAAGCAGCTATCTCATTTTCTATAAACTTTTCATTCTTTCAATTTTTATCTGAAGTATTCAAATTCTCTTAAAATCCCATAGTCTAAATTATTTCAAAATAAATTTACTAAGAATTATCATTTTTTAAACATGAATTATACAGTGATGATGTTTAGGTTGGAATAAATTCATTTTCGCTACAATGGCGATTTTGGAGATAAATCCCGAAACGGATTTTTATTTTTAAATTACTATTTTTTAGCATATTATATATATCATACTAATGGCGTAATCCATCTGAGCGTGATGACGTAGTCGATGATTTTTTTAAATGAGAATAGGGGTCGTGTGACAGCTCATTTGAAATGTTATTTAATTCTCTATTCAGTAATATAAACATTAGCATAATTATTTATACAGGGTGTCCAAAATTTTTTATTAATTAAATTAATTGATACAAAAAGAAGAATGTATGTAAACTATTTAATTCAAAATACATTTTACTGCTGTCAGAAAACATAAAAGATATTTATTTGACAAATAAATATGGTTTTTAGCTTAAACTCAAGTTGAAGTTGCCACCCACCCACCTCTTGGCAGTTTGAACATTTAATTTAAACGAAAAGTAATGTATTTTAAATAAAATAAATTACATACATTCCTCATTTTGTATCATCTAATTTAATAAAAAAAATGTTTTTGGACGCCCTATATAAGTAATTATGTTAATAATCCACGAGGAAAAAAGTTTTCCTGTAGTTGGCTGTATACCACACATGTATTACAAAAAACAAGTAAAATCCTTTATAAAAGGTATATTTATTAAAATTCCCCAAAAAGGGCTACATCACAGAACTAGTTGTTTTCGATCTGATAACAGATCATCATCAGTGCTGACAAGATGCTGACATGCTAACCACCAAAATACAAGAATATTCGGGTAAAAACCCTTTAAACTTGATCAGTCATGGAAACATTGACTATAATTGTGAAATTGAACAGGGATGCACAAAATAGCACATGTATTCTGCCCAAGGTACATTTGAGCCCAAATTGAGTTGTTCATATGTTGAATGGTTGTCAACTGTTGTCAATGTTAGTTCGACATTAATGGACTTCATTTTCACAATTTTAGCAAAATCTAGTAAACTAAATAAGAACACAGAGCCGTACATACCTTTTAGATATTGCTAATAGATGCCATCAAAAGTCTAAAATTGCATATTTCATATTAGACCGGCGATATGTAATAAATATACATACAGGGTGAGTCACCACTAACGGGACGGAACATTACAGCGAAATGGTAAAAAAATTGAAAAAAATTTTAAATTAGTAGTTTGTAAGTTGATAAAATCTACATTTTAAAATAATTTTGAAATATGCAGGGTGTCCCAATAAATGGCGGCGTATCAAAGTTATATTTTTTTATGGAACACCCTATATTTTATTGCATTTTTTAATTGTCCGCAAAAAATAAGGTATAATTTCATAAGACTTTCCCCACGACCTATGTACAGAGTGTTCTGAGTTATGTTGACTTTTCTTAAAATGTAAAGTTTTAAGAGAAGGCTTATTATCAAGATATTTAAGAAATTATAAAAAAATTGCTTCTACGCCTAAATATTTGGATACTGGTTGAATGTATTTCATGATTAATTATTACACATTTATTTACAGGGTGTTCAAAATTTACAGTTTCATTATTGGATTATTCAATGTATCATATGATTTTTATTTTAAATGGAACACCATGTATATTAATAAATAATTATACTAAACAAATTTAACTCTTTCGAATGGAAGGACATATGGATGGCCTATAGTTTTTACGTAATTTACAATTATTAAAATTCCTAATCTGTAAATCGATTTTAAAACAAAAGATGTAGTTAATTAATGGCATTGTATGACATTATCATTTTATGATATTACGGTCTGGTAACTATTTTATAATTAATGTATTCCATGATTGAATATTACGCATTTATTTACAGGGTGTTCAAAATTTACAGTTTCATTATTGGATTATTTAATGTGTCATATGATGCTTATTTTAAATAAAACACCATGTATATTAATAAATTATTATACTAAACACATTTTTCTCTTTCGAATGGTATAGGGATGTTTTATAACTAGCAGTCATAGTTTTTGCGTAATTTACAATTTTTTCAAACGGTAAATTGGTTTTAAAATAGTTATTTATGAAACAGTTCGTGAAGTATGATATTTAAAGCACGATCGACAGCGGAGCGAGTGGTAAACATCGCGTAAGTTCGCAAAAAGTACTTCACGCACAGTTTCATACAATATTTTATCTACTCTACCATAAACAAATAAAAAAACTGTAACTCTTCGTCACTGGAATTTATTTCTATTCTACAATTTTTAGAACTTTGATATTAAAAAATTCTAACTTCTTTCAAACCACAAAACTGTCAAAACTTTTGTCGTAATTTATTGCTCATTATGTCATCACCATGACAACGCCAAAGTTAAGGATATTTGATTGTATGAAAGTGTGTTAAAAACAGTGCGAAAGATAGAAGTAGACCCTATTCCACGAACATACGCCTGTTTTGGATTACTTCGACAACGAATATTTTACTGTGCAAAATAAGAAGAACCAAAGTAAATTGCAAATTACATTGTTGTTTATTGGTATAATTATTAGCGCCATTTATTTTTACTTCTTATGTTGTACAGTAAAATATTCGTTGTCGAAGTAATTCAAAACAGGCGTATGTTCGTGGAATGGCCCATAGATAAATATTAATTATCTACTAATCTTACTATTATTATTTACTATTATTTATCTACTCTCACTTGTCTATGTCATATTATGTATAAGTTTTTAGTTTGTGAAAACTGTCATTATAGAGATAGCAGTGCGTGAAGTGTTTAAAGAAGTGTGCGTGAAGTAACAGTGTATTTTAAACGGGACTTTGTTTGTTTGTTTGTTTACTGTATCATAATGAAATGAAAATTTTGTCTATTTACTGGAGACCATTATTATGAAAACTAGGGATATTGGTCTGTATACAATACATTTACAAAAATCAGGATCTTCTCCAAAGTCTAAAGTTCATAAACGATAAGTTAAATATTTATCATAATGTTCGGTCTAATACTGGTGTAGTTGAGTTTTATACTGATAACAGTGGTTTCTCACAGTCGTTCTAACAGTCGTTTTGACTGATTTACAATTCACCCGAAATTTTTTCTTTAGTAGTACATATTTGGGTTTTCCGTAACAGAAAGCAGGACATCAAGTTCCTTGACGTCATCACAAATAACTGGTTTATTTTTATTTAACTTTCCGTATGCAACATTACCAGTAGCACGGAATCTATTGAAATCTCTTAAAAACGTCCTTTTTTGGGTGTCTTCTATCAGAATACTTTTGAGCGTAAACTTTAGAAGGTAAAGATACAATTTTGAAAACACTCCTCAATGCAAAGTGCCATGTCTACTCTTTCGTAAATAACGTAATTATTCATTTTTAGAAACAATTAAATTTGAATATAATAAACAGATGTTTATCTTTTTGATAATTACCAGACCGTACTGTTATAAAATGACGATGTCATACAATGAGTTACATCTTTTGTTTTAAAATCGATTTACAGATTAAGAATTTAAATAATTGTAAATTACCCAAAAATTATTAGATCTAGGTATAGGACATCTATTTATCATTCGAAAGAGGTGATTTCGTTAAGTATAATGGTTTATTAATATACATGATGATCCATTTAAAATAAGCATCATATGACACCTTGAATAATCCAATAATGAAACTGTAAATGTTGAACACCTTGTAAATAAATGTGTAATAATCAATCATGGAATACATTCAAGCAATATCCAACTATTTAGATGTAAAAGTAATATTTTTATAATTTCTTAAATAACTTAAGAATAAGCCTTCTTTTAAAACTTTACATTTTAAGAAAAGTCAACATAACTCAGATCAGTCTGTACATAGGTATCGGGAAGATTTATGAAACTATACCTTATTTTTTGCGGACAAATAAAAAAATGCAATAAAATACAGTGCTCCATAAAAAATATAATTTTGATACGCCGCCATTTATTGGGACACACTGTATATTTCAATGTAATTTTAAAATGCAGCTTTTATCAACTTACAAACTACTAATTTAAATTTTTTTTCAAATCTTTTACCATTTCGCTGTAATCTTCCGTCCCGTTAGAGGTGACTCACCCTGTATATTAAATAAAATTAAATAAAATAAATCGAATCGGAACGTATCGAATGGAATCGAATTGAAACGAATCGAATATAATAGAATATATAAGAAGTAGTCACTTCTGTCGGCACTCCGCAAGTGCCACGCCGCCCTCTATTTTATTGAGAAATCTTCCGTTTCGTTGAAATTTTGAAGACGTACTGTTGCTGTCTGGTTTCAATACAGATTTTTCCTATTTTATGGTGTTATTGACAAAAATGTAAGAAATAATCACAAATTTGTATTCCAGCTATTCCAACAAACAGATTAACCAATGATGATGCCAACTTGGGAGATTTTCCATGGATCGTCGCGTTGAATATTTACGTCCGTATGCCATGGTACGAGATAACTTATCACGAATGTGGAGGCGTACTTGTAAGCAAATCTTGGGTTTTAACTTCAGCTAGTTGCGTCAAATCTAATGCCGTATGGAATACAGTGACAGAGATCTACGCTGGTTTCGTACGACAAAACGACCCGTCGCGTCAATCATTTACGATTTCAAGAATTGAGCGACATCCTGGTTTTAATATGAAGTAAGTACTAGGCTTGTTCAATTGAAATACTAGTCCACAGTTAGTACATCGTCCTTTTTTGAAAATGATTTACAAAAGTCTTAAAAAAGGTTTTAACTGCTTCGTTTGAGCGAGTCTACCACTTTCTGAAAAATTTCAGAGTCCACACGCCTAAACCTGTAGCTCTAGTGCGGTTAAGTTTTGTTATTCAAAACCATAATTTTTAATTTTAATCAAAACATTATACGTTAAAATAAAATAAATTATTTTTGTCGGACAAAATAGAGGGCGCTATCGTCGAGTCCGACACCCGCAAGATGTCACTATCGCGCGGTATCACAAAACTCTTAATTTTCAATTGAAAGTACTTAATAATTAATTACTAAAGATTGTCGAACCCCTGTTCGACAAATTTACAGCCTCGTTTCTTTAGTCCGACTACGTAAATATGGCAGTGTTTTGCGATTACAAAATTTCGGACATGCATAACAAGTGATTGATTGGAGGGTCCTTTATCCAAATATTTCACTGTCTGACAAAAATTGGGTATCAGATGGCCAGTTCGATAAATTAATTTCAAAACTTTTTATACCGTAACCCTACGAAACACCAGTAAATTGAGCTAATACTGTCCTGGACCCTTCACGTGTTGCACTGTTTACTTTCACGTCTAATGACGGCTAGAATGTCAGAACATATATAGAAAGCAAATGTAAACAATTACTAGACAGACGTTTCATATCCAAACAAAGCATTGTCATGAAGCATCTAGACTAGAGGTATAGTAAATAGGTGATTTGTGACGATACCGACAGAGTACAAGTAGTAGACTACCACTAGTGCAGTCACTGAAGGTTTTCACCTCCGATTTCGTTGAACCTCCATAGATTTTTATGAAAATTGGTGAGTGGTTAGAGAATACCTCAAGGAACAAAGGTGACATGATGCCAACTTGCGCTTTTATCCTGGAGGTGGATGCCGCCCCTTCTCGGGAGTGAAAATTATTTTATTAAAAATAATACCATAAATCGATAGAGGGACAAATTATAAGCAAAATTTGTTATATAAAGTTATTAATATAAATTAACACTTTTTGAGTTATTAAAGACCAAAGATTTTTTTTTTCGTAAAAAATGCATGTTTTAAATCGGTTTTTCACGTATAACTCAAAAACTATAAGCTTTTACAAAAAGGTTATTATCATTGAAATTGAAGACAATAAAAAATTGAATACTTTCCTTACTTAAAGAACTAAACTAATGTTAATACAAAGTGAGGTATTGGCAATTGAATGTGTATCTTTTTCCAACAGTACTCAAATCTAAGTATTCAAGCTTAAATAACGGGAAAACGATGCAATGTATAAAATATACCTGCTGAACATTTGTCAAAGTACTTCGGAGTATCTATCAAATGAGCTCCAGTAGAAGTTAATAGCGTCAAAATTAAGCAAGTTATGATGAAAATAAAAGAACCCTTTCGAATTTTTTATAAAAAGCTAAAAAATAAAACATACGCCATTTCCACAAAATTAAAAATTTATAGTAATCCTCACAAGAACTTCTTTATATTAGCATAAATAATGATTTTAATAATGTTGACCGATTTAGAATGCATATTTTTGAAAAAAAGATGTAATTTAAAAAAATCACAATTTTTAAAATTATTGTAATTTTCATATTCTTTTGATAATAACTCCAAAAATTCTCAATATACGTTAAAACTGATATATAACCAAATTTTAGTTTTTTATGTGTAAAATATTTTAACCTGTTTTACTATTTCTATAGGGTGAAAATTAACCGAGATAGAAACGTTTAAATCTTAAATTTTGCTGTGAGAACCATGCAACTGGGGTCATTTAACCTGTCATTTTAAAATAGGTAAGGGGTTTAAAAGAATAAATTCAACGTGGTTAAATAGTCTGTAGAATTACCTTTCAAACGGTTTTTAGATGAACCTGATGTCGTAAAAATGAACGGAGTTATTAAAAAACACTATAACATTTTTTGGAAAAATTTTTAAAAGATAAATTTTGAAAAAATTTTGGAGCATAAATTTTAATGTTATCAACATGGTCGGGGGCTCATTTGATAGACATTTTTAAGTACTTTGACAAATGTTTAATAAGTTAATAATAATAATATCGTATGGCATTTTTGCCGGGGAGATCCTTTCGGATAGTTCCAGCGCCAATTACATCTTTAACCCTGTTTCAAGTAACTAGTGTCGATGTACACTAGCCCAGGGGGACCGACGGCTTAACGTACTCTCCGAGGCACGGTGAGACGGCTCGTGTCATTATTGGAAAATGAAAATGGTTTGTCTTTGGCAGGGATCGAACCCACGTCTACTGGCGTATGAGGCCAGCGTTTATGCCGTTACCCACGGCCGCTCACGTTTAATAAGTTTATGTTATAAAATGCATAATTTTCCCGTTATTTCAGCTTGAATACCTAGATTTTTTTACTCGCCGAAAAAAATATACATTCAATTACCTATAACTCACTTTCAGTTAAAATCAAAAGGTTGTTCTAGATAACGGTTTATTTTATCTTTTATTAGCATCAATTTTGGTAATAACAACTTTTTTGAAAAAGCTTAATAGTTTTTAAGTTATTGATGAAAAATCGGTTAAAAATATGCATTTTTCTCAAGAAAAATTAAAATCTTTGATCTTTAATAACTCAAAAAGTTTTCATTTATTTTAATAACTTTATACATATAACAAATTTTGCTTAGAATTTGTCCCTCTATCGCATTATGGGGTTATTTTCAATAAAATAATTTTCACCCACGAGAAGGGGTAGCATCCACCACCAGGGTAAAAGCGCAAGTTGGCAGCATTTCACCTTTGTTCCTTGAAGTATCCCCTAATTACTCACCAATTTTCATGAAAATCGATGGAGGTTCAACGAAATCGGAGGTAATGGCTCATATCCACCTTCAGTGACTGCACTACACTGTTTAAGAATTTCGCTTTTATAAGTTTTTGTCATTTTTTTGTCGGGAAATTACTTTTTAATAAACATGTATTATTTGAACGATAAAAAAATTAAAATTATTATAATCGCAAAACATAACCTGCCATAATTAACATATTTACGTTGTCGGATTGACGAAACGAGGCTGTAAATTTGTCGGAAAAGAGATCGACAATCTATTGTAATTTATTATAAGTAACTCATACAGAAGTAAAAACTTCAAGTTGTATACTGGTATAAAATCGTTTATTAAAAAACTTCATAATGTCGTGCAAAACGTTTTCGTTCTAATTCAGAACATCTGCAGTGCCTAGAATGAAGTATTTCCACGTTAGATTCAGGCAAAAAAGGTTAAAATTGTGACTGTTAATGTGAAAAACATGTGTAGAATACGTACATTCTGCTAAGTAGTTGAAACTAACACACTAATTAAAGTGGTAACATCATAATATATGGTTTACAAGATTTTTTGATATAATAAGCTTATCCAGTGCGAATAGACAGCGATTTGCTGATTGGATTCTGTCTATTATTTCTTCAGTAACATCGTTGTCACCTGTGATTACGGCCCCCAGATACTTAAAACGTTGTACTCTTTCGAAATTAAAGGTGTTGACCGTCACATTTTGTCCTATCCTGTCTCTTCGTGTCGTTCTATTTATACACATATAATTCGTCTTCTCTTCACTAATCCTCAGCCCTACTTCGCTTGTTGCTTCTTCCACCTTGTTGAAAATGGCTTTTGTGGATAGGATGGAGTCTCCAACGAGATCAATGTCATCTGCATAAGCTAGGAATATCTTGGGACCTTGAACCGATATAGCAGTTCTGTCCTTATTTCGGCCGACCTCATGGCTTTCTCTAATACAAGGTTAAAAAGTAGTGGAGATAACGCATCACCATGTTTGAGTCCACTGTTGACTTCAAAGCTGTCAGACAGTTTATTATTTACACGTGCTTTTGATATTCCACCCTCCATACATACTTTAGTTATCCGAATGAGTTTCTTTGGTATTGAGAACTCCGCCATGGCATTCCATACTTGGCTTCTTTCTACGCTAACATATGCCTGTCGAAAGTCTATGAAGAGATTGTATATGGGTCTGTTATACTCCCATCCTTCTTCTAGAAGCTGTCTCAGCGTGAATAGTTGATCTATTGTGGATCTGTTTGCCCTAAAACCGGTTTGATATTCTCCTAGGATATTTTCAGCATGTCGATCTGCTGAAGGCATATCATTATAATATATACAAAAAATTATGCTTTTGAAGCACAGAAAGCTTTTTGAAGTTATACTTCTTTAGGCACGAAGGTAAATTTTTACATTCCCTGGCGCATGCGCACACCGACAGTATATTAGTAAATTATCGTTATATATGACAGTATATTTATTCGCTCAAACGTTATACGGGATCGTATTGGGTGTTAAAATCATCTGTCAATAATTGTTGGAGATTATGGATCAACAAATGTTGTGTATATTAGTTTTTATTGTTGTGATGGCAGAGAAAAAAGCAAGTTTATAATTATAGTGACTTTTTAAATAGTTTTTAAAGGCGACAGGTACATAATAATTGTAAATGTTTCAGTATCCTAATAAAAATTACATAGGTACCTACCTATTTGGAAAATTTAAAATGAACTTATCAAAATAGCATGTAATGCTTTGATTTACATACTTTGATTAACATTAAAATTTCTGTCAA